>NW_025110925.1:600000-1200000 GCF_015476425.1 Leptopilina heterotoma | reverse complement strand
GAAATTCTACATGTGGGTTCACAGGTTCTTCCTTTCTTTGGAAATTGTCACACATGACTTGAAAGTTCATAAGAAATAAATTAAAAATATTAAATGTAGATATCTACAACATCTGAAAATTGTATAAAAAAAAACTGTACATTAAATAAATCCTTTTATTAAGAATTTAGATGAAATTAATAGTAACTTGTGATTCCGCACATCTCAGTGTAGATTAACAAAAAAGTATTTTATATTTAAAATGGTTTCTGCGTTTAACACCGAATAACTATTAACCATTAAAGCGCACACATCCTTAACTCAAAAACTCATATTTTAAAATAACTTTATTAGAACGAAAGTTTGACTAATGTCATTCATGGAACGTAAAGTTAGTTACCAAAGGAAATGCCTGATAGGGCCACATGTTCAATTTTCACGAATTTGAACGAGATATTAGAATGTGAGTGTCCAACACCCATGATGCGCTTTAAGGGTTAAAGATTCTTTATAAATTCAGGATTTATGATGATTTCATCATCTGTTAAAAATCTGAATATCCGTCAAGTTAGCGGATCTTCTTGTCTTACTCTTCTTCTTTCAAATATTCTATAAATGATTCCGTTGGCTTGAAGAGGACGACTGATGAACCATTCCAGGTAAGATTTGTCGACGTTAATAATCGAATCAATGTCGATTTGATACCGAAATTTAATATTCAGATCGACTTTAGGATATTATGTATAAGATATATGTCAAAGCAATGAAAATATTCCGTACTATTTTACGACATTAAATCAAGAATCAGTACTGGATTTAAATCGAAAATTCAGTACTGGTTTACCGACGTTAAATTAATTTCGAGTCTCCACTATAGACTAACGTTGGGAATTGAATTGTATAAATCAATTTAATCCCCATACTGCTTTGTCGAAATAAAATCGACGTTGTATTTATGGAGTAATTGGATTCGAATATTGTAAGGTCAGTGTCGATTTCAAAAATGTCGTTAAAAAATACTATGACAGCATGAACCTGACCATAAACACTTGTAGGACGAATGTTATTAACAAAGATAATTATAGCTTGAGTAAAAATTAAATTTTTATTGACACACTCTAAATTACTGATAAATTTTTCCGTAAATTAATATTTGTTAACTAAACTAATTTATCTACAACTGAAACGTTGAACAGATAAAATTTGAATTTGTAAAGTGAAAAAGATGTTGTACATTTATAAATAATTAAAATTGCAATGATACATACTTTTGAAGCACAGACGAAACACGTTGTAACAACTTTTGATATTACATTCATAAGATTTTTTGTTTCTTGAATTACATTGTCAACTTTGATAAAGGTTGCCGATTTTCCAACTGTGGGATTTTTTACAGTAAATTGAAGTTGTTGGACATAAGTTGGCACACGATCTAAGTTTTCGAGTAATTCTTTTTTATGATTTCCGCCGGGTACCTGAAATTAATGAGAAGCAATCAATTTAATTACGTAACATTTTTCGAATATTTCACAATCTTTGGAAACTATTCTATTTTCGCATCTCCCCAGTGGACACCAAATTATTTGGAAATCAATTTAAAAATATCTACCTGGTAACTGAATTGTCGCACAACTTTGTACAATCGATTTGCTTCTTCTGCGAAATATTCAGCTTGTGTGAAAAGGTCTTGGGTAGTTTTTAGTGCCCCTTCACCCCTTGTAAACTGGTACATCGCAAAGGCCATCGAAGACATATTTTTTGCTCTTTTCACAATATCATTGTTCTCTTCAAAAGCTGAACCACTTTCTTGCCATTTTTCAGTTTCTGCATTCATTTCGGATGTTATCAGTTTCATCTCAAGACCAGATTTTGCTATTTTTGCTTGTTCTTCACTGTCAAGACTAACTGGTTTTAAAGGTTTACTTGTTGTCCCATGTTTCTAAAGAAAATGGTATTGATAATTAAACAAAAAGAAAATTTTACACTTTATTATCTCTATTTGTGAACCCCTCTTTGGTTTATTGATCTCTTACCCCTGGACGTGGTAATGACATATAAACTTGCTTTTCAGGTCGACTTTGTCCCAATTCCAAAACATCTTTAGCTACAGTTGTTATATCAGTCATCAACCACTGCCACATGTCGGCAAACACTATAAGAATTAAAATATCTTCTTACAGTAGACATAGTTGGCTTTCAAAAGCCAAGGAATTGCAGAAAAATAAACTCTTTCTTAGTAACCACTTTCAACATTCACTTACTTTTATCGATTATAAAAGAAATTCTAGGTTTAGGATCAGATTATCCTATTCTTTTATACTAAAGACGCTGAACACAATTTGAATGTCCCTTTTGTTGCATTACGTCAGGAATTTTTCTTAATTTAAAAAAAGTGGGAGTTTTTATTTTTCAGGTAATCTTATTTGAAAAACTACAAAATTTACTGGAGTCTTGATACTTGGAGATTTTTATAGTCGCTAATACCGAATCTAAAATTTGATTTTCCAATATAAAAATGTTGACCTGACCTGATGGAACAAAATTCACGTTCAGCGTCTCAAAATATATTTATAGCGAGAATACTCTGCATCTACTAACCTTGACACTTTTTGGCGTAGGGACAAAAAGTGTCGTCAGAAATTAATTGTAAAGTTATTTCTTCTTTTACTTTTTATCGTTATTTATACTAAGGTAAAAACCCTACAAGATACATAACGGAACTTTCAGTACCTTCAAGGTTTTCTTTAGCAATTTTGCTGGTAGGATGTCTAGACAGTGTGTAAGCCGCAGTTACAACTTGTGGCCCATATATCCTCAAGTTAATTTCAGTAAACTTTGCCGACACTTGTAAAGACTCAGTGCGTGCAACGTGTCTTAGCAGTTTACAAACCTAAAAATCAAAGATGATAACAAACAAAAACGAGGACTGAATTGCTATTCTCGTTACATTTCCCTAAACTTGTATAAAATTTACTAAATTATTCCTACGTTCTTTTTAATTTATTGAAGTAATTCATTGGTTATTTGGTAACAGATTATTTATTTCAGGGACTTGGAGAAACTTGGAGCAAATTTCTTTAATGTCGTTCCTATTTACCAATCACGATGTACATTCGTTAAGAAATACAAAATTTTTAAGTGACTAATGAACAAATAAATATTGCAACTTACTTCAAGAATGTGATCGATGTATTCCTGAAACCTGTCGCTACTCTCCTTCAATCCATCAATGTCGCTCGATGCAGCAAGGTTTTTAATTGATGATACCAATTCATGTAAAGCCTTTGTCACTGATCCAAGGTCTCCAGCTTGATCTAGTGTAGTTGCACATAGGTGTTGCTTCAAATCTTTTGTGGCTCTTAGTAAGCGGTCTAGAGCTTCTTCAACTTCTAACTTCGGTGATCCACATCCGCTGCCGGTGATTGTCTGGGATAAGGATATTACTTGTTTGTAAATTTATGCACCAAACTCTGTTGAAGTATAGGCGTGTCCCAAGTGGGCCATCCTGAAAATTTAATGTTGTCGACTTTGGTACACTACCGACCACTTTCATTAGACCAATAGCGTATTTTTGTGAATATATTTGTTTCTAATATTAGGCCAAAGAAAATTGAAATATTTCTTGACAAAAGTCAGGTCTTCTGCGATAGTGTAATATTTCTGATTTTTTTAACAAACCCAAACCTTCCAATTAATAAACAACTTATAAGGGCATTTTGAAAGTTATTAGGAAGGTCAAGTACACTCGTAATGAGTTTATCTCATTTTCGGAGGATGAATTTAAATTTTATGCTAATGTAAGAAGTATCGAAGTCCAAGTAATCTGTAAATTTACAGGCTACTTGGGATTGGAAGTTAATGGAAAGAGTATCAACAAGCAACAAAAAAAGTAATTTTACGGACACACCATACTTGCTCATAAAGAATTAAGTTAGTAAAAAATATATTACATTAATATTTGTCATCATTATATTATAAATATTGCATAAAGCTTAAGTAGGCAGAACAGTGTCGCCAGGACCAATTTGTCCAGTATATTTCTCACGTGGTTTTTTCTTTTCAAATGTAATTCACTAATTCAGTTTCTTTTTCTCGTCTATGCATAGAAATCTACGATCCTGAATTAAGCTCTTCTTAATTCAACAGCCAGAAATAAGAGATCTAATCTGGGATTGTAGGCGTTGGTCTTTTCATTCACTGGTACTAGTTTTAATAAGGAGTAAACAGGACCTTTTATCAAAGGACTCTTCTTGGGCTATCCAGATTGTCTTCAACTAGAAATCCTAATCATCAGCAAATAGTATTGCTATACTTTAAATTGCGCATCAGCTATAATAGCAGAGAAGGCACAGACACCAAATTTTTCTATTTTGCTTACTTAAAAGAATTGTTACAAAAAAGTTTAAATTGTATAAAATGTATATCAAATTACACCAAGCGATTGAATGATGAATAAAATAAACCCAGCTGTAGCCGACTTGTTATAGTGACTCGGGTTGTTTATTTATCTGACTCAGAGGAAGTTGACTAAAACAGGTCATGGGTAGTAACACTTTAAGATCTTAGAAGTAAGTAAGGTGTTCAATTTCGAAACCTGACGCTGAACATTAAATAGTTTAAAAATGTTTCTACTTTCTTTGTAGTCGGAAGTAGAAAATCCGTAGATTCAGATACACGGATTAAATCCAAGGTTATGTGGGGCTAACCTCTCTTGCTCAGGTCGACCCATTAAAAACCACTCCCGTTTTTGGCTGGAATTGTCTTTTACAACAGAACTACTGTCTGGCTTAGAACATCATAGGGAAAAGTCCCTGGGACTTCGCTCACACACCCTAAGCTGTTACCAATCTATCTTAAAGAGATGTCAAAGTTGATTGGATCCCCTGAGCCTACTTGTTGTTGGTTCTTGCGAGAGTCTTATTTGCTTCGTCGAGGGCTGACCTGAAGACTTTAGATACTTCACTTTCGGTGACATAGTTTGTGTTCACCTTGTTGACAAACTTTTCTTTGCATAAAAACAGCTTATGCCCTTTTGATAAGCTATGAATTTATTAGTGACTTCTCCACACTTGAAGCACGTAGTCGGCCGGTCTGCAATTTTGCAATTCTTGCTCACGTAACCAAATCCGAGATTGCATTCCTCGTTGGTTTGATCCTAGGACCACCTTTCCGAGGGTTTCTGACAACACTTCTTTCTTCCGACCGCCTGAACAACTTGAGCGGTAAAAGCCTTCTTATCAGAGTTACCTCCAATTTTGATCAAAAGGTCTCTCTTTTATAAAACTGTTGCTTGTACAACCTTTGTGTGGTTGACGTCTGGATTAACTCCTTTACGAATTTTACCTAAAACGCTGGCATACGCCTTTCCTTGAGCGACACGAATGACCACAGTCGATTCACTCATCACTGCCTTGACAGTTTTTGTACGTGGTGGTTTAGGTGCATCCGTTGCATCTACATCCATTTTAAATATGTTTATTTTGTATTTACAGTAAGATTTATGAGACAAAAACCAAATTCACAAGCGGCGGGGCTGTAAGGAACACAATTTTTTTCTTCCGAATTGTTAATGTGTGTTGTCAAAACGTAAGTTTTTCGTAATTTCTTTTGTTTTTTATCACCTAATTTGGTAATAGCCGCATTTTGTAATTTCGAAAAAATGCTTCTTTTTTGCTTAAAATTCCAGCTTTGATCAAATCAATTCTTTAACCCTTCAAAGTGCTCGCCAAGATCAATAAAAGAAAAGAAAATTAAGGCAATATTTCAATACACAAAAAAGTTACAAGTCTTTAAAGTTGAAATCTGTTCCTAATAGCCCCAAGTTTACGGTACGCTATTAGGGAATAGACATTTAAAATTCACTTGTCGAATATTTTATTTTGCAACGTACGTTGTCGATTCAAAAGAATAGGGTTCCGTATTTTTTTGAAACGTCAGAAAACAAGGAAATGTGCAAATTTAGATAAATAGAAACCCTAATTTCTTTTCTGTTGTTTTATTCCAGTTAAGAATAGATAATAATTGATTTTGCTTATAATTTTTGATTCAAAGAGGTACACGATTTAGAAAAATGTTATTCCGCACAAAAATATTAGTATGAAATAAGAATCACTTTGCATTATTCCTTCAACAAGAATTATATTAATAGAAGTCATATGCATATATTAACATAGTTATAATATGAATTTATATAAATATGATGCTCCAAAGTGAAAGAGACCTTAGCTGCAAAAAATATTGGGATATGTTTACAATAGTTTTTGGTTCTTGAAGATTTATGTTTGATTATTTAACATTAAAAATACTTTTTACTGAATACTTTACATAAAAATTATGAATTAAACATTAATATAGTTTATACAAAGAATAAACAATTTTCATTTATTTTCACTTCTCACTTTAGTTATTTAAAAAAATCTATGGTCTCTTTCACAGTGGAGCTTCAGAAAACAATATGGGTTTATATACAATCATCAAATTCTGAAGGGAATAGTTACAAATTGTTTCAAAGCATTTAAATAGAGAGAGGTTTTCTAAAATGCATCAACCATTCTCGTAAATTTGTTCGCCATATTGGATCCGACATTTTGAATTTAGAAAAACCGATCTCGAATTCATAATTATATGATATTTTCATGACCAAATGGGATTCGGTTAATACTCTGTTTATACAATACTATTTTTTAAATCTGTAACTTCTGTTCTAGTAATCTGATTTAAATTTTAAATACCGTAAATACTTCTAAATTTGCAAGTAAATCTTTAATAAATTTTTAGGAAAGTTTTGGTGCTGTGTGGGATATTTTGTTCACACTTTCAGATATTGAAAATTTAAATCGGATTATCAGAACAGAAGTTACAAATTTCTTAAAAATAAGTACCAAAAAAATCAGAGTCTTGTATCTCCGCCATTTTTTATTTTTTTTAAAAAACATTTAAAGGGTTTTTTTCATCACCCAAGGAGCGTATAAACAGTAAGGCTTAAAACAAGTGTATAAACAAAGAAATAATAATATTAGCAATGAAACCGTAGCGTCTTACATTGTAATTAAGTAATCTAAAATTAATTTAAGAATCGTTGTGATTGCATGTAAACCCTTAATATAAAACTAAAATTACGATATGATAACTTACCTTGCTATTTACAAGTCTGAATAAGGCATTTAGTTCTAATCTTGCTCTATCACAAAGAAGAAGAATGTTTTCTCTATGTTCGTGTGTTGTATAAGCACTATCGGTAAAATCCTGAGTTCTTTCTACAACTGTTTCAAGGGAACTTATTAATGTGTCTCTATAATTTGGTCCCAAAAGTGACTTTCTACATTTATCAATAAACCTTTCAAAATGATTTAAAGCCGAAAAGACAGTACTACTATCCCAGTCTTCTTGTTGTGGACTCTGTAAATAATACATATTGTCTTAAAATAGTATTTTATTATAATCATTGTAAATAATTAAATGATATGGTACGAAATCATGAGAATACTTTATATACCTGAGGATTGGTATACGACTCATTGCATTCAATAACTCCATCTTTCACAACATAATGAATCAAGTCCATCGCTCTTCTCATTTGACAAAAAACTGTGTCCCTGTTTTCTTTAGCCGATAAACAATCTGGATGCCTTAAGCATGCTTTACTTGAAGTAAGGAGCATCATTGTGCTTCTTTCTAAAACTTGTCGTGCAGCTGCCATTTGTGCTCTTCGTCTTTCATCTTTAAGATCATTCTGTAATTATTTGTCAAAAAGTTCATTGATATGCAATGATCTGAATGTTAATCATTTTTCAAAATTTAGGAGTTTTACTTATGTGTAACAGTACCAAACACTAAATATTTGTATTCAATTAAAAATATTCTTAGAAACAAATGTACCTGTCGATCACCAGTCAGGTGGGCGAGTTCAACCATTTCCGCGCCAAATTGACTGAAAGCTTTAACAAATTCCGTGAAATTCGACACACTTTCTAGACGACCAAGACTACGTGCAACTTTATCTTTTGCTAACAAAAGTTGCTTCACTACAACAATATCTGCCAATAAAAGAACTCTTGTCACTGATACTAGAAGACATCTCGCAGCACGAACTACTGCCCCTCTGTCGTCAACATTGTCTTCCATTGCACATTCACATAACTTTTCTATTGCTGAGCCTGGAATAAATCCATTTTCAATTTTATGGTAATAATTTTCAAACGAATTGTCACATAAAATGTTATCAATGCGTATCACACAGCATCGAAACTTTTCTAAAGGTTGAAATTAGCTTGACTGCAATCTTAGGAATCTTTAGTTACAAAGCTCATTACAGTTTAAATAATTCTTTAAATTTCGACTGTTTTTCAATGTTTAAAGCAAAAGCTGACTGAACATTGCATGAACGTTTAAAATTTCTTCAACTCTCATGCAATGTTCAGTCAACTTTTACGTCAAACATTGAATAACATCGGGCATTTAAAGAACAACTTCAAGTTTCATGATCTTCGCAGCTAAAGATTCCGAAGGTTGCAGTCAAGTTAATTTTAACTTTCAGGAAATTTTTAGTGCTATTTGGAACAACTCTTATTTAAACTTCATACATTGTGTTAAATAATAATACATTGTATTAAATGTTAAGTAGATATTTATAATTTTTACCTGCCACTCTAGCTTCTTTGCAGGCTTCGTACATGCCTTGATTAATTTCTGGATTATCATCTGCAATTGTTTCCCCTACCGTAACAAATCGATCTACTGCTAAATTAACAGCTTGACCAACTCTTGCAACGGCCCTTAAACTCTGGTCCGAACATAAAGAATATTCTCCCTGCGACATTAACGCAGAAATCTAAAAAATTCATTAAATTTATATTATCATTCTTACGTACACTCCAAAATGTTACAATTCTAGTATGCAAATTTTGGAAATTTTGAAACAAATCAAAAGCATGCGTTTAATAAATAACTTCTTAATTCAATTCACGATTTTAAAACAAATAAATAATTTACACATAAACTATGGGGCTTTTTCTCAAAATTGTGTCCAAAATTCAAATTTTTCTATATATTTAAAAATTATTTTTTCCATTGGAAGTTGATTGTCTATATATCACAATAATAGAAACCGAGTTTTATTTTGAAAAAAGCAACTATTTCTGTTATTATGTTTGTATAGTCAGAATTCTAAAAAAATTACTTCGGATTCATAATCGCAGCGACACCAAAAACCGCAAGTGACAAGATTTAATCATTTCGTGCCTCCGGGACATATAATGTATATTTTTACAAGAATTACATAAAATTTTCTAAGTGGGACACATTATGTCCCACGTCCCACCTTAGGTCCCACTTAGAAAAATTTATGTAATTCTTATAAAAATCAACCAATTAATTTGATGTAAATTTCTTTCTATTCCGAATGGATCCTACTACAATTAAAAAAATAATAAATTACAAAAAGTAGTAATATTTATTTTAAACCAAGGTGAACATTGACTGCTTTAAAAAAACAGTTATGTAACAAACTATTTATTTCATTAACATTTAGTGAATAATTTTAAACAACACTTCGTTTTACTATGTTTTTGGAGACGCTGATTACGAATTTGAAGTCAGATTTAAAAAAAATCAAAAAATTCAAAATGGTGGACATTTTTTTCAAAATTGCTCAAATTTGCTTGAAACTTAATAATCTGGGGTTTTCAGGATTGCCATTTTGAATTTAAAAAATCTCACTTCAGATTCGTAATCAGTAACCCTGAAAACCCCCGAGTAACAAATTTTATGCAAATTTAAGCAATTTCAAAAAAATGGCCGCCATATTGGATCCGCCATTTTGAATTTTGAAAATCTGACTTTAGTTTCGTAATCAGCGACCCCAAAAACCCCTGAGTAACAAGTTTCAATAAAATCGTTTTCAATGTCGCTGACTACAAATATGAAGTTAGATTTATAAATATTCAAAATTGCAGACTAAATATGGTGTAAGTTAATAATCGAAATATCATAAATGAAAAAATTCAAAAACTCCCCACTGCTTGATAGTAAATATTTCAGAATGTGAGTCTATTCACGTAATTAATTAACAAGCATAACTAGTTAATAAATTTTATCATTATTGGGCATAATTAAATTACGTGACGCTAATAGGGATGGAGGGGAAAAATATTCGGTACCATCAGCATAAAAATTGCATTATCTATCTAAAAGTCTGTTACATATGTGGAGAGGGGTGTAAACCTAAAAAAAAGCATGACGTAATTAAAGTATGGCCTCTTAGTTGTATATTATTAGTTTTGTAATGTAAAACATATTTAAATCAGTTTATAATTTTTTAAAAATAAACATTAAAATCCATCCCTTGCATTAAATATACTTACTCTAGTGAAAAATAATTTTTATTGAATTATCAGTGTGAGACAATTTCTATTCAAAGTTGCGTGCAAAACAATACCTATTGAAATTAAGGTACAATGTGCCTTATTCAATATATTCATTCAAGATAATTCCTTTACAAAATTGAGTCCTAAAGTAATTTTTACTGTTAAGTTCTAATCTATTAAAGGTATTTAGGGCAAATTATTCATTTCAAGAATTAAGGATATACAACTAAAGAATATAAATCTCTGCTTTTGGATAAGATTTTCTTCCCTCCATCAAATAGGGCACTATACAAGAAAAGCCATTAATATATAAATCAATTACTCTGAAACATTCCAGTGTGTATTTGGCCTAATTTGAAATAATCAATTTCCTGATCTGAGAAATATTTGAAGAAGATAAAATATAAGTATATGAGACATTGCTTTGATTGGCCAAAAATACTTTTGGCATCGAAATGATGAATGTTTGCAATGTGCTACAATTTAAAGAATTTAGTCATATTAACACACACACAGTGCCAAGAATTTACTGAAAATTTATTTGGCAAGGAGTATAAAGATTGTATATAAATATAAGAAAGTTCTCAAAAATGAAAAATATTTAACGCGAAAGTTGTCAAAAATTTTATTAACGGGGGGTAAGGGTTGTCACTTTCAGAGAAATTAAAAATTTTAAACCATTAACTATCAATCATAAATTTTATTTATTTAATTAAAAAAAATTTTATTTACTGCATCAGATTTTATCTTCTTGAAGCAGTTTAACTAAACAACCACCTGAAAAATTCTATTAAAATATTTATTCGTTGTTTTCAATTTTTTACGACAATTTTCAAAAATTAATTAAGGGGAATATTTTGTTATAATGTTGTGTATTAATGAATATTTTTTTTATAATGTTGTGTATTATTGAGGTACTTCGACTACAAAAAGATATTATGCATTAAATTTGAATTTTCGAATCAATAATACGAAGCATTTGGGGAATTGTGAGTCACTGTATTTATTACTTGTTTTCGCCGACTTAATGGCACTATTGTATCAATGCAGTTATTTATCATTGAAATCACTCATAGCTATAGTAATTTTTTTCTTGAAAGTTACAAATCTGACATCAGATTTTAAAAATTCAAAATGGCGAATCTAATATGGCGGAAGTAAAAAATTTAAATTCTTATTAATTCATTTGAATCTTGTTACTCGGGGGTTTTCAGGGCTGCTGATTACGAATCTAACATCAAATCTTAAAAATTTTAAATGTCGGACAAAGAAATTTAAAATCTATCGAATTTTCCCTGAATCTTGTTGCTCGGGGTTTTTTTAAACGTAACTGATTACGAATCTAGCTGAAAATATTTAAAATTTAAAATGTCGGAAGAAATTTTATAAATTGATAGGATTTAGTTTAAAGTTAATAAAAAAAATTCTAATATAAGGATGATTTTTCTGTATGAAAAATGAACCAAAAGAATTCTATTTATTGCCATTCGGGCAGCAGAACTGTTTCATTTAAAATGTGTAACTAATGTAGAGGCTAATTTACTCGTCCAATTTGTGATTCCGATTAATTTAATTTCCTAAAATTTTAAATTAATATTTAAAACATTTACAACTATTTAATAAATATTTGTTTGTTACTTTTTATTTTAAAACCTAATTTATGCGATGTCACACAATTCTTCAACATTTTTATAAAAATTATAAAAATGCACTTTTAAATAAAATTCAAATATCTTTTAGTTACCAAATTTGAAAAACCAAAAATTTTTTAACGAGTTAATAATTTTTACATTCGTTCCCCGTTTATATTTCAATATGTTTTACATGGCCTTTAAACAATAATTAAAATAAGTACAACAACATGTTTCATAATTTTATTATGATTTATTTTAATAATTAATATCACCTTTTAAACATCAAAATATCGCTTTTAAAAGATCTTAAAGATAATGAGGATACCTAGTTGAATTGAAACATGTTGTTGTACTTATTTTAATTATCCTTTAAAAGACATGTAAAAAAATATTAATATAAAAATTTTAAAAATTACTTTTATAATAATTTTAAATTATTTAAGTTTTATTTCTTGTTAATTAATGTAAAAAGTGCAAAAATCGTCTACTTTAAAATGTTATTAGAAAAAAGTTTTCTTTGCCAAAAGAAACCCGAAACACAATGTGAGATAAAATTTTAATCTCTTTCATTCAGTATCACTCGTGACACAATTATGAGAAAAACTATCATTTATGCTATACTATTAGTAAATATAAATTAAGACTACATATATAGAAACTCTTCACAATAACAGACTTAATGTTACAACAGTTTTATTTTACTTATAAATAATTGTTATTTTATACTTTTTGTACTATATTGTCCTTTCTGAACCTACCTCTTGTCCAACTGACATACTTTCTTCGTACATCTTTAGAGCTTATATCCTTCTTTTAAAAAGTGTACATTCGTCCATTCCTACTGTACATCATCATAATATGTATTTTACGTTGTGTAATAGCATAATAGTAATACAATCAAAAAAATGAATCTTATATTTGCCTTCAATGTTATTGATTTATAATTTAAGAGTGTCAATGATATAACGAAACAAAAAAAAATGTGTCTCTGTCAAAATTTTATTTCTATTTGCTTTACCTTTTTCTATTATACGTTAATTTACTCTCTTGTTTTTATAATGTATAGAAAAATTTTAAAAATCAGATTTTTATCTCACAAATCTTGAAATAAATAAATTTGAATTTTTTTTTTTTGGAATATATTTTAATAGTTTAGTGTATTATTTGTAAATTGATTTTGTTTTTAGAAAACAGGTGGCGGATAAATCGCGTCATGAGCTATGAATTTTTTCTTAATTAGTAATACGTATATTCATAATATATGCGAGTCACTTGCTAAAAAGCAATAAACACAGGAAATTTAGATTTATTAACTACTCAAATTAGAGTGATCCTAGTATGTTAAATGCCTACAAGAAACTGGACTGAATGTGGGAGTTAAACGGGTGAATTCTGTGAGGCTGCTATGTGCGTGTATATCACAGTAGGTGATATACGCAACGCGCACCCTCAGTAAGCAATCAATATTTCTAGAGCACACATAGATTTCACTTCATCAGTATTAAGATTTTGCAAAGAAAATACATTCACCCAGCGATGAGAGAAGAGAAGTGACACAAAAAAAATGCCACTCATCTTAAACTTCACCATTTCATGATTCAGATTTATTATACCAAGAAATAAGAATCATGTTAATGGAACATTATCTTTGAGTAAAGTTACGATTTTTTTATCCCTGTGATAACCAATAATTGCGAACGGCAGGTTGTACAATTTAGAATTTTTTAAATTTAAATTTATCATAACTTTAAAATGTATTTGTTATCTTAAAAAATATTGAAAGTATGTATTTTCTTACAATTAAAAATACTCCATCTGCGATTAAAATAACAATTTTAATTGTAGGTTTGAAGAAACGAACAACCAAGAAATGAAAAGTGGTAGTTTTCCTAACACTTTAGAGAAAAAAAATTCTAGATTTTTATCAAACATCCTGAGACACATTGCACCCGACATGCGACCTGGAATATAGAGCGCAATAGAGAAAATTAATTTCAATTAATATCTTAATCTTTCTCATTTTGTAACTCTGCGTAAAGAACAGAAAATCATTTTCTTTTAATTTCACACAAATAAAATAAATTAATATCTGATGATTATATCATATTTGGACACTAAAGTATAATCTCTAATATGGTTAACCCTATTTTTTAAAACACAGTTACTTGGGGGCTTTTGGAGTAGCTAAATATAAATCTGAGGTCAGTTTTCGAAAATTCAAAATGGCGGATACAAGATGGCAGACATAAAAAAATTAAAAATCGGCTTTAAATAATTATAATATAATATATTATTATATAATGTAATAAAAATAAATAATTATAATTACATTTTCTTGAAAAAATTAATACAAATGCGCAAATTTAAACATTTAAATGTTAGCTTGTAATAACAAGTTTAAAAGCAGTATTATCTTAAAAAATGATTAAAATTTATAATTTACTAACAACATATTCCTCGTTCGCTAACACTCGCTCGGTTGTAGGTAGTTATCATATTATAGATAAGTATTTACTGCAGGTGATAAATGTATATATTTTCTTATATAAATTTATTATTATACTAATATAAAATTATTATTTATCTTTATATTATTTAATTATTAAAAGTGACATTTTTTAAATTAAATTAGGTACTAATATACATTTAATGGTTTATAAATGCAGAACCTTTCTCAATTTTATTTATATTTCCAAATAAATGTTTATTTATAAAATATTGTACTTTCTACGTAGTTAAAATTCTTAGAATAAATTATTGATAAAAATTGAGTATTTGTTTCTTCATTTTCCTTCTGTTTTAAGATTAGTGATAGATAGCAACTTTTAAATATAATATATATTTAAGAAACCTGTTATTCAGTTTTAAAAAAAGATAACTCTTGAATATTAAACAAAGATAATGCAAGTAAATAAACAATTGTCAGCTTTTTGCGACTATATAAACCGTGATACATTTTTATTAAACGTAAATTACAAAAGCTTTGTTTCAAAGAAGACAATCGACCTGAGTATTAATAAGAAAAGGTAAAATTATGAAATTATGAATAATGAAAAATTCCACGAGGAAGCAAAAATTAAATTATAATTTTTTGTATAAGAAATATCTTCTCATTAGTGATAAGAATGTGATTATGAATTTTAAATAAAATAAAATATTCACAATGATTTTAGATGAAGCTTTACACTGTTTTGCTAGTGTGCGTTACAGTTTGCATCTTGAGTGTCAATGGGCAATGTGGAAATGCAAATCAAGGTGTAAGTTATTAATTATTGTAAATATTAATCTATTATGATTTGTACTGTATGAAAGTTTTCAGTTTTTACCATGCCAATTTAAAAAGAATTAATGTTTTTTACTTTTGCAAACAAGTTAAAATTATACCAAATAATAAACATTACCTCTAGTAATTTTTTCGTAAAATAATAATTTATTAAAAACATTTTATTTCTGATTTTCAGTGTAATTTCAGAAGTCCTTGCTGTCCTTTTCTCAATTGCGTTGGTGGAATATGCAGATAAGGTGGTTAATCTGATGAAAATTTTAAATCTATGTAACAATATTTGATGTGAACTAAAATTGGATAAATTTTTTTCTCTTTAAATTTCTACTTTATTGTAATAAAGTAATAAATTATATATATTCATATATAAGAGGGCTTCGCTTCATTCTCTTGAAAATTTATATGGAAAACTCATCTAATTTCCCATAAGGGTTCATATAAGTACCTACAGAGGGTCCTATGTGGTGTTAACTTGGGTTCCCATATATATATATATATTCCTATGTGGGTTCCCCTTTTTATTTTTTGTAAATTATACTGTTATACACCAAATATAATAATATTAAACGATATAGAATGTGGTATTAATTACGAAGATTTAAAAAATTAAAAAATGTTAATATGAAATAAAAACTTTACTCTAATTGCAGTGAACTACTATCTACCGATGGTTAATAAAATGGAGTACAGAATCGCATCGTATACTTTAGTATATTGAAAGGTATTATTTGCAAAATAAAAGGACAATCAATCAAACCTCTAATAATCTTAAAAAGAAATAAAATATTTCTCAAGCGATCAAACACCAAATGTAGCTTGTAAAATCTTGAATTCAGTTCCTCTATATACTGTGTATATTGTGTATATTTTTTAGTGTACATATTTCTCAGGACGTTGAACGAAGAAAATATTAAATATAACATAACATAAGATAAATAACTAAAAAGTAATACTGTACGAAAAAAAATACTGTATATAGAATATATTTAATTCATTTTTTGCCCTTTTTCTTTGTACTGTGGACCACTTTACCTCCCCATTTAGACACGAACTGAGCTACATCGAATTTTCTCTGACAGCCTTGATAGTTCATGTATCGTATCTTTCCAAAAATTGGCCTTTCCTTCCAGCCCTGATCATGAATTCCACATATTGACCACATGCAACCTAATACAAAATATTATTCTTTAAATATTGATAGTGGTTAGTGGTGTACATGTAAATACTTGTTGTACTATACCGATGATTAATTTGGAAAATATACACAATTACTTATACCAAATTAAAACAATGAGTACTGTTTGTATCTCCTATCATATTTAGTGTGTACATTCTGCTTTATTTAATTAATAAAACTTTGATTGTGGACCAAATGGTCCATAATCAATAAAACTTTGATTCTGGACCAAATGATCCATTAATCTAAGATTTGTAATTTTTTATATTTTTCCTTTCCAACTAAAGATAGACACTTGTCGTTCTAAAATTAATACTGTCTTATCAAAATAAAACATAAAAAATTAAGTAAAAATTTCAAATCGACTCGTTTTGCAGTTCTAAAGTTATTTATACAATTCTTCATTGCAATGTGGACCAAATGGTCTCAATCTAGCAGGCTGGGTTTAAATTAAAAGAAAGAGAACTAACCAACATATCCATTGGGATCGCGACCATCCATGCTGTATTTATCATTTAAATAAATGGACCATTTTAAGGCATCTTCTGGTGTTCCAGTCCATTCAAGAATTTTCTTAGCCCAATACATTCTTAAAAATCCATGCATTTTTCCTTCTTGCACTAACTGATTTTGAGCTGCATTCCATAAATCGTCATGAGTCTGAGAATGTTCTAACTCTTTTAAGTCGTACAAGTATTCACGTTTATCTTTTCTATAAAAAATAAATCCCACTTTATTAAATTATTTTAACTACATTACAGATTATTTGATAATTTAGAAAGCTATAAAGGGCATTGGAAGTTCTTCAAAACTTTGTGGCCCTTGCTCAATGTTCGTTGATCTTTTTATGTGGTTATGCTTTTATTCCCAGGTTTCTAATCTTTTCTATGGTTTGTCGACTGCCAACTTCATTTCTCTAGTAAGTAGAAATATTCTTTTTTTTCCTTATGTATTTTTTGTTTATTCAAAGGTATTTAATAAAAAGAATAAAGAACATGGCGATGAACAGATTTTCTTATATCTACAAATAAACAATTTGTTCTAAAACCCACAATAAAAAATTTAATTTTCTGGAAAGTATTTTAGTAAATATTTAAACCATATATTCTTAATTTAATCATTGCTTAAAAATTAGGTCAAATAGAAGCATTCCCAATTTAATAATTCCCAATATAAACATTGATTTAATCAGTGACGCGAAATTAAAATCTGCAGATTATATTCAAATGGATAACAACTTCGCAACAACGGATCAAACAAACAAGCGAAATGTATTGAGTGCACAATCCGTAAAAGCAAATAACATAAATAGAGGATCAAAAAAAGCGCTAAATAGAATAAGTATCAATACAAATGCAAAATTTAACACAGATAGAAAAATGCCTAGAGGCTTTTAGGGTCGCTAATTAAAGAATGTTTAAAGAGGATTATAACATGATGATAAATATTAAATATTAAGATTCCCATATGTTCTACTGACAAACATACCTTTCTTTGGGCGTTACTTTAAGAATAAAAATTATGTTTTCTGTCTTATTCTTAAAAATATATTTTAGTCCGATATGTTCTAGTGATAAGCATACCCTTTCCAGAGAGATAGATTATTAAATTAAAACATTAGTAATTTAAAAAATTTATAAAATCAGAAAGAACTATTCATCTAAATTGTGATTTCGATATGTTCTAGCGACAAGCATATATACCTTCCTTTGGGTGCTACTTAAAGAATAATTATGTTTTCTGTCTTATTCTTAAAAATACATTTTAGTCCGATATGTTCTAGTGACAAGCATACCTTTCTCTGGGTGTTACTTTAAGAATAAAAATGTTTTCTGTCTTAGTCTTAAAAATACATTTTAGTCCGATATGTTCTAGTGATAAGCATACCCTTTCCAGAGAGATAGATTATTATTAAATTAAAACATTAGTAATTTAAAAAATTTATAAAATCAGAAAGAACTATTCATCTAAATTGTGATTTCGATATGTTCTAGTGACAAGCATACCTTCCTTTGGGTGTTACTTAAACAATAATTATGTTTTTTGTCTTATTTTTAAAAATACATTTTAGTCCGATATGTTCTAAGTGACAAGCATACCTTCCTTTGGGTGTTACTTAAAGAATAATGTTTTCTGTCTTATTCTTAAAAATACATTTTAGTCCGATATGTTCTAGTGACAAGCATACCTTTTCCAGATAGCTAGATTATTAAATTAAGACATTAGTAACTGACAAAATAAATAAAATTTTAAAGAAAAAATAATTAATAATTATTAAAGTAAATTATAATTCTTATATGCTGTACCGATAAGCATATCTTTCTTCGGGTATTATATCCTGAATTTTCCCCAACAATTTTCACCTTATTTTTGAATTCTTTTACTAAAATTTATGTTATCCGATCAGGAGGATCGTCAAAAGCTTTGGGTTTTAAATAATTACTCATCTCTTCCTCTTTTTACAACAAATAACAAAAAATAATTAATAACTAGAAGATAACTATTAATAACTATTAAACCTTTAAACTACCCTTTATTAATTAGCAATTCTAAAAAAATGATTTAAAATTCTTACCTATGAGCTTCGAGAGTGTCTATCGCCCACTGATAAGCTCCCTTCATGGAATCATAATTTTCATTGTAAAAACAAAAATTATCTGATAACTCTCTTCTGATAATAGCTTCCTCCATAAATGCTTCTACTGATGGTTTGTACTCTTTCTTATACTTCTGCACTTCCAGTATACATCTTTGAACGGATATCATTCCAAAATGAAACCACGGTGATAAATTGCTAACAGCATCAGCCACTGGATCATTTCGTTTAGAAGAGTAAGTTTTTAAACGATTTTTGAAAAATGATTCAAGTTCCAAAATGCCTCCCTCGTATCCTGGCGTCGCCCATAATATTTCATCTACAGTTTTATCAATTTTAACATCTTTTAAAGCTGTTTTCCAATCGTTGTCTTTTAACTGTTGTTTACTTGAATACGGATGCTTTATAACAGGCGGGAAAGGAGTTAAGAACTCTTCTAACTTTGAATTTATTTTATTACGAATTGTACGCGCTGCATATTCTTGCTTATCTGAAGTAACCCAGCAAGGAACTATATTATGTGCGTCGACCTAATAATTTTAATGATATGAGAAAAAATTATAAATATTTTTATATAGAAAACATGAAGATATAAAATAAGAGGACGTGAGTCTGTACGAATTCTATAGGTGGAAGCGTCAGACCTTTGTTTATAAATTTAAAATCTGCAGATTAAAAAATAATAACTACCTGACAAAAAGGTACATCTTCGGGAAGTTTCTTTTTCAAATCATCGACCCAAAACATCGGTAACCTTAAGGGGAAGAAGTCAGTAATGACTGCTCCCATTTTATACTTTAAAACAAAGTCCAAAATTGCTGAATTAGGTTCGCCGTGTAAGAGGCTAAAATTAATATTTAAAGATTTGCACTCTTCTTCAACCTCTTGTAAATTTTTTAGAAGAAATTTATAATGTCGAATGGTTGCATCTAAAAACTTTGGTAGAATGCAAAAACAGACATGAAGAGGCACTTGATTTTTTAAAGCTATTTTTTGTGCAAACAGAAATGCCCAGTTATCTGTAAAATTAATTAATTTTAAATTATTGAAAAACTGTTTTTTCGTCATTGCTAACTGAGGGGTAAGCGGACATTTATAAGGGATAATAAGTCCATTTTTTAAAAAAATTTAACTTTATATTTTCCATTAATGGTAATTAAATAAATTTATAGAAAATCACAATTAAATTTAAATATTGATGTCTAAGTCCAAATATTTTTAAATTAATATTATTAATTTAAAAATATTTGGACTTAGACATCAATATTTAAAATTTTAATTCTTTTTATATAAAAAAAGTGCCTAAAACTATAAAATTCATTATTTATGGTCCACTTTAATTAATAATGACTTAGTAAATGGGAGAAGGTTAATTAAAAACATTCGCTAATGAGTAAGTACAGTAAAATCTAGAAATAAAAGTATTTAAATATACCCTGCACTCTGGCATCTCGAAACATCCAATAAACGACTCCATTACAATTCTCTGCCACCTCATCTAGCTTTGTTAAAATTCTTATTCTTTTTTTATTAAACTTAAATTCTAGAACTGATGCGGCCGTCTGCAAATAAAATATAACTTATTATATTTTTATTTATCTCATTGAATGTTGTAAAATTTTAAGTTTAAAGCTTGCATACGTTTTCTCGTTCTTCTTTTATTTTATCCATCAAGCTTAGAGTACGAGCTTTTTTTGCAGACTTTGATTTTTCCATTTTTGAATCTATAATTAAAAAAAGTACTTATATCTGCTACATTAGATTCATTAGATTCAAAATTTAACTGATTTTTCTCAAAACAAAAAATAATTTTTACCCTTTTTTTAAAAAAAAGCCGATTTCTATTCTTTTCTTCCTTCAAAATAATATGTTCAGGAAGTTAGACTCAGCAAAGTTAAAATTTTCAAAAACAAATATTGTGCTGAATTGTGCTCGATTTCTGCTCTTTGTGTCACAATTCCGGGCACAAAAACAAAAAAACTTTTTTTTATCTGAAAATTTAAATTTACAGAAAAAAATATTGTCCTGAATTGTGCTGTTTTGTGTCACAATTCTTTTTTTGAAAGATTCAAAATTCCGGGCTCAAAAACAAAAACACTTTTTTAATTTAAAAACTCAAAATTTTCAAAAAAATATTGTGCTCAACATACATATATATAATATGAGGCAATTTACGTGAAATGTCCTAAGTTGAAATTTCAACTTTTTGAAAAAAATTGAAACTCAGGGAATTTGTTGTTCTATCAAATAGAAATGTGCCCCAAAAAACATTTTTGATTTTTTCGAAAATTTGGAGGGGGTAGAGGGGGGTCAATTTGACCAATTTTGCTAACACCGGCTACTTTGTGAATTTTTTCTGAACATACTTTTAATGGGAACAATTTTGTAAAATATGTTTCTGAAACGTTTTTTCGTCCTCTTTCCAATGGTGAATTTTATTTTTTATGATTTTAAAAATTGACCCAAATTTTTGACAATTAATATTTAATTTTCAATTTCCCAAAAATCGGTCCGTTTTATTTGAAAATAAATTATTGCAAACGAAAGCTGAGGTTTTTTCCTATCGGCATGTAAATTTGCAGAATGCCCTTTTTTTTGATTTTGAGTTATTAAATTTCAAAAAATAAATTGATGAAAGACAAAATTTCTCAATTTAATTATAAAATGTAATAGAAAAGTATATAAATTAATAATATATTCTAATAATCGTTGACAAACAATTTTGACTTAAAATTAAAAATGACAAAATTTCGTAATAAGTAAAAAAATTTTGTGTAAATTTATCCTGTATTAAAAATAATATCGTGTAATTACTTTTATTAGGGTTAAATTTTGCTTTTAAAAGCAATCGACTGAAAAGTAATTACTTTAACTATATTATTCTCCTTCTGGCTTAAAGTATTTCATACAAATTTTTGAAAATTTAAGTTTGAAGAATTTTTATTGCAAATTCTAAAAATAATTAATTTCTCAAAAATTTTAATGAAAAATCTTGAAACAAGAATTTGAAAATAAAAAATTTAATGAAAATTATCTTTGAAAAATTAATTTCTGAAAAATATTATCGTCAAATTGATGTCAAAAAAATGGTCCAAATTCTTTGACACATTTTCGTCAATTTTACATCAAATTGGTGAACTATTATTTCTCTTTGGGATTTTTGACAAGTCCCTCCAATGTATATTTTCCAAAAAAGAATTGTGCGCTATTTTCATTGTGCAATGTGCAATTATAGGCGGACGAATTATATTTTAAGGTTATTCATCCATCTAGACGGACGTTTAGCTACTTCTAATTGTTATTTTGTACAAAACTTATAAGATATTAAATAAATTTTTAAATATATATCTTCCAAACCGTAAATGAAATATAAAAATTTTAATTTTGTGTTTATTTTTTCACAGGATACTTTTTTATAGCTTGTTAATAATATACTTTAAATAAGAATTTAAAACCAACAAAACTGTCATATTATAAACATTCCTTTTATATTTTTTATATTTCAATTTTTTATGTTTACTCACATTCTTTACAAACCTGATAGAAGAGGTTATGAAATTTGGAGGCAAAAGCACGATTTACGATTTTCATCCAAATTTACATTGCAGCCATTGCAGATGTAAACACGATTTCAGACTATTTTAAACTTGTAAATTACATTCCAAAAGTAAAAAATCCTAACCACAATAAAATGTATGATCATTTATGTATATATTTACATTTGCAATGTCAACTAATGGAATTTTACACTAAATAATTAAAAACCTAAGGGTACGATCACACCTCACCGTGCGACAGTCTCCAGGGTTCGGAAGTTACGTATGGCGTGAGAAATATTAGGCTACATTTACTCTTTTTAAGGTGCTTGCACACCTCCAAATTTTTTGACGAGCGTTCAATTTTCACGGCCGTTAAAATTGCTGCTGCTGCTCATGCGCTCTATTTGAAAAATCAATTCCATTCTGTGAGCTGCCGACTTAAGGTACATTCACAATGTTAATAATGGAGAACTTGCCCCACTAAAGATTCTCATTGCTACATACTTCATGGAAAGAAGTAAAAGTTCACTCTAGGAGCTTCCGTACTATTATGTCACATCTCTATGGTTGCTCAGCAAGTGGTTGTGATCGTTGTGATCGTCTGTAAAGTTCATCAACAAAAAAGATACAAGGAATCATGTATACAATTAATAAAAATTTGAGATGAAAAATTAAAATATGATAAATAGTTCTTGTTTTTGGATATTTTTACAATATACTTCCAGTGCAATTTAATCACATGTGGCATTAAGTGCTTCCGAATTTTTATTTTTTATTTACAAAATTATAGAAACATGTCGCTGAGTGCGAGTGCAGAAAATTTGTCATCGGATGCACAAGTGAGTGAATCATTTTTAACAAGAATTAATTAAAATTTAGTGCGTCAAATATGTATTTTTTATTTCTTAGACAAAAATTATTTTAAAAAATCATCTTAATATTGTAGCGTATTATAATTATTGAAATATGAAGGTAAATATTTTTTTCTTAAAATTGCACTGCCGAGAGAAATATATTTTTTAAATATTGACTACAATAATTGATCCAAAACATCTGACAATCAATCTTAAGTATTGTAAAATTAATACATTCGAGGATTTTTTTAGTAACTAAAACATTTTGTAAGTGAATATAGAAAGTGTTTGATAATAAAATACTTTTTTTTGCAATATTCCCGTTAATTTAATTTTTAAACGAATATTTCAAAAATATTTATTTTTGAACAGTTTTTTTATAATTTGCGTAAATCATAATTTAAAATTTTATAACTGTGAATATACGGAAACTATTCAATTTAATTAGTTTGTTGAAAAATTAAATTTTACACTCAGATAATTCATAATATTTTTATCCACTTCAACTTTTTTTAACTTTATATTTTATTAATTAAATTTAAATCATATAATAAGTTCATAATTTTAGGCGTGGTTTCTTATAATTTATACATCAAGCATAGAAAATTTTTTTTTTTTTAATAAAAATTTAATATTTCACGAATAAACTTGGTATTTAACGAAAATTATCCAGAATAAAACTTACGTTTGAAACAAGATTTAATTTACTTATTTGTATTTTAAACCATAAAATAAATCTTTATTTTAAGTAAAAATACTATTTTTTAAAAAATTTAATTTTTTAAGGAAAAATTGTTTTGGAGAAAACATTTTTTTTAATTGCACTGAAAATATTTCGCCCTTTAAAAAATTATTTAATGAATGATTTATTAAAATTATGATTAAAATGAATTATTTCGACCGCTTCGAAATATATGTGGGTGTGGAAAAACGAGCCTAATTGGAGCAATATATTGCTTCGCTCGTTTCAAGTTTTATGTCTTTAACTGACAGAATTAATGTAAACCATTAATAAATATTTTTAATTGATTATTAAAAATAATGGATTTATAGAAGAATTTTAATTAAAAACATTAAAAGAAACTGAATTTTGAAGCAATTACAAATGATTGCAGAAATTCAATTATTTTCAACAATTTTAATAAAATTTATGGAAAAATTTGAATTATTTTAAAAAACTTTCCGCAATTCAATAATTTTTAATAAATCTACTACTTTAATAAAATTGTCCAAAAGAATTCAATTATTTAAAAAAATTTGAATAAAATTCTAAGCAAACATTTAATTATTTTCATAAATAATAACATTTTTTACAGGAATTCAATTATTTCCATAAATAATAAAACTCATCGCAGACTTTCAATTATTTTTAATACAATTTTAATGGAATTCCTCGAAAAATGAAATTATTCTTAAAAATTTTATTAAAATTCATCAAAGAAATTCAATTATTTTAAAAACCTTTGCTACAATTTATTTATTAGAATTTAAGTATTATTTTCTATAAAGTTTTAATTAAATTTCTTGAAAAAATTAAATTATTTACAAAAATTTTAATGAAATTCTTTGTAACAATTCAATTTTTTTTCAAAATAATTTTAATAAAATTCTTCGTAGAAATTTAAATAATTTCGAAAATTTGTCAAAATTCAATTATTTTCAATGTCTACTATTTCAATAAAATTTCATAAAAGAATTCAATTATTCAAAAAGACATTTTAATAAAATTCGTCTCAAGAATTCAATTATTTTCAAAAATTAATATAATTCTTCGCAGAAATTTAATTGTATTCAATAATTTACAAAAATTCTCGTCAAAATTTCAATTATCTTTATAAATTTTCCTCTGGAATTTAATTATTTTCAAAAATTTTAATAAAATTCTTGTCAAAATTTCAATTATTTTCAAAAACTTTTAAAAAATTCTTTGGAGAAATTCAATTATTTTTAATTAAAATTTTAATCAAATTTCCGAAAAATGAACTTATTTTTAAAAATTTTATTAATATTTGTCGAGAGAAATAAATTATTTGAAAATTTGTTGAGAAAATTCTTTCTGAGAGTTCAATTTTACGAAATATTCAATTAATTCCATAAATTATTCATTTTTGTATTTTAATAATTGAATTCTCGTGGATTTTTTTTTTTTTTTTGTAAATATTGATTTAAAAATTAATTTCAGTTAAAATTTTACATTATCATTGAATATTGGAAGCTAATAGCGTAAATTTTTAGAAATAATTGAATTTTGAAAAGATTTCAATAATTAAAATCTTTGAAAACTTTAACTTTTCGTACTTTCTGATTAACTTTAGTTCTGATTAACTAAGTACTTTCTATAGAATTAATTTTTTTAAAAAAAGTTTAATTGAATTTTTCTTTAATTCTTCAAGTTTTTATTTTCCAATATATATTTAATTGAAGAATGTCAGAATAATCGAAATTACGTAAATTGTAAACAAAAGGATTTGGAAATTCTCAAAGAACTTTTTCAAAAATTATTAAAAAAAATTGAGTCCAAGAAGAAGAATCTTAATTTCTGTAAAAAAATAATAATGATTAAATATTCATTTAAAAACGAAGTTATTGATGTTTTCGGGAAATTTTACAATTAAAGAAATTCGTAAATCCTGTCGTTTTGTCTGGAAATCAGAGAGTTTGTTAAAATTAAAAATTAAATTAAAAATTAAATTAAAATTAAAATTTAGTAAAAAATAAATGTAGTTTTAAAAACCTGGAAAAATTCTGTTTTTTAACCTAGAAACCAATAATTTTTTCTTCATCTAACAGACTGCCGAATATCTCATCATTTTTAGTTACTTTTCTTGTTTCGAAATAATTTTGAAATTTTACTACTTTTTTATCGATAAAATTGTTGATATTTTCACCTTTGTTAGTCCTTAGTTATCTGAATCCAAAAGATTTTTTTATTTCATGCAGAAACGTGGTTTCTATTTTATGAAGTTTTATCAAAAACCATGTGTTAGAAACTTTATCTCTAAATTTAGAGGTGATGCAACCAACAACTTGCAGTTAGTTTTTTTTTTAATTTTAAACGAATTCAGTAAGAATTATTTTCAAAAATAACCGAAATAAGTAATGTTCAATTGTTGACAACAGATAATAGAATAAAGTTCAGTTAAAAACTGTTCGTTTTTTTAAAATTAGAATGGAGGTGGAAATGACAGCAATATGTGTCTGGAATTGGCGCTGGAGGGTGAACGACTTTGCAAAGCGGGGGATTGTAAATCTGGAGTGGCGTTTTTTCAAGCTGCCATTCAAGCCGGTACTGATGATTTAAGGACCTTAAGTGCTATTTACAGCCAATTGGGAAATGCCTATTTTTACCTGGGTGACTACGTGAAAGCAATGAATTATCACAAACTTGATTTGACTCTTGCAAGATCAATGGGCGATAAATTGGGCGAAGCAAAGTCGAGTGGTAATCTTGGGAATACACTGAAAGTAATGGGAAAATTCGACGAAGCTATGATATGCTGCAAGAGGCATTTGGCAATTTCCAAGGAAATGGGCGACAAGATGAGCGAAGGCAGAGCTTTGTACAATCTAGGCAATGTTTATCACGCGAAAGGAAAGCAGGGAAGAATAGGTTATCAAAATCCTGGTGAATTCTCAGAAGAAGTAAGACAGTGTCTTCAACAAGCGGTATTTTATTATGAGGAAAACTTGAAATTGATGAGAGAATTTTGTGACTCTGCAGCCCAGGGAAGAGCTTGTGGGAATTTAGGAAACACCTTCTATTTATTGGGAGACTTTCAGCAAGCAATTTTTTATCACAACGAAAGATTAAAGATAGCGCGTGAATTTGGCGATAAAGCGGCGGAACGACGAGCGAATAGTAATTTGGGAAATTGCCATATATTTTTAGGGGAATTTGAAAAAGCTGCTCAGCATTATAAACGAACTTTAGTTTTGGCGAAGGAATTAGGAGATCGAGCTGTTGAGGCACAAGCATGCGACTCACTGGGGAATACGTATACATTGCTTCGTGATTATCCAACAGCCGTCGAATATCATCTTCGTCATCTTGAGATTGCTCAACAATTGAAGGATAGAGTCGGCGAGGGTCGAGCTTGCTGGTCATTGGGAAACGCTTACTCGGCGATGGGGAATCATGAGAAGGCTCTTCATTTTGCCAATCAGCACTTGAATCTTTCCAAAGAATTGGGAGACGAAATGGGACAGGCCACAGCTCAAATGAATGTGGAGGATCTTCAGAAAATTCTCGGCATCGATAAAATTATTCCAAAGGATGAGAAAGGCAAAACACAATCTATTAAGGCAGCTGTTACCAATATTGCTGCTTCGTCTCCGGGAAGATATAGACTTCGTAGGGAAAGCATGGACAATCTTCATCTTATCAAGGTAAGCATAAGAACCAATTCGCTAACACCATCCATGTGAAGCTGACACTAATACCAACTTAATTTTATAAATCAAATTTTAAAGTTTATTTTTTTCTTTAATACCAACATCAAAGAGTGTGCTGATAACTGTCTGCTAGTTACAGCATTTTAAAAAATATTTACCTTTGAAATCAAAGTATCAAAAAAGTTTATGGTTTTTCTATTTTTAGTTAACACCTGAAGGAAAGAAAAGGGAAATAAGCGAATGTCCTCCACCAGCAAGAGCCGGAATTGCGCCCCAACCCTCACAGGAGGAAGATGAAAATAACTTCTTCGAACTACTCTCCCGATTTCAGTCTGGTAGAATGGATGACCAACGCTGTGCTCTTCGTACAAATATAAAGCCAAATATTAAAGTTACTGCTAAGGAGAATAAAAAGTCAGTATTTTATGATAAAAATAATAAATATTATTTTCTACCCAATAGTCAAAATTAAAGAAAGATCAAGATTTGTTTCATTCTTTTCTCAGCAATAATAAAAAATTTTCTTTTCTGCACTTTCCAATAAGTCAAAATTTAATCTTTGAACCAAAATCAACTAAATTTATTTTTATAATTATAGAAAGTAAATAAATAAATTTAATAATAATAAATAAATAATAATAATAATAAATTTATTTTTCTAGTTCTAGTTGAAAACTTTCTTTTAAAAAAACGAATCTGTTACAGAGACGAGGATGATTTACTGGAATTAATAGCAGGTATGCAGAGTAAACGAATGGATGAACAACGAGTAGTGCTTCCATTTTTACCTGGCCTAAACGCCAACAGTGCCAATCAATCAAAAATGCATTCTCCACAAGATAATGATGACTCATTTATTGAAATGCTTGTACGCTGTCAGGTTATTATCAACTAATTTACATTAGAATTAATAAGTGAATCATTCCACTATTTTGAATTTTTAAAAATCGGATTTATACTCACAGGTTTCACAGTCTGTCCCCTATTTCCCTAAAAGTCCCCTTTTTTTTAATTTTGGCCCCTAAACGTACCCTATTTTCAAAATTTGACCTATTTTTTTCGTCGCAGGAAATCAATTATTTTCATTAATTTTTAGTAATTCTGCAAAAGAATTCAATTATCTTGATAACCAACAAAATTCTCCCCATAAAATCAATTATTTTAAGGATTTTTAATTAAATTCTTTTCCAAAATTCAATTATTTTGATAAATATCAAAATTCTTCTCAAGAATTCAATTATTTTTAAAAATTTTACTTAAATTCTTGACAAAATTATTTCAATTATTTAAACATAATTTAATAAAATACTTTGCACGAATGCAATTATTTTTATCAATTTTAATGAATATCTCGTCAAGAATTCAATTATTTTTATAAATAGCAAAATTTCTCGCCAAAAATTCAATTATTTTCAAAAATTTAAATAAAATTCTTTGGAAATTCTAGTTATTTCACAAAAGTTTTTTTGCAATTCAATAATTTTCAATATTTATTATTTTCATAAAATTTATCAACAGATTTAATTATAGAAAAAACTTTTTAATACAATTCTACGAAAAGATTCAATTATTTTCATAAATAATAAAATTTCATTTACAAATTCAATTATTTTCATCGCAAAATTTCAAATATTTTTAATACAATTTTAAATAAATTCCTGGGAAAATGCAATTATTCTTAAAAATTTTATTAAAACTTGAGAAAAGAAGTCAATTTTTAGGAATATTCAATTATTCAATAAGACAATAAAATTCGTTGCAATAATTCAAATATTTTTATAAATAACATTTAATTCCTCGCAAAAAATTAATTATTTTCTAAAATTTTTAATTAATTTTGCAAAAGAATTCAATTAACTTGAGAAACAACAAAATCGCATAAATTCTTCTCATAAAATCAATTATTTTAAGGAATTTTAATAAAATTCTTTTCCAAAATTCAATTATTTTGATAAATATTAAAATTCATTACAAGAATTCAATTCTTTTGAAAAGTAATAAAATACTTTGTAGAAATTAAATTATTTTCATAATTTTTTAAAAATTTGCGTCAAGAATTAAATTATATTTATAAATAGATAGAGAAATTCTTCTCAAGAATTAAATTATTGGCAAAAATTTTTGAAAAATTCTTCTCAAGAAGTCAATTATTTTCAAAAATTTTAATAAAATTCTTCTCAAGAATCCATTTGTTTTCAAAAATTATTATTTAAATTTTTCTGAGGAATTCAATTATTTTTAAAAAATTTAATAAAATTTTTCAAAATGTTTTCAATTATTTTCAAAAATTGTAATAAAATTCTTTAAAAAAAAAAATTCATTAAAATTTGAATTAAATTTCTTTAAAGAAATTAAATATTTTCAAAAGTTGGTAATATAATTCTTCGTAAAAATTAAAATTTAAGAAACATTCGATATTATTTATTTTTGTATTTAAATAATTGATTTCTCGTAGAATTAAATTATTGTTTTTCGTACTTTTAACTAACAATTGTGTAGAATTAATTTTTTTTGAAAAAGTTTAATTGAATAATAATTGATGTTATTGATTTAAAGTAGAATTTCAGTTAAAAATTCTAGAAAATGTTAATTGAATTGAAATGATACAAATAATTTTGAAGAAATTACAGTAATAATATTCTTGTAATAATAAAATAATGATTTTGTCAGTCGGTCATCTTTAATTATTATAAATATAAAGAAATGGATTACTCCGAGTCGAAGACTCGGAGTGATCCATTTCTTTATGTTTTATAATAATATTCTTATGAGTTGTTCAATTTGAAAAGGTTTTGAATTTAAAATTTTTGAACATCTTAATTCCAATGAAAAAAAATGATTAAATTTTTATTTTAAATAAAACTATTGATGTTTTCGAATAATTTTACTTTTGAAGAAATTTGTAAATAAATGTAATAGAACATTTTTTTGACTATCTAATAATTTTTAGAGTGAAACAGAATATTCTTGAGGGTCAGGGAAAAAGTTAAAGTTGTGTTTGGAAATCAGGGAAAAGTCAGGGAAAAATAAAGTTAAATTTTTGTGTCAACCCTGAATAAATAAATGATATTTTTATCTTTATTTGACCAATTTTTATGGTCCCCAAAAAGTCCCCTATTTTTTAATTTTTAGTCCCCTATTTCTATATTTCTATTAATATTAAGAAATAAGAAGCTCTCTTTGCTTTAAATTTTGATGATTTTGATTTGTTATGCAGCAAGATTCGCGAATAGATGATCAGCGCAGCATATTACCAATGTCTGCGAATCTACAAGATCCTGAAGACGCCGAGAACCAAAGAACAAATGAGAATGTTCAAGCAGGTGCCACAGTTCCCGAGGAAGACCTTTTCGCTCTAATTCAAAGGCTTCAAGCGGGACGCATGGAAGATCAACGGGCTTCGGGTCCAGGAAAAACTTAGTATTGTACTAACTTCCAATATTAACATTAACTGATGTTTATCTAACCTAAAGATTAGATATCTTTGATCACATAGTTTGCCCAGAGTTTTATTTGGCGCTAAACCTATGATCTATTTCATTTATATCATACAAATTGTACATCATAATTATTTTATCATTTAAGGTATACAACTTTTTTACTTGTATTATTATATTTGAAAATGTAACACAATTTCCAAAACACGTTACACATTCCAAAAGAAACTGTTATACTTCCCTTTTCTTCATTACTAGATGAAATACATTATTTTTCCCTAGTATTAAAACTAGTTTGCTTATTCCTTATTTCTTTTTTTTTTAATCTACTTTAATAAGATCTATAACTTTTGGTGAAAGAAAAGAACAGGATTGCCACGCAACCTGGAAACCCTGGAATTTCTGACAATAATTTATCTTTAAATAACTTCATTCTTTAAGAACTATCATAAAATTACTGTTTAAAAATAATTTAATGAATAATTTTACTTAATTAATTTTTAAAGAGTTGCGTTTATAATTTTCATAAATAGACGACCTTCAAAAATTTTTAATATGAGACTTTATAAAATTTCAATTTTCAATTAATTTGATTAGAAATTTTTAAAAATTTTGGATTTTTGAAAAATAAAAAACTGAATGCAAAATTACAATTATTTTTAATATGTTGTTAAATTTCAAAAAAAAAAAAAAAAAAAAAAAAAAAAATGGAGCTACGTAGTTTATAGACGACCCCTAACATCTGATGTTTGAACAGAAGTAAAATACCAAGACACTGTCAAAGGTGAATGAATATATGAATAAACAAAGAAAAAACAAGAATATGTAAAATCAACAAAAAGAACTACTTAAATTTATTAGGTAAGAGTATTTTCACTAAAGTATTAATTTATTAGTTTACAAATTTATGATCACTTAAAATTGAGCCACGGGAAACAATACTATGCAGAGCTCTTATTTCTTCTGCCGTTAAATCCGGCGATCCAAACAAAAAATTTTTAGAACAAGCAGAATTTTGAAGAATGTCATTTTTCTCTTGTTTCGACAGTACAAGTGAGTGTAGTGACACTTGAGTTAAATTAACTTTCCTAGCTATGGTTCCAGTGATATGCACATCATCTATCCAAAAATAAGGTTCTTTTTGAGCTTCGCGGTATAATAGAAACGCAGTATCAGGAGAGTAAAAAATACCCCATCCAGCGCAATAAAGGGGGTAATGTCTTCCAGGGTACTCTCGAGGAGATACTCGCCATTTTGATCGGTACGATCTTTTCACTTTCGCGTTAATTGGATCACAAATCATGAGACGTCTCGCGCCCCATGGAGACAAATGATGCTTCAAGAAGTCCAACACTGCAGTGATATGCACGAATACATCATCATCCAATTTTAATATGTATTTGGCACCTGCAAGATAACAATGGTCAATTATAATAATCGTTCTATTTATTTGTATGTCATTCGTCTACTTCATTGGAATTTATAATTCGACGCATTCTGTTCTTAAAATGCTAATGCATTTCAAGGCTTCACACTCATATATACTAAAACCTACTATTTACTACTTTTTTTACATTATGCTACTATTTGGGTACTTTTTTTAGATTTTACCCACTAAAAGCTACTATTTCTGTTTTTTTCGAGAATTTACTTTAAATTCGCTATTACTAGAAATAAAAAAAACTATTAAAATTATTCTCAAAAATTATAATCAAATTCTTTAAAACGATTCAATTATTTTCAAAAAATATTCCAAATTCTATTCTCATAAAATTTCGCGAAAGAATTCAATTATTTAAAAAAAAAAAATTGATAAAATTCATCCTCATATCAATTATTTTTATAAATAACTAAATTTCCACAGGAATTCAATTAATTTAGAATAGTATTTTCAAAAAAAATTCGAAATTTCAAAATAATTCAATTACTTTCACTAATAATAACATTTTTCATGGAAATTCAATTATTTAAAAACATTTTTGATAAAATTCTAAGTAAGAATTCAATTATTTTCATAAATAATAAAACTCATCGAAGAATTTTAATTATTTTCAATACTATTTTAAATTAATTAATCGAAAAATTCAATTATTTTCACAAATAAAATTTTTCACAAGAATTCAATTATTTAAAATAAAATTTTCATAATATTTATTATATTTCGCAAAAATAAATTATTTAAAACAATATTTATAAAATTCTTATAAAGAATTACGATATTTTAAAAAATTACAATATCTTTTACAGAAATTATTATATATATATATATTATTATTATTATAATAAAATTGTTCGAAGGAAATCAATTATTTAAAAAGGAATATTAATTAAATTTTTAAAAAAATAATTCAATTATTCTTTTAGATTTGAATAAAATTCTTCCTAAGAAATTAATTATTTTCATAAATAATTCTCCGAAAGAATTCAATTATTAAAGATAAATAACAAGATTATTCCAAAAAATTCAATTATTTTGAGGCATTTTAATAAAATTCTTTGCAAAATTCAATTATTTTCATAATTAAATTATTTTTAAAAAATTCTGATAAAATCGTTTGCAAGAATTAAATAATTTTCATAAATAATATAATGTTTCTCCAAAATTCAATTATTTTCAAAAAAATTTATTAAAATACCACACAGACATTAAATTATTTTCAAACATTTAAATAGAATTCTTTATAAAATTTAATTATTTTTAAAAACTTTTCGCAATTCAATAATTTTCAATATCAACTATTTTCATAAAATTTCCAAACAGAATTCAATTATTTAAACAATTTTTTGTAAAAATCTTCGCAAGAAGTAAATTATTTTTATAAATATTTAAATTCTTTCATTAATAATAATAATTCGCTGCAGGAATTCAAATATTTTTGAAAATTTTAATAATATTCTTTAATAATATTCTTTTTAATAACTATTCAATTATTTTCATGAATAATAAAATTCATAGAAGGATTTCAATTATTTTTAAGACAATTTTACAGGAATTACTTGAAAAATGTTATTATTCTTGTATCAAAAATTTAATTTCAATTCTTCGAAAATATCAATTATATTAAAAAAATGTTTTTTCTTATTCTTTGGAAGAATTCAAATATTTACAAAAATATTCAATTATTCTTTTAGATTTTAATAAAATATTTTTTCTACAAATTCAATTATTTAGAAAAATAATTCTTTGAAAGAAATCAATTATTAAAGATAAATAACAAAATTATTCTTGAAAATTCAATTATTTAAAAAAATTCTAATAAAATCGTTCACAAGAATTCAATTATTTTCATAAATAATAAAATGCTTTTTAAGAAATCAATTATTTGCAAAAAATTTTAATAAAAATTTAAAATTTTAATAGAATTGTTTGTAAAATTTAATTATTTTTATAAACTTTTCGCAATTATTTTTATAAATATTGAAATTCTTTGATGAATAATAAAATTCGTTGCAGGAATTCAATTATTTATTAGCAGAATTAGAAAGAAGTACATATTTTTGATGAAAATTAGAAAATAGTCAGAAAAATAAAATATAGAATGGAATTTTTGTCAGTTTTATGAAGTTTCTAAAACGATTTTTTGTATCGTCAAGTTTAATTTTTCAATAGATACTTTTTTACTACTTTTTTAAGATTGAAAGCTACTTTCTGCTACTTTTTTAAAATTAATTATCGAGTGCGAAGTCTGCATTTCAAATAGTGTTGAAAATGCAATTTTTTGACACTATCTCGTTTTTTTATAAATTTAACCGAAGCTTCAGTCGATTTAAAATAGAAAAAAAGTCGAAAAAGTCGTTTATTTAATTCAGTGTCGTCAGAAAAATTTTATTTTGTACTCTTCTGATATTTCACTGATTTCTAAATTTAATTATTTAAAACTTGAATAATTTCGTTAAATAAATATTTAAATACTTAAATTAAATTAAATTTCTATTTAAAACCTTCTGAAATTTAATAACTTCTAAAAATTACATCTTTAATTCTCTTAAAATTCAATTATTTTCTACAATTTTTTATCAAACTTCTTCTCGAAATCAATTATTTTTAATAATTTTCCGAAAGTTCTTAGAGAATTCAATTATTTAAATACAACTTAGAATGTTTTCAGAACCTTAATTTTTGTCAAATAAATCTGTTCATATTGTGATCTATAGACCACAATATAAACAGATTTATTATTTAAATAAAAAAATTCAGTTCTTTATAAAGATTCTAACTGTCCATGTTTTTTAAGTTATTAATTAATTTTCAAAAAATTATAATAAAAAAATTCTTAACATTAATTTTTCAAAAATATTTTAAAAATAATTTATGAAAGATAAGTTTTTTAATTATATATTGTAATTGAAAAATTTCCAAATAATTGCAATTTGGTAAATTCTATTAAAAAAATAATTGAATTCTTAAAGAATTTTAATTATTAATATAAACGCGATTTCTCCAAAATTTTAATAAATCTTAAAAAAGTCATATGTTGTTAAAATGTTAAAATTAATTGTAAAAAAATTTTAATGTTATTATTTTTTGTATGTATTTGAATCTTTGGAAATTTGTATTTGAAAATATTGAAAATAATTGAATTTTAAAAAATTAGAATGCAAAAAATTCTAAGAATTATTTTTTTCAAAAATTTTTTTTGAAGCTAATTCTCATTAATTACCATTTTTAAATTTACACTTGAAGATTTTTCATTAAAATTTTTGAGAAATCAATTATTTTCAAAATTTACAATTAAAATTCTTTTAAAGTTTATTTTCAAAAATTTTTATCAAACACTTTGAAAAAAATCAATTATTTTCAATTAAATTTGACAAAATTTCAATTATTGAAACTCTTTTTTTATTGTAAATTTTGAAAATTTATTTATAAAAAATAGTTAAATTATTTCGAAGAAATTATTAAAATTTTAGGAAATAATTGAATTTTATAGAAATATTTGAAAATATTTAAATTCTTCCGAGAAATTCAATTATTTATTTATTTATTTATTTACAACATAAGATCCCGCGATCCAAAGTGGATCATAAATGGGTAACGAGAAGTCGTACAATCTAATCGTAAATCTAATCGTAACTATATATATATATTTTTTTAAAAAAAAGATTAAACAATATAAGTATGAATATATGTATAAATTTTTCTTTTTCTTAAAAGATTAAACAACATTAGATTTTGCGTAATTCTATGATTAATTTTAAATATATTTAAATTAAATATTATAATTAAAATATTAATTAAAATTTATAATTAAATTGAATATAATTGTGAATTCGTTAATAGACGAATTTGATGTGGGAGTTAAAAGGTAAAACGGTGCGAAGGTACGTGAAGCTAATCTGGGAATTTTTAAGTTAAGTTTTAAGATGTTTTGAAAATAATTGAATTCCTGCAATGAATTTGACTATTTTTAAAAAATAATTGAATTCTTGCGAAGAATTTTTCCATTTATAAAAATAATTGAATTGTTTCGAAGGATTTATTAAGATTTTAGAAAATAATTAAATTTATTCGAAATATATTAAAATTTTTTTTAAAAATTAAATTCTTCCGAGGAATTTAATTTCAATTATTTTCAAAATTATTATATATAATAATCGTCGTGATTCCAGATTTCCGGATCTCTGTCCACACTTGAAGTTAGTTATAGTTATTCTTTTGTTTTTTATACGTTTTGATAGAAAATAGAAATATACATATACATATACATACATTATAATAATCGTAAGTTTCCTTTCCGTTAGCAAATTATCTGCATTCATTTGTTTGTTTTGAAAATTTAATTTTGTGGGTTAAGTATTGGCATTTTTTATATATTTTTTAATGTCAAACTTTTTAATGTGGAAAATACTTTACTTATTAAATTGTCTCGACTCTTTGGTAAAAAATCTAAAATTATCAAAAATTCAAAAAATTTCAAAAATCCGTTTTTCTTAAAATTCAACATTTTTTCCTCTCTTTTATGGGATTTAGCTTCATTATTTTTGTGCTTTTGGAAAATACTTTACTTATTAAATTGTCTCGACTCTTTGGTAAAAAATTTAAAATTATCGAAAATGATCAAAAATTCAAAAATTCGAATTTCTTAAAATTTAACATTTTTTCCTCTTTTTTATGGGATTTAGCTTAATTATTTTTGTGCTTTTGGAAAATACTTTACTTATTAAATTGTCTCGACTCTTTGATAAAAAATGTGAAATTATAGAAAATTATCAAAAATTCAAAAATCCGAATTTCTTAAAATTCAACATTTTTTCCTTTCTTTTATAGGATTTAGCTTTATTATTTTTGTGCTTTTGGAAAACACTTTACTTATTAAATTGTCTCGACTCTTTGGTAAAAAATCTAAAATTATCAAAAATTCGAAAAAATTCAAAAATTCGATTTTCTTAAAATTCAACATTTTTTCTTCTCTTTTATGGGATTTAGCTTCATTATTTTTGTGCTTTTGGAAAATACTTTACTTATTCAATAGTCTCGACTCTTTGGTAAAAAATCTAAAATTATCAAAAATTCGAAAAAATTCAAAAATCCGATTTTCTTAAAATTCAACATTTTTTCTTCTCTTTTATGGGATTTAGCTTCATTATTTTTGTGCTTTTGGAAAATACTTTACTTATTAAATTGTCTCGACTCTTTGGAAAAAAAATAAAAAATTATTATAAATTATCAAAAATCTGAAAAATTGAATTTCTTAAAATTCAACAATTTTTTTCTCTTTTATACCATTTAGCTTTATTATTATTTGAATTTTTATTCAAGAGAAAAAATGGAAAACTGAAAAAATTTAGAATTTTTTAAAAATTACAGGCCTTTTCCATGATTTCCCTGATTTCCAGATTCTGTAGGAACCCTGCTTTTGTCTGACTTTCTTCTAAATTATCGAATTCAGTGATTTCTGGGGTGAATTTGGTTAAGTTGTAAAATGATTAATTTCTATTTGAATTCGTTTTTTTTTGAATGTAGAAAATCTGATGTTAATTTAATTCTTTTTTCGTTATGCACGGCAAAAAATATTTAGCTGGATGAACTACAGATTTCACTTTAGTAGCGAAATTATTCAGTGCTTCAATTAATAGTTTCGTTATTCTAGAGAAACTTATCGCTATTTCAAGTAAAACTTTTTTCAGTGTGTAATAACTATTATTTCTTTAAAAAGTATTTAATTTAAAATGGCTTTATAAAATAAGCAATGCAAAAGATGACCCAGATACTAATTGTAATTGTTCTAGCCATAGTTTAAGTCTAGTAATGTAAATTCTATTTAAATTGAGACCATTGAGTGAAATTATTTGAATTTTATTTAGTTAAATCTCTTTGTTAGGTTATAATAATTATTTCTTTAAAATTTTTTAAATTGTTTAAAATAAGCAGCCCCATACAACATTCCCGCGCGCTTGCGCGCGGATAGTTTGGCTAGTTTGCAATTAATATTCTTCAAATGTTGATTTTCAAAAAATTTGGATAAAACACTTTAAAAAAAATCAATTATTTTCAATTAAATTTGACAAAATTTCAATATTTATTGAAACTCTTTTCAATTGTAAATTTCGAAAATAAGTTGCATTTTATACTAAAAATTATTGCAATATTCGGAAGAAAAGTCGAAAAAGTCGCATTTTTTTAAAATAGTTGAAAAAAGTCGAAAATGTGATAATGTCCGAGGCCTGACTTTTGGAACCAAATGGCTAAAAAATGGCGTAAAAAATAAAAATTGAATACTACTCACTCGGACAATGATATGTGGCCCATTTTAGAGCCATGACGTGTTTATAAGTCATATTCCTATAGGCATCAAGAAAATTCCCTTGTATTAAATCACCATACTTGAGATCTTCTGTTTCAAGCTCTGCTTGATATTCCTCAGACCATCCAACAAGGAAAATTGTTGTTACCGATGATGATGATGATGATGAAGCTCGACCCCATGTTTCGCGAATGACATTTCTCTTATCGAAATTTTTCGGAGCAGAATGAACCATCATTAAAAGAAGTGGTTGTGTCTTGTTACACATATCGTGATTTAAAAGAAATTTAAAATTTTTTAAATCAATAAGCGTATTTTCATCGCCATTAGAAAGTTCGCTTACTTTAAACGAATGTGAGTATTCGGTACTGTTTCCTGGAGGGACTAATACATAAGTTGGTGTTGTCATTACATTAGCCGGCAACACAATGAAAACTTGGTAAGCGCTGCGACACCAGAAGAAAGCGCATCCAGTGAAGGTGAGAGCGAGTACAAAGATAAAGTAACATGATGAAGATCCAAAGGCAGGTAACCGCCTCTTATCGAGCATACTGACGAAAACGTTGCATTATCATTCCAGCTCTACTAAAACAGAAACAAAAATTTATTATTGCAAACACTCTTCGTTTTATATTCCCCCATCATTTTACTCATCGATAATTAAAAACCAAACTAGCAAACAATTCTGATTTCTCACTCACTTTTTTTCAAAATAAAATTAGTAATTTTAAAAATAATAGAACGTAAAAATTTTTAATTCAAATTTATTTTTTATAAAAATAAAACATGAATTGGAATATAAAATTTTAATATTATTATAATTATGATAATCATATATACTGACATAGGGAATTCAGGGAAAAGTCAGGAATTTTTATTAAAAATACTGAAAAAAATAAAATTTTTAGAATTCATAAAAAAATTCTGCATTTTTGTGTCTTTTTTGTATGACTCATAAACTATAAAATTACCACGAATTCTAATACAAACCCTTCAGTTTTTTCAATTTCTGACAAAAATTTCTTTTTAAATAACTTAAATCTTGAACAACTATCATAAAATAAATAAATTATTTAATGAATAATTTTACTTGAATATTTCGAAATTAATTCAATTTTAAAAGAGTTGCGTTTACAATTTTCATAAATAAATTAACTTCAAACGGTTTCAATTTAAAATTTTATAAAACTTCAATGTTGAATGAATTTAATTAAAAATTTTAATAAACTTAGATTTTTGAAAAATTTTAATAATTCAAAATCTTCTAAAATTAGTTAAATTTGTCAATATGTAATTAATTAATTATTAAAAATAATGGATTTATAATTAAGAATTTTAGTTAAAAACACTAAAAAAATTGAATTTTGAAGAAGTTACAAATGATTGCAAAAATTCACCCCAATTATTATCTTTATGAATAAAAAAATTCTTCTTCAAAATTCAATTATTTTCAAAAATTTTCCTCATTTCAATGACTTTCAATATTTACTGTTTTAATGAAATTACCCAAAAGAATTCAATTAATTTAAAAACAATTTTAATAAAATTGTACGCAAACATTTAATTATTTTCATAAATAATAAAAATTTCCCAGGAATTCAAATATTTACAAATTTTTTATAAGTTTCTTCTCAATAATTCAATTTTTTTCATAAATAGTAAAACTCATTTTAAAATTTCAATTACTTTTAATACAATTTAAATCAAATTCCACAAAAAATGTAATTATTTTTTAAAATTTTATTAAAAATTGACACAAAAATTCAATTATTTAAAAATTTAATCATATATTTCTTTATCGGAATTCAATCTTAAGAAACATTTAACTATTAATTTTTGTATTCAAATAATTAAATTCTTGTAGAATTTTCTAATAAAAATTGATTTCAAAATTAATTTCAGTTAAAATTTTAGATTATGTTCAACATTTAAAAAAATTCTCTTCAAAATTTCAATTTTCTTTAGAAATAATAAAACTCTTCTCCAAAATTCAATTATTTTCAAGAATTTTCCAAAAAACTTCAATTATTTAAAAAAAAAATTTGATAAATTTACACACAAACATTTAATTACTTTCATAAATAATAAAAATTTTCCAGAAATTCAATTATTTACAAATTTTTTATAAATTTCTTTGCGACAATTCAATTATTTTTAAAAGTAATAAAATTCTTTGCAAAAATTCAATTATGTTCAAAATTTACAAAAAATTATCATTTACAAAAATCCCAATTATTATCTTTATAAATAAAAAAATTCTTCTTCAAAATTCAATTATTTTCAAAAAATTTAATAAAATTCTTGTCAAAATTTTAATTATTTAAAAAAATTTTCCTCATTTCAATATGACATTCAATATTTACTGTTTTAATAAAATTACCCAAAAGAATTCAATTATTTAAAAATAATTTTAATAAAATTGTACGAAAACATTTAATTATTTTCACAAATAATAAAAATTTCACAGGAATTCAAATATTTACAAAATTTTTTATAAGTTTTTTCTCAATAATTCAATTTTATTATTTTCGGAAATAATAAAACTCATCGCAGAATTTTAATTAGTTTTAATGCAATTTTAATCGAATTCCTTGAAAAATGTAACTATACTAAAAAATTTTATTAAAACTCGTCAAAAGAATACAATTATTTAAAAATTTGTTTATAAAATTCTTTATAAGAATTAAATTTGAAGAAACATTCAATTATTCAATACAAATTTATTTTTCTATTTAAATAATTAAATTATCGTAGAATTTTCTAATGAAAATTGATTTAAAAATTAATTTTAGTTCAAATTTTAGATAAAAAAAGAATATGAAAATAATTTTTAAGAAGTTCCAGTATTCTTAAAATATAAAATAATGATTATAGCACTCGATACTCTTTAATTATTATAAAACATAAAGAAATCGATTACTCCGAGTCGAAGACTCGGAGTAATCGTTATCTTTATGTTTTATAACAATATTTTTAAAGTTGATTAATTTCAAAAAGATTTGAATTTGAAATTTTTCAAAATCTTAATTCCTATGGAAAAATAATAATAATTAAATATTTACAATGTTTAAAAAAGAAATAATTGTTTTTGAATAATTTTACAATTAAAGATATTCGTAAATAAATTTAACAGAACATTTTTTTCAATAAAATTTTTTTCCTTATTTTGTAAAAATTCAAAAATTTTCAGTTTCATTTTCAATGAAATTTTCTAATTTTATTATATACATTATAATTTAGTTATAAACATTTTTTTCCTTTAGTTTTAAAAAAACTTTGAATTTTATTAAAACAATTAACAATATTTTTTAAAGAAAAAAAAAAACAAAAGCATACGCAGAAACTATAAGTTCAAACTGTGGACAGAATGAATGAAAGAATACGTAGATTAATATATATATGTATATAGTTAATAATATTAAGAAAAAATTAATTTATCTTTCTCGAGAAAATATATATAAAATTGGTTCAAGTAAATAGCTTAGAAATCTGTCAGATAATAATACTTTAAATAAATTAAATCATCAACTTTATTATTTCATTGAAGAAGAAAATTCTCCTGATATTCACGCAGTATTTTACAAATTTATAAAATTGACCAGTGAATTTGTAAATATTTTTGTTTCAATTTCACTTTTACTGTTATTTAAAGTAAAAATTAAATAAAAATTGAATTGCACGAAATTAATAAGGCATACGTTCGGATAAATGGTCTTGTAATAGAAATTTGCTCTGTTTCGAAGTCTAAATGATTTCCTTATCAGGAAATTTATCAAATGATAAAATAAACAATAAAAGTTAGCAAAAGATATAAAAATTGCATTTTTTTAGCACATCAACGATCGAATTGGATAAATTATTCAATTATTTACATTCCTCATTCTAGGAGATTAGTGTATAAAAAATAATGTCTCGCGTTAATTTCTCAAGTTCATTAATTCTTCCTTAAAATTAAATATTTATAAACATTATTGCCCTTTAATAATGAATTTGCCCTATCACGACTTCTGATTTTTCAATTAGGTACAATTTTTTTTGAAATAATGAAAAAAATTTGCATAATTTTTGTTTATAATTTTAAAATATTGTTGGGACAAAGCAAAAAAAAATGAATATATAAATAAATAAAAAATTCTTTTTTCAGAAGAAACTGAAAATTTTGTATCAAAAAATTATTATTGACAAATTAAAATTATGAAAATCTTTTTCTATTATTTCACTTTTCACTTGATTCACTTCCCGAGAAATGTCTGATAAATTTATCGCATGAATTTCTTTACGATTAAGTATCTGACAGTTGAAATAATTAAAATGAAATTTGAATCAACTGGCAAAACAGACAAAATTACAATAAGTTAAGAAACAAATAGAATTTAAAAAATATTATTGACTTGTCACAAAAATAAATAAATTACAAAAAAAACTGTTTCACATTTCAAATCAGAAAATTAAATTATAAAAACAACAACAATGTAAAAATATAAATCTTACAAAAATTGACTGGAAGCTCTTTGACAATGAAATATCTCGAACTGTGTGATTATTTAAGTTGTCTTGACATTCACTTATAAATATATGTACCTAGGTATAAATATTTTAATATTTAATAGAAATTCCTCAACTATCTCTATTTACAAATTTTACCAACTATTAACAGTGATTTTGAAATTGAAAACGAATTTTAATTAATATTTAATAGCTTATTGTGCACTTAAATCTAATCACTGAAATAAGGCAATAAATGATTTCAACTCAAACTTATTTCAGAAATGTAAACTTTACTTAATATCAACAGTAATTAAAGAAACAAGGAATAAATCATTTTAAATTAATTTCGAAACAATTCTTCACGTTTTCATTTTTTAAAAAAAAATTAATAGAAAATCAACTTTCTTTTCACTAAAATGTCAAATCCTTGAATTCGAATAAAATGAATAAAATAAATTCAACCTACTGTATTGGAATAGATTTTTTTTTTTGTTGATACTTGTTTCAATGAAACTTTACACACAATAAATAAATAATTGTTCACTAGTCATACTATAGTTTTTAAACAAATCAGAAACTAAGGCTATAAGTTTGAAATTAAATTATTAAGTTTAGAAGAAAAATGATTAAAGCGAAATATTTAGAGAAAAATAATAAAGTAACTTACTCAATTTAATAACATGCTCAGTGCAGAAAAAAACAATTATACACATTTAAAAGAATAACAATGTCATTTAAGATTTAACCTACTTGACGCATGCCTTTTTAAAAGATTCCTTCATCTCAAGAGGTTCAGCTTTGTTCGTTTAATATTCTGTTTATTGCATCGAAACAGAAATTTATTAATTCACTATACAAATATAAATATCTACAGATAATATCACTAGCTATAATTCAATTTAGAATGCTTGGATATTTATTTTAAAAAACATATTTCAAAAAGCATTTCCATTTTTATAATTTAAGAACCTACTACCGACATATCAACACTCACAAGCGAAAAAGCGAAAATTAGACCGGGCATGAAATATGAATTTGTTGAATTCGCACTGAGCAGGCAACGCTTGAGCATTTAGGCTCTGTTCACAAGGGTTTGATCGCTGCGCATAATACGTTGAGCAATGAGTGGAACGAGGTTAGAAGTATATATCTGTCATTCTCTCACTCATTATTCAACGCAAATCACAGCATTTGAAGGTAAACGTGTAAACTTCCGGTTTTTATACTTTTTAGCCTTAGGGTGCATTCACATGTACACCCTGATGCTTCAATGCTTTCCTTCCGGTTTGACGGCGTTTTTAAAAATCGTGACACATCTATCAAAATGTTGTTAGTTCGTGACGTATAAGCTCGTTCCAAGAAGACTAGAGACAGGAGGGATAACTCGGGTAGTGGGGATGGCTTGGTAGATGAGGACAATGGGGGAAGTAGTAATATAGAAATGTAGTTAGTGCAGAAACGCAAAATAGGTTACTGCGCAAGTAGTGGAAAAAGATGAGAGAGAATAGCAGACGTCAAAACATAGAAATGTCATATATTATATTATGAAGAGGTTATTTTAACGATTATGATTCTTTGACTTTGAAATTCATCGACATAATAAGGTAGTAAACTGAAAGAAATTTGATAAATTGCAATCCCAAACTAATGTCGAAAAAATATTAGAAATTATTAATAATTGTATTGATAAAAGTTGGATGTTTATTTCATAACCTCAAAAAAACCTTGGTTTGTATTCATATTATATTGATAGAAGGTGGACGTTTATTTCATAACTTTAAAAAATAACCTTGGAAAATTAGTTGTAATACGTAGTAGGTAATTAAAAACAACTTAAATTGTTTTCATAAAAACTTTGCGGTAAACACAATATCACACAATGACAATGTGCAGCACGTGGAAAAAGATTTCTTTTAGCGCGTGTTTGAATCTGAATCGTTTGAATAATCAGCGTGCGCAGAAACCTAATTTTGGTCTATTGCACAAACTACATTTTCAACTATCCGCCTCCATTGCCCTCACATTTTCTGCCACCGCTCTCTACAGGAATACATCGAAGTTACTCCTCCTGTCTCTAGTCTTCTTCACTGTAAAAAATCTGCTGTAAATTTACTATGTCCGACGTTGGAAAGTTTGGTCACTATGTCCGACGTGGTATTTTTACACGCCGACTGTAATCTACATAACCTGCAAATATTTTTTGAAATAATATTTTCAATCGTAACTTTTTGTATTTATGAAATATAGCCCAAAACTTTTTGTTATATTATTATTTACTTATAAATTAGCATATACTTTCTATAAATGTACATTATATACACTTTTTTAGAGTTATTTATAAAAACTTGAAAATTTTTTGAAAATCTTAAAGGAATAAGAAAATTACATTCGCCATGTAATTGTACAGATCGTGCGACGTAATATTACGTCAAAGTGTAGAAATACACGCAATGTAAAAATACCACGTCGGACATAGTGATCAAATTTTCCTACGTCGGACGTAGTAAATTTACACAAAACTATTAAATTACATAGTCGTATAATGTAAAATTATTAAAAATAGTAAAACTACTTTTGGAACGAAATAAATTTACTACGTACAACCTATAATTTTGATGTGTGAAATTACAAGTTTCGTGTTATTTTACACCAGATTTTTTTACAGTGTTGGCTCGTTCATAGGTCACGAACTAACAAAATTTTGATAGATGTGTCACGATTTTTTAGAATGCCGTCAAACCGGAAGTGTTTTGATTTGCGTTTTTTGCTCAACACAGGACTTTGTGTCCATAGACTTAAAACATTCTTATAGAAAGCAACTTTTCAAAAAGTTGTCCAAACCGGAAGTAAAGCATATTATATGTTATTGAGTGTAATTGCACATTTTGCATATGAATTTACGATAATTTGCTTTGAATTTAGTGAATTAAATTAAATTCATATGCAAAATGTGCAATTACGTTGGATCAGACAAAACAAATTTATTTTAAAACTATTGTAAATGCACCTTTATAGTGTATAAATGTACCCTCACACCTATCCTTTTCTATCTCATGTAAGAACTCCCGGACACAATTGTGCATTGGCCTTTACCAATCGACTATCGAACAATCGATAATAATTCGATTAATGATAGTAGCAGTAAATCAATCTTTCCTTTTGAGCAGTAGAGTCTACAGCAAAATGGCCGCATTTTAGTCTGCAGATTCGTTTTCTTTACTGTTTGCCAATAGTTGTTTAATAGGGCCTGACAGTGATTGTGAAAAAGTGACATCGTCTGTTTCGCCGAAAATTTTATCGACGAAACAGCTGAGATTTTTCTTAATAACCTATATACTTTGGTAAGAATATCTTCCAAAAGAATAAGTTTTCATATTGCCGGACCAAGCCCATTGAATATCCACTTATTTATTAAAATTCATATATTAACAATAATTTCCCTAATTTGACAGTTAAAAAGAAGTGAAAATTTATTTACAATAACTTTACTGCCTTTTAGTTGTTCAATTAGTGTTCCTTATTTTGCAAATGTTTTTAAATAAAAAGCCGAAAATTACCAACATTTTATACAAGTTTTACCGGGTAGAGAAACATTTGAATATAAATTTTCTAAAAACGATTTATCGTCTTCTGTATAAAGTATAATAAGTTTATTTTTAATAGATCTTAGTATTTGGTTTTTTTGCTCGCTAACGTTTTCTTTTATTACACAATTTTTTAATACAAGATTGATTTCTCCGGAAGAAAATGTCATCCTTGAACTCTTTTGGGTTTCGAATTTATTTACTGAGATCGAAACAAAAACAAGTCAATCACTTTTCTATTAATCAATCTTGTTCAAATTTAATCATTTTTTACCAGCTTGTTTAAAAATGCTGCTTGTTCTTTTTAGTAACGATTTTTTAGCTATGTCATTTTTTTTAAATAAGTCGAGACGTTTGAAAATTAAAGTTGTAAGTAAATATTTATGCTATTATGGAAACTAATTGAAAAAAATTCGCCTTTAAGTTTAACACTGTTTTTACATTTCTAGTCTGATAACAAAATTCTGACAAGTTGTTCATTTCATGACAATTTACCTTCCTCATTGTGATAAGCAATTTGCTTTCTCCTAGAGAAAACGTTCGAGAATATTCTTTTCAATTTTACAATTCTTTCTAAACAAATTGTAGGCCAATCGCTTTATTAATCATTCCAGAAAAACTTTTTTAAAAATAATTCAATTGTCTTTAAAAAAAAATGTTAATTACAATTTTTCAAAAAACTAATTTTTTGTAAATTTCTACATTTTTTAATCAAATTTAATCAAAACAATTCAATTGTCTTAAAGAAAATGTTAATTACAATTTTTCAAAAAACTAAGTTTTTTTAAATTTCTACATTTAATTTTTCAAAGTTTCAATTATTTTTGTTAAACAAATATTTGAAAACTTATTTTTATTTATTTTAACTGAAATTTTAAATAATTTCCATGTAAAACCTTTTGAAATTTAATTATTTCTAAAAATTGCAACTGCAATTTTTCCAAAAGACAATTATTTTTTGAATAAAATTATTCAAGAATTTAATAGTTTTTAAAAGAAAATAATATATTAATAATTTTTTTAAATAAACATTTAAATTATAATTATACTTTTACGGCGATTAAAATATTAAAAAAGATTTAAATTTAAAAACCTTTTAAAATTTAATTATTTCTCTAAAATATACTGATATTCAATTATTTTTCAGAATTTTAACAAAGTAATTATAATCTTCGAAAAATAATTTTTTAAGTAAGAAAATAAAATTGTTTGAAATATAAAATTTATTTTAATGAAATTTGTGAAAATTTCTTATTTTTTCAATTTTTCATTGTAAAATTTGTAAATTAATTTAAAATTAAAAATTTTTAAATTAATTAAAAATTTTATTAAAGTTATATCAATATTAAATTCTAATATAACTTTAATAAATTTCACATAAGTTTTTTTAAAGTTTAGTATTTTTTATATCAAAATTTCGCTTTGTCGCACTTTTCCCCAATTTGTAAAATACTTTTACCAAATTTAATATATATTCTCTCTCCGTGTAATTATTTCTAAAATTTAGAATCTTAATTCTTCAAATATTTTCCTAAATTTTAACTGACATTTTTTTATTAAAAAGTTGAACGAGAATTTAATCATTTAAATACCAAAATAAGTGATAAAATAATAGATTATTTCTAAAAATTGCAACTGTAATTCTACTTATGGATTTTTTTAATTTAAGAAGTTAAATGATATTCGTTTTAATGCAAAGGATAAGTTTTAAAAATTTTTAATAAAATCGGACTTTTGTCTGTACATTGCTAAAAATGAAATTTTCCTTCCATAATATATCGTTTTAAGTAGTAAAGATTGCAAATGTGCCATAAATAAAATTTCTGTCTGTTGGAGATATTTTGTACGGGCATTACTTAAAAACGACTCTACCGATAAAAGTAAAACTTGGCAGTCTGTTAAGTATAAGCGCAGCTTAAAATTTTAACCATATCCGAATAGGAAATATTAATTTTGTGGAAATAATAAAATTATTAATTATTTTTTGGTCAAATGATTTTAATTCAAATTCAAATTTAATTTACGAATTTAATTCAAATAATTACAAAAAAAACTCGTTTCGGTACAAATTGAATACCATCCTCAGAGTGTTTCTAAATAATAACATTTTGTTTAAAATGTGAAAAAAATTTCTTAAGAAACAAAAAACGTTGCTAACAAACTCATTAAATGTCTAAAAAATCTGCAAATACTTCAATTATTGTAAGTCAATTAATTAATTAATAATTTAATTCAATACAATTCTGTTAAGTTCAGTTTTATTATTTATTCTTTAAATAATTTAAATAATAAATAATGTAAAATACTAAATAATATTTTTATTCGTTTAAATATTTAAATAATTTGAAAAGAATAATGTGCATAAGAAACTAAGAAAACAAAATGAAAAGCCGATTATCGGACACTCAGTGAGAAGTTATTGAATATATTACTTAATTCTTGAAAAATTAGTCACAAAGATAATATTTAAAATATGTTTGTATTAAATTTACCTGCACTTTCGGTTCTTTCGTTAGATTTTAATATAAGGTAAGTGCGTCAATTACTAAGACTAAAAAAGAACAATAAACAAGTTGTGTATTTTGAGAAAATTATGCTATCTCAGCATTTATTTACAAAAGTGTCTTAACCAAAATGCTCTTTAAATATTTGTGTATGCATTTCTTCTCTTTGTGAACACGAAATCATATTATTTACCAGATTGCCAATAAATGTTTTTATGAAATTATTTATAAAGAAAATTTTTTTTTAACTAAATCTCAATTTTTTATTTCCATCAGTAGGTTTAATTTTATAATTCTTTGATAAAATAATATAATTTTATAATGTAAATTAAAAAAATATATAAATAAATAATATATAAAATAAAAATAAAATTTAGATTTTCAAATAAAATTTTTTTTTAAAACTGAATTTTAGGGAATAAATGAAAAATCAATAATAATTTTTTATGGGTATTTAATGAAATTTTTGTGTCCGGATTAATTAATGGTGCTCAACTTTGAAATGTAGTTATGAACTAAGAAAAAAGGAATTCAGAAGTATTGAAAATATCCATGAATTCGTCTGAAGAAATAATTTTTAATACCTTTCTATTCAAGCCTTTTTACCAGGAATATTCAAATGCCACGCTGGGATGGAGTTCTCCCTGTATAAATTTTTGTTGATAAAAACATTGACATTGAAAATAGGGGTTGAAGGTTGATTCTTTACCATATTCAGTCACAAATAACTGAAATGACTAAAAATGGCAGCCAAATTAAATTTAAAGTTGTCGGATCGAGCTGGAAATCTATCATTTTGTATTTTGAAAATCTGCCATCAAATTTGAATTCAGTGACCTCAAAAACCTCCTAGTAAGTATTTTCAGCTCAATCTGATAACTTTAAAATTTTTTTGTCCGGCATTTTAAATTTGCAAGTACCGACTATTTTTATTAGGACGGCAGAATGTTAACACTATATTTACCGAATAAAGAGTTAATATTAGACGGATAATGATAATCACTGAAAAAAGTGATGGAGACGATTAAGTTAAAAAAATGTATTCTATTAAAATAATGTTGAAATATTTAGTAAAATTTGCCTATATTTGATTCTATTTAAGAATGGAAGGACCGATGCGTCCGATGCAACAGGCAAGTATGGCCCCCCCTCAACAGCCTCAGCATCCTCATTCGCATCGGAATCCGCATGCTGGACATCAAATTCTCTCGATGTCCAATCACACTCAACAGACTCATATACCTCATCATATTCAACATCCAGTGATGTCACACAGTAACCAGCGACACATGATGAGTCAAAATGGTATGCCTTTTCTTGTTCCTTGTCTTTTGCACTTTTGCTTTTATTTTTCCTTATACTTTGTAGTAACTGTCAAGTGCTAGACTGACGGGTAGCACGGTAATAGATAATATTTATTGAGAGCCTTCTTTTAAAAAGGAAGAACTGACATTTGTTCCTCCTAAACAAAATTGATGGAAATGAATGTTTCACGAAAAGTACATGTGCATAATTTATTTCACACAGGGTAAGTGAACGTCAGTTCTCCTCGCAGTAGAGAATTTATGAGAATTATGATATAAGAAGTTATGCTCTGTTATGCTTCTTTTCAAATAATTAAAAATCAGTTTTTTATTTGATTTCAATAAGTAATTTTCGCAGTTAATTTAATTAGCTAATAAATTGAGGCATTCGCTGCAAGTTAGATACACTGAAACCCCACTTATTTGAACATGGTCCACGCAATTCGACACGAAGTGTCGCGTTTATTTGTATTTTGGTCGACATAACCTATTTTGGTGACGTAATTCGATAAATTGACATGATTGGTTGGTTTTGTTTAAACTCAACCAATGAGAATGTAAGTCTCTTTCCATTGGTCGCGTACTGCGCATGAGCTAAAATAAGTGAGGTTAGGGCTGATTCTAACGATTCTAACTAAAAATAACTGAAGCAAAAACGGGTTCAAATAAAAGCGACTTTAAGTAAATGAGACTTTAAATAAGTGGGGTTTCAGTGTAATTTTGTTTTTTGGTCAGTGGTGGATCTACATTGGGAGCAGACGCGGCGATCACCTCACCTAAGATTTTGATAAGTAATGTAGGTATCTCGTAAGGTGCTTCATATTAATTCTAGGAGGGAGGATAAGATTAATACAATCGCCCCACCCGAAAATATTTTCTAAATCCGTAATTGGGAATTGACATAAATCGGACGCCAACTGGTGGCGGAAAATCAAACTATTTAAATACCCCGATTTGATCAAAGTTAACAGTGTCAAATGTAAATGTATTTAATTTTCGAAAAATGGAAGGTGTAAAGCTAGTAAATCGTTCTAAAACTTCTTATCGGGATAATTGTTCACTTTCTGGATGTAACAGTAATGCAAAAAAAGACTTATTAGTATCTCTACATAGATTTCCAAAACCAAATTATTGCATGGTAGAAGTTGAATATTTTTTTTGGAGGGAGAAAAAATGGATAAATTAAAGGCTTAGAAAATCGCTGTGAAATTAAATAAAGTTACAATCAAGAAAAGAGTGTGCTTCTTTGTTTTTTAATTATTTACAGTTGAAAATTGTTTTGGAGTAACCTAACCTATAGTAAACAAAATTTTAATCATGTTTTTCATTTTAAAAATGAAATTTATAAATAAATTGTAATAAATGAAGAAAAAAGACAACATAAATAATAATTAATAATTATTAATTTCATGCGGCAGTTCTTTCAAATTAGACGTTTGCAAACACAAAGCGACAGCTTTGTCAAACTGATATTGTCAATGTCATTATTTTTAAGTTTTCCAATCATAATAATATAATTGGGATTAAGAACGCGATTTCCTTCAATCATGTTTCTATGGGAAGAAGTCGTATTCGCCCAAGCAAAAATATTTTCTATTTTAATTAGCATTTTGGAAAAAAAATTTGATATTACACGTGTATTTTGCACTATTTTGAGGTATATAAGCCGCCATATTGAATAAGCCACGCCCCTATGTCAATTCCCATAGGTCAGAGTAGTTTTTTGACCAAAAGGAGTAGTTTAAAAAACGAGAAAGGTATTTTTGAAGAGCCCAAAAATATTAAAGTAATTTGCTTTAAAATTGGGAAATGATGATAAATAATATGTTTACAAACTTTGAAAAGATAGTGATTTAGATTCGGAATCAGCGACCTCAAGAATCCCTATATATACTAAGTTTCAAAACAAATTGATCAATTTTAAAAAAAATTCTTATATCATCAAAAATCCAAATGTTTTTTGCGGTTACAAAAAATCTTGACGTAATGGAACGAAAAGGATTCGTATGTCTAAACCATTATTTATATTCTATGTATTTATCATAATTTTACTTTCTTTTTCCACATTTCAAATCTTCTTTTTATAGCCATAACATATTATAAAATTTAGTAAAATCAGTTCAACCGTTTTTGGGAAGCAATTGTTTATTATTTTTTTTAAACAAAAAAAAATTTTTTAATTTTTAAAAAATTTAAAAAAAAAATTTTTTTTTTTCTGGGAATAATACTTTAGATTGCCGACCTGCCATGCCCTTTGTTTTCGGAAAAATACCCATCATTGTCACCTTGTTCATCATCATACACACCAGTGAATGTAGAATAAATTTTAAAAGCATCAGATTTATTATATAGAATGAATTAATAATGAACGGAAATTTATAGTATTTAATATAATCTGACTCATCTGGTTTTTATAATAATAATATATTAATAAATTCTGTAAATATTAATTCTTTGTTACTTTATTCAATTTTTGAAAGTATCACATAAGCGAAAGCTATAAATTATTTAAAATGATGTTTTTGACATTAATTCGATACATTGATTCATATTTGGTTTTAATTTTACGAATTTGTGTATTTAGTATAGTAATAAACAATGACTAAATACTTTCTTTTAATTTGCAATACTAATAATATATTTTTAAATTTTTGTACTTTTTTCAAACAAAGTGTGTACATTACCTAAGTCTTCTGTTTAACTGATTTTTGATTTTAAAAATAAAAATCGTATTGCAGTTTGCAGGGCTCGAACTAAATCCGTAAATTTGCTTGAAGTCCGTAAAAGTCATTTTTTTTTAAAGAAAAGGTCCGTCAAGTCGGTAATTTGATTAGGAATAAACGAAAAGTTCGTAAAATGTACGACATAATTTTGAGAATTTTAGAGAAATTACAAATGATTGCAGAAATTCAATTATTTTCAAAACTAATAAAATTTTTCTTCAAAATTCAATTATTTTCAAAAATTTTAATAAAATTCTTGGCAAAATTTCAATTATTTTCAAAAATTTTTCAATAAAATTCTACGCAAGCCTTTAATTATTTTTTATAAAACAATAAAAATTTCACAGACATTCCATTATTTACAAATTTTTCATAAATTTCTTCGCAATCATTCAATTATTTTCATTAATTCTTTTTAGGATGTATATTCAATTATTTTTATAAATAATAAAACTCGTGGCAGAATTCAATTAGTTAAAAATTTGTTGATAAAATTCTTTATAAGAATTTAATTTTATGAAGCATTCAATTATTATTCAATAAATTATTTATTTTTGTATTTAAATAATTGAGTTCTAGTAGCATTTTCTATACCGAAAATTGATTTAAAAATGAATTTGAGTTAAAATTTAAGATAATAATTGAATATTAAAATCATTATAGCGTGAATTTTTAAAAAATAATTGAATTTTATAAAAGGTTTTAAATTATAGAAATCCAATTATTTTCAACAGAAATAATAAAATTCTTCACAAAAATTCAATTATTTTCGAAAATTGAACAAAATTCTCGTAAAAATTTCAGTTTTCTTTAAATAAATATTAAAATTATTCTTCGTAATTCAATTATTTTCAAAAGTTTTTCTCAATTCAATGAATTTTAACATCTACATCTCCATTTAACTATTTTCATAAGTAATAAAAATTTCACTGGAATTCAATTATTTAGAGACAAATTTTTTATAAATTTTTTCGCTATAATTCAATTATTTTCATAAATAATAATATTTTTTACAGAGATTCAATTATTTTAATATAATAAAATTCTGTTTAGGAAAATCAATTTTTTTCATAAATAATAAAACTCATAACAGAATTTGAATTATTTTTAATACAATTTTAATTGAATTCCTGGAAAAATGTAATAATTCTTATAAACTTTATTAAAATTCGTTATAACATTTCAATTATTTAAAAATTTGTTGATAAAATTCTTTTTATGAGAATTCAATAAATTATTCACTTTTGTATATAAATAATTGAATTCTTGTAGAATTTTCTAAAAAAAAACTGATTGAAAAATGAAATTCAGTTAAAATTTTAGATAATAATTGAATATTAAAATAAAGCGTAAATTTTTAAAAATAATTGAATTTTAAAATTAATTTTTTTTTAAAAAGTTTAATTGAATTTTAAAATACATATAGGTAGCGTGAATTTTTAGAAATAATTGAATTTTGAAATTAATTTTTTTAAAAAAAGTTTAATTGAATTTTTTTATATTATTTGATATATTTAATTGAAGAATTTACAAATAATTGAAATTTCAAGTAAAATTGAATATTGTAAACAATTGAATTTAAAAATTGTCAAAGAACTTTTTCGAATATTATTGAAAATTAAAATTAAAATTAAATTAATTTAAATTTTTATTTTAGTTAAAAATTCTTGAAAATAATAATTGAATTGAGAATGATTTTATCACTTGGTGATCTTTTAATTATTATAAAACATGAAGAAATTTATAGTTATGAAAAATTTAATTTTTAGTTTTAAGTAAAATGTTTTTAAAGTTTTTATTTTTATTCAAAAAGATACATAGATCATGAAAAAGAAGTTAAATTTTAAGAACTTGAAGCGTTTGTCAAAAAACCGAAACTTAATTTTGATTGAAATAGGAACGAAAAGTTTTCAAATCTACTAAATTTGTGAATTTAAAGAAATTATTTAAAGGAATCATTAATCAGTATACTAAAGACACGAATTTACAAATCTAGAGCTAAATTTCAGTTAACCGAATAAAAATCAGTGCATCGAATTGGTGTTGAATTGGCCAAATCTTTTAATTATTTAAATGAAACATTCCATTCTTTGAATACGAATATAGTTAAATATGAGAAAAGAATTGTATCATTTCAAAAGAAGTATGTATCGCAATTTTTATTTTTATTAGCACTACATCGCGTACTTGTTCTCACAACTTTCCTCATACTTTTTGTCGGATCAGAAGCCGGAAAAATTGAAGTGCCTTTCATCGATTTCCCAGACAATTGGCATGAACTTTTTGGTACAACGGGCTGTTTTACAGGTCTGTTTGCTTTCAGGTTTTGGATAATTTTACATCTCTTTGACAGTAATTAAAATTACAACTATAGCCCACCATAAGGTCAAATAATTAAAAATATTTCATTATCAAAAATCGATCGCAATTTACTATTTATTTATATTAAAATTAAACACTTTAGTTTTCTATTTTTTTCCCCATTTTATAATTTTATAATTTTTAATTCTTTTATTTCTTATACACTCGCAACTTTTTTTCAGATATGTATTTCGTCAACTTATATCTATAATGAAAAGATATATCTATAATAATTGAAAAGAATTCAATTTAATTAAGAACTTTTTTATTATTTTCGAAATTTTTGTAATATTTTCTTATGGTGTTGAATTTTGTTTTCTTTTGTTTCTTAACAGGGACGATGGTTAATGTTAATTTACAAGTAACGTTGGCTAAAGATCAAATAATGACCCTCCAAAATCAGGCGAATATTCAGGCGCAAAAGAATACAATTGAACAAAATAAATTGACAATTATTGAGGGAAATGATGATTCTATTCTTAATGATGATTCGATGCAAAATCATGCCAACGGGACGAATTCAAATTTGGCAAACATGAAAGAAAAGACACCAATGTGCTTAGTAAATGAGCTGGCTAGGTTTAATAAAATTCAACACCAATATCGATTAACGAATGAGCAGGGACCAGCACATAAGAAGAGATTCACCGTGACTCTGAAACTTGGCGAGGAGGAATACGTCGCTGAAGGACCCAGCATAAAGAAGGCTCAACATAGTGCTGCGAGTGAGGCGCTGACAAAAACATGGTATCGACAACCGCCGCCGAAACCACCGAGAGCACTGAGGGTTCCTGGCAAATGTCCTGCTGCTTCCGGTAATTTACTTTATTTCTATTGTAGCTAAATATATTTCCCAATTTGTGAATTTCTAAAAATTTCACCAACTTGATTTTTGTCAGAGTGATTTCGTTTTTAATACGAATTTGGTTTTAAATTAACAAACTGTTTTAGCGTTTGCACAATATCTGCAAAAAGAGACGTAGTAAAACAAATTGTTTTCTATAATAATCAATTCATGGAACCTTAAAATTTTTTTGCAGGTCATTTGCCACCAACTGTTGAACTTAACGCTTTAGCGATGAAAAGGGGCGAACCAACAGTCTACACTTTTAGACACGCACCACCAGCCACTCCACAGCAGTTCGTGGCACACGGCTTTGGAAACTTTCCTCGGATGTTTCCTCCACGTTACCCAACCTACAATCGTGGATACCATCCAGAACCTCAGGGATTTTACCTCGTTACATTAAAGGTTCTTTCCTTTCTTCAAAAATATAATATTTTTCAGATTTTGCATGGAAGTTTATTATTAAGAATACAGGCTTCGCACTCATCCACTAAAACCTATACTATTTACTACTTTTTTCACGTTATGCAACTATTTGGATACTTTTTTTAGATTTCAGACTCTAAAAGCTACTATTTCTGTTCTTTTTGAGAATTTTCACTACTTTAAATTCGCTAATACTAGAAATCAAAAAACTTCTCAAAAATTATAGTCTCAAATTCTTTAAAACGATTCAATTATTTCCAAAAAATATTCGAAATTATATTTTCAATATCTAGTGTTTTCATCAAATTTGGCAAAACAATTCAATTATTATTAGAAAAATTGATAACATTCATCCAAAATTCAACTATTTTCATAAATAATAAAATTTCCACAGGAATTTAATTAATTTAGAATAGCATTTTCAAAAAAAATTTCGAAAAAATCAATTATTTAACAAAATCTTTGTACAATTCTTCACAATAGTTCAATTACTTTCACTAATAATATTTTTCATGGAAATTCAATTTTTTTAAAAAAAATTTTGATTAAATTCTAAGCAAGAATTCAATTATTTTTATAAATAATAAAACTCATTGAAGAATTTCAATTATTTTTAATACTATTTTCAATTAATTAATAAAAAAATTCAATTATTTTCACAAATAAAGATTTGCACAAGAATTTAATTATTTAAACTAAAATTTTCATAATATTTATTATATTTCGAAGAAAATTAATTATTTGAAACCATGTTTATGAAATTCTTATAAAGAATTCAATTATTTAAAAAAATAACATTTTCCATTGAAATTCAATTTTCTTTTTAAACATTTAAATAAAATTTTTCGGAATAATTCAATTATTTTCATAAAAAATAAAATTTTTTTCAGGAATTCAATTATTTTTGAAAATTTTAATACGATTCTTAACAGCTATTCAATTATTTTCATATAAATTATAAAATTCATCACAGAATTTCAATTATTTTTTATACAATTTTACAGGAATTGCTCGAGAAATGTAATTATTCTTCAAATTAAATTTTAATTTTCTCGAAAAAATCAATTATTAAACAAATTTTTTTTTTTTAATTCTTTGGAAGAATTCAATTATTTACAAAAATGTTCGAATTTTTCACAGGAATTCAAATATTTTTATAAAATTGTTGGAAAAAAAATTAATTATTTTTAAAACAATTTTAATTAAATTTTTTTCATATATAATTCAATTATTCTGTTAGATTTTAATAAAATTCTTCCTAAGAATTCAATTATTTACATAAATAATTCTTCAAAAGAATTCAATTATGTCAATAAATAATAAAATTATTCCCGAAAATTAAATTATTTTGGGGCATTTTAATAAAAGTCTTTGCAAAATTCCATTATTTTGATAAACAACAATATTCATCGCAAGAATTCAATTATTTTTAAAAGTAATAAATTTCTTCTTGGAAAATCAATGATTTTCAAGAATTCTAATAAAATCGTTCGCAAGAATTCAATTATTTTCATAAATAATAAAATGCTTTTTAGAAATTCAATTATTTTTATAAATAATACAATTTTTCGCAATAATTCAATTATTTTCATAAATAATAAAATTCTTTGCTACTATTCAATTATTTTCATAAATTATTAAATTCATCGCCGGATTTCAATTATTTTTAATACAATTTTACAAGAATTGCTCGAAAAATGTCATTATTTTTAAAAATTTAATTTCAATTCCTCGAAAAAATCAATTATTTAAATAAATTGTTTTTTTTAACTTCTTTGGGAAAATTCAATTATTTACAAAAATATTAGAAATTTTTACAGCAATTCAAATTATTTTCAAAAATTTTAATAAAATTGTTCGAAAGAAATCAATTATTTTAAATACAATTTTAATTAAATTTTTTTTAAATAATTCAATTATTCTTTTAGATTTTAATAAAATTCTTCCCAAGAATTCAAATATTTTAATAAATAACAAAATTATTCCTGAAAATTCAATTATTTTGAGGTATTTTAATGAAATTTTTAGCAAAATTCAATTATTTTGATAAATAACAATATTCATCACAAGAATTCAATTATTTTTAAAAGTAATAAACTTCTTCTTGAAAAATCAATTATTTTCAAGGATTCTAATAAAATCGTTCGCAAGAATTCAATTATTTTCATAAATAATAAAATGCTTTTTAGGAATTCAATTATTTTCAAAAAAAATTCAATAAAATGCCACACAGACATTCAATTATTGTCAAAAATTTTAATAGAATTCTTTGTAATATTTAATTATTTTTAAAAACTTTTCGCAATTCAATGATTTTCAATATTTACTATTTTCAAAAAATTTGCAAACAGAATTCAATTATTTAAAAAAAATTTTGTAAAAATCTTCTTAAAAATTCAATTATTTTCGTGAATGATAAAAATTTCTCAGGAAATCAATGATTTAAATTATAATTTGCTTAAAATTAGTCGAAAGAAATCAATTCTTTAAAAATTTTAATAAAATTCTTCACAAGTATTGAATTATTTTTATAAATATTGAAATTCTTTGATGAATAATAAAATTCGTTGAAGGAATTCAATTTATTAGCATCAGGATAAGAAAGAAGTAAATATTTTTTGATGAAAATTAGGAAAAAGTCAGGAAAATAAAAAATAGGGAATGGGATTTTTGTCAGTTTTGTGAATTGTCTAAAAGGAGTTTTTTTGGTTGTCAAGTTTAATTTTTCGATAGCTACTTTTTCACTACTTTTTTAAGTTTGAAAGCTACTTTCTGCTACTTTTTTAAAATTAATTATCGAGTGCGAAGTCTGAGAATAAGGAAAATTATTCTATATTCTGAAATGGGTCAAATTTCCTGAAAAAAATCAAAGTTAATCGTGGATGTTTCAATGTTTTTTAAACATAGGGTAAATGTAGTTTTGTGCGAGGGAAGATTTTAGAAAAATATAATTTATTCTAAAAGTTTCCAAGTTGTATATTTTATAGTACATGAATGCTTGAAGAAGTTTTCTTTTGAAAATCGAATATTTTTTAGTTGAGATTCTTATTGAGAAATCTCAGAAAACCCCGAGTGACAAGTTTGAAACAAATCAGATTGATTTCTTAAAAATCATTCTCAATATTGGCTTCGCCTTTTTGAATATTGGAATATTGACATCTAATCTTTTTGAACATATTTTTAGACTTAAAGTTTTCATATTAAATTACAAAATTTACAACAGTTTAAAAAAAAAAATTGAAAAATCCATGATCAAGTATGAAATTTGACCCAAATGTAATAATAATAAAAACATATAAATAAAGTGTTAAGAAAGGAAATTCGGGAAATTGAAAATGACAGTTGATCGACACCGATTTATTGTTTATCTTGATAGGTCGGAGAACGTGAGTTTATAGGAAGGGGAATGACAGGACAAGCAGCTCGACATGACGCAGCCGGCCGAGCTCTTGAACAACTGCGTCAACTTCCTTTGCCCGAGGAAATCGCTAATACGTGTGCCCCGAATGAGAACGGAACAATAAGCAGTATTGATGATCCAAATGCGGAATTAAAAAGTCCCGTTTCATTAGTCCACGAAACCGCATTGAAGAGAGGATTGTCGGTAACTTTCGAAGTTGTCTCTGAAAGTGGAAAGCCTCACATTCGTACATTCATGACCAAGTGTTCAGTGGGCGAGAAAATGACAGTTGGTGAAGGATCCTCAAAGAAAGTAAGACACCATTCAAATTGTTTTTAAAATTTAAATTTAGACACTAACATTTAAATACATTCAAACATTAAAATTTAAATGTACTATATGTTATTTACTATCCGATTTTAATATTTACTTTGAAGGTGTCGAAAAAACGAGCAGCAGAGGCAATGTTGGAGGAGTTAAAACGACTGCCAGCAATACAGGCGAATATACAACCGCGAACTTTACGTCTTAAACGAAAGCCACCAACAACTAAGAAGAAGTCGCGAAACTTGATTAAAGTTTATCAGGAGCCACGCCAGGAGGCTGAAATTATCGAGGAGGTAAATCCGATCTCGCGTCTTGTTCAGATCCAACAAGCAAAACGGGAGAAGGAACCTGTTTACAATCTAATTGAAGAAAAAGGTGCTCCGAGGCGAAGGGAATTCATCATGGAAGTCACTGTTGGACAGCATTCAGCTCAAGGAATAGGACCTAACAAGAAACTGGCGAAAAGAGCCGCTGCCGAGGCACTCTTAACTGCCATGGGCTACAGCAAGCCTCAGCCACAGCCGGCGAAACCTTCTATTAAGTCAGGTGACAAAGACAATACAGAGGGGAAATCAAGAAAAGTCACTTTCTTAGAGGATGAACAGACCAACGACACTCAGAGTCATCCTACTGGAGGTATTATCACACTTTCTTTGAGTATTCCTAAAACTACGTTTCTTTGGAAGCAACTTGATTTATTAAAGGTGGAAGAAGTTGACAATCTCTCTAAATAAATTTTGTTAACTTCTTCGACCTTTGATATAATTAATACCGAATGACAAATTCCTTTCCTTTAACTTGATTTATCACTACTTTGTGTTCAATTTTTTTTTATAATTTAGCTGAATTACTGTATGATTTAATTTTGTATTTTCTTTTCATACTTGATAAATGGTTCATCACCTGTTTATTATATTTTTTGCTTCGAAAAGTATAAAACAATGAGAAAAATATTCCAGGAACCATTGGACGTCAACTTGTTCCCGGACTGCTTCTAATGGATGGTGGTCAGGATTCGAAAATTGGTAGCGGACCCAGTGTTCAAGTGGTCGCTGAAGAACTTCGAGGTCAACAACAGCAACAAATTCCGTCTGGAGTATCTCCAAGGGACCAACTCAAATACCTGGCACAACTGTTAAACTTCGAAGTGGAGTTCAGCGATTTTCCGAAGGTAGGAGAACAATTTATATTTTGCTTGTGCCTACGATTTCTTTGATGAATTTTACATTTCGAACAGGCATCACAGTCTGCCACCTTTTTTTAACTTTGGCCCCTAAACGTACCCTATTTTAAAAATTTACCCTATTTTTTCTTTTATATTTTAATGATAAATTTACACCAAATTTAGCAAAGTGCCGTTCAAACTTTCAATTGGAAACTTTTGTTTTGAAAGTTTCAAATCTTCAAATTTTTCATGAAATTTATACAATTTGTAAGATTTGTATTTTAGTGAATTCAAGTCTCAATTATGTTTAAAAGTTGGTTGTTTTTCTAATATTATTTTTTAATTATTACAAAAGTTTTAATGCAATTATCTTGATAAATAACAAAATTCTTCACAGAAATTCAATAATTTTTAGGAATTTTAATAAAATTCTTCCCAAGAATTCAATTATTTTTAAAAAATTTCACGAATATCTCGTCAAGAATTCAATTATCTTCACAAATAATTAAATTCTTCTCCGAAATTCAATAATTCAATTAATTTTAATAAAATTCTTAGCAAAATTTCAATTATATTCAAAAATTTTTTGCAATTCAATAATTTTCAATATTTACTATTTTTATAAAATTTATCAACAGATTTAATTATAGAAAAAACTTTTTGACACAATTCTTCGAAAAGATTCAATTATTTTCATAAATAATATAATTTCATTTACGAATTCAATTATTTTCATCAAAGAATTTCAAATATTTTTAATACAATTTTAAATAAATTCCTTGAAAAATGCAATTATTATTAAAAAATTTATTAAAACTTGCGAAAAGAATTCAATTTTAAGAAACATTCAATTATTCAATAACACAATAAAATTCGTTGCAATAATTCAAATATTTTCATAAATAACATTTAATTCGTCGCAGAAAATCAATTATTTTCAACAATTTTTAAGTACCTAACTTTGCAAAAGAATTAAATTAGCTTGATAAACAACAAAATCGCATAAATTGTTTCCATAAAATCAATTATTCTAAGGATTTTTAATCAAATTCTTTTCTAAAATTCAATTATTTTGATAAAAATCAAAATTCATCACAAGAATTCAATTCTTTTGAAAAGTAATAAAATACTTTGTAGAAATTAAATTATTTTCAAAATTGTTTAAAAATTCTCGTCAAGAATTAAATTAGGTATCTTTATAAATAGATAAGGAAAATTCTTCTCGAGAATTCAATAATTGTCAAAAATTTTAATTAAATTCTTGGCAAAATTTCAATTATTTTCAAAAATTTTAATAAAATTCTTCTCATGAATTCAATTGTTTTCAAAAATTATTATTTAAATTCTTCTCAGGAATTCAATTATTTTTCAAAATTCTAATAAAATTCTTCTAAAGTTTTCAATTATTTTCAAAAATTGTGATAAAATTCTTTAATTCAATAAATTTCATTAAAATTTTAATTAAATTCCTTAAAAGAAATTAAATATTTCGTAAAAATTAAATTTTAAGAATCATTCAATATTATTTATTTTTTTATTTAAATAATTGATTTCTCGTAGAATTAAATTATTATTTTTTGTACTTTTAACTAACAATTCTGTAGAATTATTTTTTTTTAAAAAGTTTAATTGAATAATAATTGGTATTATTGATTTAAAGTAGAATTTTAGTTAAAAATTCTAGAAAATGTTAATTGAATTGAAATGATACAAATAATTTTGAAGAAATCACAGTAACAATATTCTTCTAATAATAAAATAATGATTTTGTCAGTCGGTCATCTTTTATAATAATATTCTTATGAGTTGTTCAATTTGGAAAATTTTGTATTTGAAATTTTTAAACATCTTAATTCCAATGAAAAAAAATTATTAAATATTTATTTAAAATTTTTTTTTATTTTTGTCAGGGAAATTAAGAAAATTGAGGATTTTTTCGACTTATTTTAAATAATTTCGACTTTTTCGACTTTTCTTCCAAACATTGCAACAAAATACCACAATTTTTAGTGAAATAGTGCAACTTATTTTGATTTTTATAATTATTTAAATTAATTGATTCAGATATGAAGTTTAGTTGAAAATTGTAAAAAATAATTGAATTCATAAATTTTACCCATTTTCCGTAAACATTCAAATTTTCTTGTAAAAAGAATTTTGTCAGGGAGAATAATTTTAATGTCAGTAAATTGTCAGGAAAATATCAGGGAAATTGATAAACTGAAACTTATGGCCACTCTGATATTCTACAAAATTACGCATGGATTTCAAAATCTACCAATTTGTGAGTAAATTAAAAATTCAAAAAGGGTCAGCGTATTTTATGACTATTGAATTGCTCATAAAAAATTACCTTAAAAATAATTTTGTGAAATATTTAAATTATTTTCTTGATATTTACTTACAAAAATTGAGATTTCACTGCTTTACGGAGTGGAGGTTTCTCTGTGTCGATGAATACTGCTCAACTAGGTTAAACTGTGTATTTTCTTTTCTTTCCACCTAATTCGCAGTAACATGGCAGTAACTTTAAAAAACACCGATATACGAAAACATTGTTTACGTTTGCATTCCTCTTTTTCAACACGTTTATTTACATTTATATCTTACATATCGCTCACGAAGTGGAGTTCCCAATAGCGAAACTATATTTTCTTTCTGGAAAATAGAAATTGTAATGTTTTGCCTTATCTTTTCAGACATCAATTAAGATACCTATACAGAATAATTAATATAATGTTACCAAACAAATATCAGAATTACATTACATAATGAAAGAAATCATTATTATTTAATAGTATTTGACGTTTGTTACCTTTTGAGGAAAAAGTAATATTACAAAAAAATGTAGATATATTAAAAAACAATTTTATTAGGAAATTTTTTTCAAATCGTTAAAATAAAAATAATTAAATTTAAGGAGGGGCAAAAATAAAAATGCTAAGCTTTCAATCAATTTTGGGTCATACCTAGGGAAATGTAAACTTTCTGAAAAATAGTCGCATGTATAGGCGGATATTTTGTAGTTTTTCAATATATGTGGAATATTTTTTAAATCTTCGACAGTTGACAAGACTAAAAATAATTAAGCCCACTTTGAAATTTTCAAAAAATCGAAAAAAATTTTTTTTTTTGCTTGAAATACTTTTTATGGACACCAAAATTATAATTTTGGTGTTCATAAAGAGTATTTCAAGCAAAAAAAAAAAATTTTTACGATTTTTTGAAAATTTCAAAGTGGGATCCCATGAAATTTTTCTAGGGAAGTGAAGTAACAAGTTTATTCAAAAGAATTCCGTCAGTTTCATCGTTCAACGAAAAAAACTTGCGTTTTTGGTAAAAAAATCGGCAGGGCTCGGATTGTGTGACTTTTTCGACTTTTTTCGATTTTTCTAAGGAAATGTGACTTTTTTCAACTCTTTTGTAAAAAAATGCGACTAATCGACTTTTTCGAGATTTTTTTTAGTAAAATGCGACTGAAATTTTTAAAATTTTTAGAAAATTAAAGGAAATAGTTTGAGTGAAAAAAATGTTCTGTTACATTTATTTACAAATTTCTTTCAAATTTTTCGAAAACATCAATAACTTCTTTTTTAAATAAATATTTAATTATTATTTTTCCATAGGAATTAAAATTTTTCAAAAGATTCAAAGTCAAAGACTCGGAGTGATCGATTTCTTCATGTTTTATAATAATTAAAGATGACCGAGTGATAAAATCATTATTTTATATTATAAGATTTTATAAAAAAAAAAAAAAAAAATATTAATTATTTTTTATGAAAATAATTGAATTATTGGAAAGAAATTAATAAAACATTAGTAAGTAATTGAATTTTGCAGAAGAATTTTGATATTCGTAAAAATAATTGAAATTTTGAGGAGAAATTAAAAAAATTTTTGAAAATAATTGAATTTCTGCGAAGAATTTTCTTACTTTTGAAGATAATTGAATTTTGCAAAGAATTTTATCAGAACCTTTGAAAATAATTAAATTTCCAGGATGAATTATATTATTTATGAAGATAATTAAAATTTTGACAAGAAATTTAAAAAAAAATTGAAAATAATTGAATTTTTAGGACGAATATTATTATTTATAAAGAAAATTGAAATTTTAAACAGATTTTTTTTTAAAATGTTTAAAAGTCATTGGATTTTGAAGAAGAATTTTGATATTTATAAAAAATAATTGAAATTGTGAGGAGAATTTAAAAAAAAATTTTTTTAATAATTGAATTTTTGCGAAGAATTTGATTACTTTTGAAAATAATTAAATTTCTATGATGAATTTTATTATTTATAAAGATATTTGAAATTTTGACAAGAATTTTATTAAAATTCTTTGCAAATTATTGGATTTTAGAAAAGAATTTTATTTATTTATTTATTTATCAAAATACATTTATAAATTAAAAATAAATTACATTTATTATTTATAAAGATAATTGAAATTTTGACAAGAATTTTATTAAAATTCTTTGCAAATAATTGAATTTCAGAAAAGAATTTTATTATTCAATTATGTTTATAAAGATAATTGAAAGTTTGAACAGATTTTTTTTTTTAAATGTTTAAAAGTAATTGAATTTTGCAGAAGAATTTTGATATTTATAAAGACAATTGAAATTTTGAGAAGAATTTTAAAAAAAATTTTGAAAATAATTGAATTTCTGCGAAGAATTTTCTTACTTTTGAAGATAATTGAAATTCGCAAAGAATTTTATCAAAACTTTTGAAAATAATTAAATTTCCAGGATGAATTTGATTATTTATAAAAATAAATAAAATTTTGACGAGATATTAAAAAAAAATTTTGAAAATAATAGAATTTCTAGGATGAATTTTTTTATTTATAAAGATAATTGAAGTTTTGACAAAATTTTATTAAAATTCTTTACAAATTATTAAATTTCAGAGAAGAATTTTATTATTTATAAAGATAACTGAAATTTTGCCAATAATTTTATTAAAAATTTTTTCAAATAATTGAATTTCGGAGAAGAACTTTATTATTCATAAATATAATTAAAATTTTGAACAGACTTTTTTAAAAATGTTTAAAAGTAATTGAATTCTGCAGAAGAATTTTGATATTTATAAAGACAATTGAAATTTTGAGAAGAATTTTAAAAAAAATTTTGAAAATAATTGAATTTCTGCGAAGAATTTTCTTACTTTCGAAAATAATTGAATTTTTAGGAAGAATTTTATCAAAACTTTTAAAAATAATTAAATTTCGAGAAATTTAAAAAAATTTTTGAATATAATTAAATTTCTGCGAAGAATTTTCTTACTTTTGAAAATAAATGAATTTCAGAGAAGAATTTTATTATTTATAAAGATAATTGAAATTTAGACGAGAATTTATTTTTGATTTTTGAACATAAATCAATTTTTGCGAAGAATTTTATTATTTATAAAAATAATTGAAATTTTGAATAGATTTTTAAAAAAAAATGTTAAAAATACCTAATTAAAATTTTGCTATGAATTTTATTAAATTTTATTATTTATTAAATATTATTCCGGATTGTTTGATATTAAAGTATGTGTTGTCGAGAAATTTGATTTTTTTTACAATTTTGACGATTTCGTGTTTCCTTTTTGTCGTTTTTTCTAAAATTTCATGCGACTTTTTTCCGACTTTTTTAGAAATTTTACGCAACTTTTCGTGACTTTTGTTGTGAATTTATGCGACTAAAGCGACTTTTTTTTGAGTCTGAAAGATGATCCAAGCCCTGAATCTGCATTCTGTTTACATTTACCCCAAATGACCGTATTTAACTAAATTTAATTTCATAAAAAAATTATTGTATATAACTACAATAATCCGTCTTTCAATAACACTGATCGACAAAATTTTTTCACTGGAGTGAACGTTGATGATTCTTATAGAATTTTTCTATTAGAATATTAAGGTTATGTTTGTGTTATTTTTACCTTAAAAATTTGAGTGTTTAATTTAAAACTAAAATTAGTTTTATTAATTATTTTATATTGAGAGTTGATTCTCTCAATTAGAAATTTTTTTTTTTTGCTTTTTAGGTATCTTTCTTCAGAACGTGTCAGATATATTTTCATTTGAAACTAATTATAGAATTTAATAATTTAATAATTTAATTTACAGTTTCAGGGACTGTACAGGGAATATCTATCACTTGTGTCATTGAACACAGACCCTCCTCAGGTTTGCCACGGTCATGGAGCGACGAAGGCAGCTTCTCAAGACCAAGCAGCACTTACAGCTTTACGCACACTCAGCAAATTAGGATTAGACAGTGTGACTAATTCGCAAAACAAAAAGGATAAAGGCGCTGCTGGTGACAGTATTCACGTTAATAATCAGGTGAAAAACAACATCATTAACGGAGCTCTGGATAAATAAGGAATTGAGAGAATACAATAGCCAGCTTTATTACTGTTAATTTGCTTATTACAGTATAATAATTAATCCAATTCAAATATTGAGAAAAATATTTGAATAAGTTCTTTTAAAGACACAAAAAAGCAGAATTGTTGAATAATTCCATTGCTTGGGTGTCAATAAATACAAACTCTTCGTACTTTGTTTTCTTAAATTTTTCGAGAATTAGTCATGGACTAGATTTTATTAACATGGAATATATTATTATCTTTGTTTTATTTTTTACACTTTTTTGTCAATGTTCTAACGAATTGTAAGATAAAGTCCGGTCCATCTTTTTTACAAATTTTACAATTTGTAAAATTTATTTAAATTCTTAAATTTTTCCCCCCTTACAAAAAAAGAAAAGAGAAGGAATTAGAAAATTTATTGACGCCCGACCAATAATAGTAACGTTTACGTTACGAAAAAGTATTTTTAAGAATATGTGCTATTTATTATTAAAATTTAAGCCAACTAACACACGATTTAGGAGAACGTAAAACAAGAAAAATACACATCAACAATTTGTAATTTGCGTTCTTCTGAAATGTGTGTTAAAATCTTTACCAACAATGTATTAAGAACATTATAAATTCTTAATACAAATGTGGTCATTCTCCAAACGTTTCTGGTGTATGGCCATCGAAAAAAATAATTAATTTGCTGAAAAATCTGAGATGAAATGCGGCCATCTCAATTTTACAAAACTTGATACCTTGGCTGTTTCATTGTCATGAATGTAAAGGCTTCGTCCAATTACCTAACACCGTCAACTGCAATTTTAATTTTAAAAAAATTGCATTTAAAAAATACTTGTCCGAAATTGTCCGAAATCACTAAAAAGAAGAACAAAAATGTTGACGTGTAAAATATGACATTCCTAATATAATTTTTACAAATTGGTGTTTTTGAACTAAATATTATCAAAATATTTAGTTTGGCATAATTTAATTGCAAGTAGTCCACGACGCTATAAAAGCGGTAATTAAAAAAACATTTTGTTCAAAGAAAAAAATAAAAAAAACTAAAATAAACTAGAGGGAGATTCAATAGAACCATAATTGTTGATCGTAAAATTGTAAAGGAAATATTAGCATTAAAATGATAAAATTTCCTTCTCCCCCATCGAAGAAGAAAAAAAAATTAATATAATAAATAATAAAACAAATAAATAGGTAATTCGATGTATAAGCTGTTTTTGTGTCCCAATTTGCTTTTCTAAGGGGCCTAGAAGCATTCTGGGAAAAAATATTCATGTTAATGTTTATATGAAGGTATTTAAAGAAAGAAAATGAAATTTTCTCATGCTACTGAATTGTGTAAAAAAACAGTAGCTTGATCGTTTTGAAAATTTCAAAAAAAAAATGGCAAAATGCTGACGGCAATAATTCAAAATTTATCTCGTTGCGTTAAGATTATTGCAAAATTAAAACTGAATTTTGTTTCAAAAAGAATCTTGAAACAACGCCCTGAATTTTGATTTATTGCCCGTCGTATGTGGTTTTTGAAAAAAAAGCCGATTAACATTAATGAATGTAGGCCATTTAGGATCCCAGTACACACTTTGAGCGAGTTTTGTTTCATTCTTTTTATATTTGCAAACAAAAGAACTTGCATAAAAAATTTCTTTTTAAATTTTAATTTTATTAACGAAACTCGGGTTTTATGATGGACAATTTATAACGCAAAGTTTTGTACTTGTGACCCTAAGAATTTTTTATTATTTTATATTCGTTACTTTCGATACGCTATTAATGAATTAATTTTTGATTGATTAAAACTGTAAAAATTGTATTGACTTTTTTTTAATTGAAAGACAAATTTGTTGAATTGTTTCGATAATTTTCTTTTAAAGAGTATCGCAAGCTGCTTTGTTCAGAAAATGATTCTTTTTTCTACTCTCTTCCCTTCTATCATTTAAACTTGATTCCAGTTTTTTTTTCTATTTTAATGATAAATATACTTGAAGCTGAAGATGTTTAATTTCTTTTTTGAAAGTATAGCTTTATAGGTATAGATGGGCAATAATCCGTATGCGATTTGTTATATGTACTATAAGGTTTAAGCTTAGACTTCGTTGCAGACACTAGTTTTGCTAAATATGATGGAATGGAAAAAATGATTCCTTACAGATTATATGTCTGCTAACGATTCTATATTTTATCCGTAAAGTGTGTAGACACACTACACATGCTAGAATTATAACGAAAAGATAAAAAGTATTACCATAAATTAATAATCGACAGACAACGGTGTACAATATGTGAGAGGAAAAAATTAAAAGAAAAAAAAAGGATCAAATAAAATACGCCTATCACGCTGTTTAATTCAATAAATTTAATTAATTGTAAGTTTTTTTAAAATTGTTTGTCATCTTCACTTGCAGGACTCTTAAGTTTTTTTTTCATTATTATACTATTATTATTTATGAAAATTCAATAATTCGTTCCGAAAAAAAGGGTGGATTAATTTGATTATACAAAAAAACTGTTTCTTTTTCATTTTTATCGAGCTGACGATCTAATGCTTGATATAAAATTTTTAAAATTCTTCCCCAAATTTGATATCAAGGAAGATATATGAGTTGTATGTAAATTTAAAGAAATCATTTTTCTTTTCGTTGAAGAGAAGCATTAAGGTGAAACTCGATAGAAATGAAATTTAGTGTTGATAGAAGTGAAAATTGTGTGATAAGTTTACGCAGACATGACTTATGTAGTTCTCGTTTATCGATTTGTAACTGAAATCAATAAACTGCTTCAAAATATTATATGTTTTTATTTTATAATCACTTATTATTTTTTATAAAGGAATTGCGCAGCTATAAATGATTAAGAAAAAATGCGTAGCCATCAGAGTTCAAAAAACTATTTCTGCTTTTTTTGAGAATTTCCACTACTTTAAATTCGCTAATACTGGAAATCAAAAAACTATTCTCAAAAATTATAATAATCAAATTCTTTAAAACGATTTAATTATTTTCAAAAAATATTCGAAATTAAATTATTTTCAATATCTGGTATTTTCATGAAATTTTGCAAAAGAATTCAATTATTTAAAAAGAAATTGATAAAATTCATCCAAAATACAATTATTTTCATAAATAATAGAATTTCCACAGAAATTCAATAAAATTAAAATATAATTTTCAAAAAAAAATGAAATTAATCAATTATTTAACAAAATTTTTTGATAAAATTCTAAGTAGAAATTGAATTATTTTCATAAATAATAAAACTTTTCGCAATAATTATTCAATTATTTTTATAAATAATTAAATTCTTTTCAGGAGTTCAATTGTTTTTGAATATTTTAATAAATTTCTTTGCTACTATTCTATTATTTTCATAAATAATAAAATTTATCGCAGGATTTCAATTATTTTAAATACAATTTTACAGGAATTGCTCGAAAAATGTCATTATTCTTAAAAATTTAATTTCAATTCCTCGGAAAAATCAATTATAAAATTCTTTGGAGGAATTCAATTATTTACAAAAATATAAAAAATTTTCACAGAAATTCAATTATTTTCAAATATTTTAATAAAATTGTTTAAAAGAAATCAATTATTTTAAATACCTACAATTTTAATTAAATTTTTTTGAAATACCTAATTCAATTTTTCATTCAGATTTTAATAAAATCATTCAAAAGAATTCAATTATGTCGATAAATAACAAAATTATCATCGAAAATTCAATTATTTTAAGGCATTTGAATAAAATTATTTGCAAAATTCAATTATTTTCATAAATAACAATGTTCATCACAAGAATTCAATTATTTAAAAAAAATTCTAATAAAATTGTTCGCAAGAATTTGAATATTTGATTATTTTCAGAAATAAAATTTTCCACAAGAATTCAATCATTTAAAACAAAATTTTCATAATAATAATATTATTTAAAACAATGTTTATAAAATTCTTATGAAGAATTCAATTATTTTCAAAAATAACAAAATTTTTAACTGAAATTCAATACTTTTCTTAAAACATTTTTATAAAATTTTTCGGAATAATTCAATTATTTTCATAAAAAATAAAATTTTTCTCAGGAATTAAATTATTTTTAAAAATTTTAATAAAATTCATAGCAGGATTTCAATTATTTTTTATACAATTTTACAGGAATTGCTCGAAAAATATAATTATTCTTAAAAATTTAATTTCAATTCCTCGAAAAAAGCAATTATTTGTTTGTTTTTTGTAAATAATTTATTGAATTCTTCCAAAGAATTTTTAAAAAACAAAAAATTTGTGATAAATACTGTTATTTAAGAAAATAATTAAATTTTGCAAATTAAATTAAACTTTATTAAAATGGCTCAAAATAATTGAATTTTTGGGAATAATTTTGTTATTTACGAATTAATTGAATTTTTTCGAAGAATTATTTATGTCAATAATTGGATTTTTGGGAAGAATTTTTTGTTTTTTAAAATTCATTAGAAGAATTCAATTATTTACAAAAATATTAGAATTTGTCATAACATTTCAATTATTTTCAAATATTTTAATAAAATTTTTCGAAAAAAATCAATTATTTTAAATACAATTTTAATTAAATTTTTTTTAAATAATTCAATTATTCTTTTAGATGTTAATAAAATTCTTCCAAAACATTCAATTATTGACATAAATAATTTTCCGAAAAAATTCAATTAATTCGTAAATAACAAAATTATTCCTGAAAATTCAATTATTTTGAGGTATTTTAATAAAATTCTTTGCAAAATTTATTTATTTTCATAAATTACAATATTCATCGCAAGAATTCAATTATTTTCATAAATAATAAAATGCCTTTTAGGAATTCAATTATTTTCAAAAGAATTTAATAAAATACCACACAGACATTCAATTGTTGTCAAAAATTATAATAGAATTCTTTGTAATATTTAATTATTCTTAAAAACTTTTCACAATTCAATGATTTTCAATATCTACTATTTTAAAACAATGTCTAAACAGAATTCAATTATTTAAAAAATTGTTTGTAAAAATCTTCGTAAGAATTCAATTCTTTTCATGAATAATAAAAATTTCTCAAGAATTGAATTATTTAAATTAGAATTTGCATAAAATTAGTCGAAAGAAATCAATTATTAAAAAATTTTTATAAAATTCTTCCCAAGAATTAAATTATTTTTCTAAATATTGAAATTCTTTCATGAATAGTAAAATTCTTTGCAGGAATTTAATTTATTAGCAGGATAAGAAAGAAGTAAATATTTCTTGTGAAAATTAGGAAAAAGTGAGGAAAATAAAAAATATGGAATGAAATTTTTGTCAATTTTGTGAAGTGAATAAAACGAGTATTTTGGTCGTCAAGTTTTTACTTTTCGATAGCTACTTTTTTTAGTTTGAAAGCTACGTTTTAAAAATCAATTATCGACCTCGAAGTTTGAATATATTCACTGACAGTTTTAATAATATTTAAATTATTTATAATATTTTTTGCCACTAAAGATTTATTAATAGATAGAGCCATCTGACCATCCTTTTTTAACCCATGAAATTCTGCTGAACTCGGAGAGTGAATCCCCAGAAAACATAAAGGCCAATGCGAAATGAATACGGATACGGAAACAGGACATTGGAAAGAAAAGGACGCAGACAGCTTTTATAAAAAACTTTTATAATAAAACATTGAATTACTTTGTAACATGGTTTACAAAATCAATGTTTACAGCTCTGCTGTAAATGTATGTAAAACTATGTGTCTACATGAAGAATGAATATTTTGGAAAGTCAAAAAAGTATAAGTTTTCTTACTGCAATATTGCATAATTATTAGCTTGAAAAACCGAAAACATCACTTTGATGTATTTTCTTCCCTAAGTCGATCATAGATAGAAATAAATTGATTAGTGGAATTTAAAGGTGTCCCAGTTTTCCTTCTTGTATAAAAATAACTTTCAAATGGATTGTAATCACTAAAGATACAATTTGCCGCAGGAAATATTGATTTGACAATTTGTTCGTCCCTAAGACCTTCAGCTTTGGAAAATGCTGTGACCACTAAAGGACACTGTCCTTTGTTCAACACTTTAATAGATTTTTCCCAAGTAGGATAAGCATGAAAACCAGCATTGAGACAAGCGATAATATCCGGTTTTTCAAAATTTGATTGTTCACAGTACTTATCATATACTGTAAGATGCGATTCAATTATTAATTCCTTGTTTTCTTTTTTGCAGGATTCGCAAAGATCTTCCGTTTGATTGTAAAGAATCAATGAGTCTCCAATGAGAATCACTGAAAGTTTTTGCACAGATTTAAAATAGTGCAAAAATATTTCCCACTCGTTATACGTTTGTTCTGGCAAATAGGCGCCTACAACGTGAATCACTAAACTTTCGGAATTTTTAGGAAAATCTAATTTCTCCAAAGCGAAAATTATTGACAGCGGTCTTGAATATTTTTCCGAAAATACTGAGTTCAATAAATCTTTTGTTTCCTCCGAATATATATCAACTGAATCCTTTGTGACGATAATCTTTAAAAATTCCATCATTGAAGACGGTAACTTGTCAATTTTAATTTGTGTCGACAATTTTACTGCCGCCGCCTTTTCTATAACTGGCATCGGTTTATAAATAGAATTGAGGACAAATTTATGACATTCCTCTTCATGAGCAGAATTATTTAATAAATGTTCTTTGCAAAATGAAATTTGTGGGCATTTCTTGCAATTTACAAGAAGTTCATTTCTACTTTCGAAGCAAATTGAGCAAATTCTAGGAAACATGATCATAAGTGATTCATGTGGTTTTAACGTTCTCTTCATTAGTGCGGTTGCTCTCGTCAACAGCTGGATCTGAAAAAACAAATTTAGCAATCATTGTAGATATTTGGTTTTAGCTTTTTTATTTAAATCAACTATTTACAAGATAAGTATAATTTTTGATCCTATTTTCTAAAAAGAAATGGTTCATCAATTTGATGTAAAATTTCGATCAAATTGATTACTCGAATTGAGGGAAAAGTGTCGCATATTGTCCCAAATTGACATTTTAATTTGACACAAATTTGAATAAAAATGAAATTTATTAAAAAAAACGTATAAAATCTAATACCCAAGAAAATTTAATAAAATCGAATATTATTTATTACAATTAATTAGAGCTTAAAAAAATTGACAAATTTTTGAAAAATCTATACTTACTACTAACATGTCGCCTTTCCCATCATCTTCAACTTCTTTGAAAACAGCAATTCTTTCTTTCTCGGTGTTCGCTTTCAATGACTCAAATAGATTATCAACTTTATAATCCTTCTTCATTTGGCATAATACTTTACAAAACTGCTTATGACTCGGCCAATCTTCTTTTTGGTGCTCTTTACTGCAGTAAGAAATCATGTCGCAAGCGCTGCATCTTTTTAATTTGACTTTTTCACCGTAACAGTGACAAATATGACACATATTTGTAAAGTAAACTGCTTTTGCTTTACTCTCTTCCGACTCATGTAATTGATCTAGCATAGCATTTAAAAATGATTCACTTAATTTATCCATATTTTTATTTATAGCAAAGACTAAAGTATAATAATTATGTCTATTCTTTTTAAACACCAACTACCATGACATGCAAATAAAAAAGAATGAAAAAGAAAAACAAATGCACCAGCATTGGAACACAACTGTTCCGCCTTTTCGGCATCGGAATCATCGGCATTTCATAGATTTGAGCGGGAAATTGAAATATTTCAAATAAATGAAGTTATTATAGATAAATATTAAATTTAATGAAATATTTCTCATGTATGTAATATAAATGAATAATGAGTAAAGCGAGTAAAGTATTTCAAGGAATTAATAAACACAAGAAATAAATATAATAAGACTGCATAAAATACGACCTTATGCTCTCCTACCTTTTAGGAATGGGCATCCCCGAATACCGTCGTTCCTGTAATTCAGTAATCAGGTAAATTTAAAAATTCAGGCCATATTTTAATATTCAATTATTATCTAAAATTTTAACTGAATTTTATTTTTCAATCAGTTTTTTTTCAGAAAATTCTACAAGAATTCAATTATTTAAATACAAAAGTAAATAATTTATTGAATTCTCATAAAGAATTTTATCACCAAATTTTTAAATAATGGAAATGTTTTAACGAATTTTAATAAAGATAAGAATTATTACATTTTTTAAAGAATTCGATTAAAATATGGTATTAAAAATAATTAAATGGAAATGTAGATGTTAAAAATCATTGAATTGAGAAAAATTTTTGAAAATAATTGAATTACGAAAAAGAATTTTATTATTTATAAAGAAATCTGAAATTTTTACGAGAATTTTGTTTAATTTTTGAAAATAATTGAATTTTTGTGAAGAATTTTATTATTTCTGAAAATAATTGAATTTCTACAATCATTTGAAACATTTTTAAAAATCCACGCTATATATTGCTTTTAATATTCAATTATTATTATCTTAAATTTTAACCCAAATTCATTTTTAAATCAATTTTTAGTAGAAAATTCTACTATAACTCAATTATTTAAATACAAAAATAAACACTTTCTTGAATAATTGAATGTTTCAAAGAATTTTATCAAATAATTTTTAAATAATTGAATTTTTTCGATGAATTTTAATAAAAGTTTTAGGAATAATTACATTTTTCGAGAAATTCGATTAAAATTGTATTAAAAATAATTGAAATTCTGCGATGAGTTTTATTTATTTGTAAAAAATAATTGAATCCCTAAGAAGAATTTTATTATTTTCGATCAACATTTTATTTTTGCTTAGAATATTATTACTCTTGAAAATAATTGAATTTCTGCAATAATTTGTAATTTTTCCAAAATTAAATTCTTTTTTCAGGTTTTTAACTAAAATTCTTCTATAAAATTGAATTATTTTGAATAATTTTTGAAATAGTTCTTTGAGAATTTTCAAATTCATTTGTTTACAATTCAATTTTACAAAATTTAAATTATTCGTAAATTGTCCAATCAATATTAAACTTTCTCAAAAAAAATTAATTCCACAGAATTGTTAGTTAAAAATATGAAAAATTCATATTTTCAAAGATTTTAATTTGAAACCTTTTCAAAATTCAATTATTTCTAAAAATTCACGCTCTATTGCTTTTAATATTCAATTATTATCTAAAATTTTAATTGAAATCTATTTTTAAATTAATTTTTATTAGAAAATTCTACGAAAATTCAATTATTTAAATAAAAAAAAGTATTTATTAAATAATTGAATGTTTTTTAAAATTCAATTACCATAACGATTTTATCAACAAATTTTCAAACTATTAAATTCTTTTGACGAATTTCAATAAAACTTTTAAGAATAATTGCATTTTTTGAGAAATTAGAGTAAAATTTTACTAAAAATAATTGAAATTCTGCAATGAGTTTTATTATTTATGAAAATAATTGAATTCCTATAAAGAATTTTCTTATTTACGAAAATTGAAATTTTGACAAGAATTTTATTAAAATTTTTGAAAATAATTGAATTTTGAAGTTAAGTAATTATTTCTAAAGATAATTGAAATTTTGATGAAAATTTTAAAAAAATTTTTAACAATTCAATTTTTGCGAAGAATTTTATTACTGTTGAAAATAATTGAATTTCTCCAATCATTTGTAATTTCTCGAAAATTCTCTAAATTATATCGTACAATTTACGAACTTTTCGTTCTTTTTCTATCAAATTACAAAATTTACGTACCGTTTTAAAAAAAACTGACTTTTACCTTTTACGAACTTCAAGCAAATTTACGGACCTAATTCCAGTTCTGAAGAACGCAAAAATTGTTTTAACCCTTTCGTGCCTCTGGTATACATATGTGCACCATTTACAAAATTTAATAAAACTCTTTATAATTTTAAACCAATAAACAATTAATCTTATATCACATTTGCTATTTTGGAAAAATGATTCAAAAGTTTAGATTGTTTTAACTAAGAGAATTTGAATTTAAAAATTCTCTGTTTATTAATCTTACACTAATTATTTAAAAAAATTGTTATAATAAAACATTTTACCACATTTTACTTTGTAACATTGTTTACAAATCTACTGACAGCTCTGCTGTAAATGTATAAAAAAATATGTTTGCACATGAAGAATAACAATAAGTATTTTGTAATATAAAAAAAAGTTTAAATTTTCTTATAGCAATGTTGCATGATTACTATTGGCTGATGTAAAATATCACTTTGATGTAATGTTTGCGCCAAGATGTTTGTAGATAAAAATAAAATTACTGGACGAAGTTACAGGTAACCCAATTCTCCGCTTTGTATAACTCAAACTTTCAAACGGATTGCAACCACTGTAGACACAATTTCCAGAAGGAAATGAAGATTTAACCATTTTTTCGTCTTCGAGACTTTCAGCTTTAGTATAAGCTGTAACTACCAAAGGACACTGTCCTTTATTAAACACTCGTACACCTTTTTCCCAAGTAGGATAAGCATGAAGACCTGCATTGAAGCATACAATAATATCCGGTTTTTTAAAACTCGATTCTTCACAGTAGACATCATATAATTTATGATGCGTCTCAATAGTTACTTTTTTGTTTCCTTTTCTGCAGGATTTGCAAAGTTTTTCCATTTTATCGTCAAAAAACATTAATTCGTCTCCAATGAGAATTATCGAAAGTTTTCGCAAACACTTAAAAAAGTGCAACAATATTTCCCAATCGTTGAAGAATTCCTCCGGCAATGATGCGCCTACAACATGAATCACTAAGCTCTCTGAATTTTTAGGCAAGTCCAATTTCTCCATGGCGAAGATTGTTGACAGCGGTCTTGAATATTTGTCTGAAAATGATTTATTCCATAAATCTTTCGTTTCCTCGAAATATGAATCAGTTGAATTCTTTGATACGCAAGTCTCCAGAAATTCCATCATTGTGGAGGGTAATTTGTCGATTTTCATTTGAGGGGACAATTTTATTGTCTTTGTCATTTCCATTATTGATGGCGATACAACAATGGTGCTGAAGAATAATTTTTGACAATCCTCTTGATGATCACGATTATTTAAATGTTCCTTGCAAAAAGTTATTACAGGGCATTTCTTGCAATTTACAAGAAGTTCTTGTTTACTTTCATAACAGACTGAACAAATTCTTGGTATCTGGATCATTTGTATTTCTGACATTTTCAATTTTCTCTTTAGTAATAAGGCTGCCATCATCTTCAAACATTCCTGTAATAACAAATTTATTTTAAAAATTGAATAAAATATAAACAAATTAAGTTTTAAAATAAAACATTTTAGCAATAACTGCAAATTTTATTAACTTTTGATAACCATCGTGTAACAAAAAGAAATCTAATTTTCCATTTTTGACACAATTTGGTTTTTTGTTTTGTTCAATTATATAAAGCTTAAATTGTTAATAACAACGCTATTAAAAAATAGTCAGTTTTTTGTAGAAGCTTTAAAAATTTTGGGATTTTGCCGATATTTTAATATTTATATAAATTTTATGAGAGTATTCTGCTTCGTTTGAAAAATTGTTACTGAAAAAGGTATCAATTAATTCTAGGACTTCAAAAGTTTTACATCTCTCTCTATTCTCATAAAAACAGAGAAACGAGTAATTGTTTTGCTTACTTCAATTATACCTATGAATCAAATTTTAAGGGCATCCGGGAAATAATACTGGTTTCGTGATAGACGTCTCATTTAAAAAGAAAAGAATATTTTGAGTCGGGATTTTTTGGTAAATATAGAGAAATGCTCTGGGACCAGCGGTCCTCTCGGAATTTAGAGAAATTTTGATAAATAATTATTGAAAAAAATTGTTGAAATATACGGAAAAAAGGGGTTTTGAACGGTTCAGTATAGACGTCTCATTTTGAGAGGATAAAATATTTCGGGTTCATATTTGGAGGGGTGATAGAGGAAGAGTCTCCGAGGAGCGGCCCTCTCCGTTTTTGCAATAATTTTGCGAGGAAATTATTTTATTAACGATTGAAAGTGGAGTAATTTGAGATTAATACATTTCCCTCAGTTCAACTCGCGACCGCTTCCGAGAATTGGCGCCACCTCCTTGACCACTGACACATAGATCCACTTGTCTGTGTGCTCGCCGCCATATTGCCTCTCACTTTCGCCAAAAATCCAACTTTTGTAATTTCGTTTTTCAATATTTATTTCAAAAATTACTTGCAAATTTCGAGAATATTCTTTATCATCATGAATTCCCCTAATTATCATGCTAAATCCGAACTAAATATCTCTAATTATTTAGGAGTGAGACGACACGCGGGAAAACACTTTTTGGGCTCGATTTTTCCCGGATGCCCTTAATAGCAGGTAAATAATAAAAATATTAAAATATGTGCAAATTCCCAAATTTTTTAAAGCTTCCAAAAATTGTGAAATTTTTTTTTGAAAATTTCTAAAATTTAAATTAATATTTTTGAATAGTATAATTACACCGAAATTGATTTAATATGTTTCTGGTAAGTAATAATATTTAATAGTTTTTGAATAATAACGTTTCTAAAAAAGTGCAACCATTACAGGTTAGAAAATTTTGCTGTGAACCTCCTAATTTCAATTGTAATAATAATTAAAAAGAAAATAAAATTTACACGAAATTCTAACTCTTATTCTATGGCAGACTTCCTATATTTAAAAAAAATAATATTCAACTAGGACTAATATATTTAATTCTATGAAAATAAAAAATCTATCAAAACCTGAAATCTTGTATACTTACTAACAACATGTCGCCTTTTCCATCAATGTCAATCTGTGAAAAAACAGCCATTCTTTCTTCCTCGGTGTTCGGTTTCAATGACTGAAATAGATTATCAACTTTATAAGCCTTCTTCATTTGGCATAATACTTTACAAAATTCCTTATGATTCGGCCAATCTTGTTTCTGGTGTTCTTTACTGCAGTATGAAATCATATTGCAAGCGCTGCATCTTTTTAAGTTGACATTTTCACCGAAACACCGACAAATGTAGCACATATTTGGAAAGAAAAATAATTTTTCCTCAGGTATGTCTGTCATATTTACATGCTGAGACTTACAAAAATCCATAGCACGCATAAAAAATGAATTATCCATAATTATTTTTGTTTTAATAACACTCGTAAAAATATCTATTTCGTCTATTTCTTACAAGAAGACTCTTCTTGATTTTGATTTCTTTGTAACAATGCAGAGATGGGAAGCGACGCGTCACTTTAGGTTCTTTACGTAAAATACTGTAAATTATACTAATTAAGGCAGTGTTTACATATTTCCGTTCGAACGCTGCATTTTGCGTTGAGCAATGAGAGAGAGAGAGAAAATACACATACTTCTATCCTTATTATGGCCTTTCTCCAATATGATCCTAAGGTTGAGTCCACAATAGGCACTTTTCTTAAAGCGATGCATACCATCTACATCGATTTCTATTGTTCGAACAATGGAAATCGATGTAGAGGGTATGCATCGATTTAAGAAAAGTGCATATTGTGGACTCAACCTTAATGCATTTATATAAAGGAGCGTTTACACCTTCTGTAAGAATTGTCCAGAAAGGAAAATTTGCATTGGAGTAAGAGAGTCAGATACACAGTCTGTCTCTCTTACTCCAATGAAAATAAAGGTATTGTGCGAAAGCCTTTTTCGGCTGAAAAGATCATGCACGCCGCACGGAATACACCTTGAGTTTCGTATGGAATTGTGAAGCAACCCTTAAGGGTTGCTTCATAACCTTCAATTCCATTTGTTCATTATTTTACTATAATAATAATCATAATGTATGGATTAAAAAATAAAACGTCAAATTCTTTATTCAAGCTAAAATACAATCCACATTATTTTTAATTTATTAGCCCTTATCAAAACAATCTTTATTTTTTTATTGAAATTTTGAAATATTTGTTATAAATTGCTTTTATTAGTTCGCAAATTAATAATTTAGGCTTTATTGTCTATAATAAAAGTTTTCAATTCTTAGATAAATTTTGCAGCGTGGAGAGGAAATAAAATAGACCAATAAATATGTATATATATAGATATCTTTCATCTCATGTATTTTTCTCACAATCATTTTTTTTTATCTAGCAGTCTTTCTAAAATATAAATGTATAAACAAATAATATTTTTATTTACAGTTATTCATGGACAATTGTTATTTACATAATCATTATACACAGTAACATTTAATAATTGTGTATATATGTATTATTCCGTTGAGGTGTATGACATTTCTCATTGCTTTCAATACTCATATACATATACATACTATATGTATAATGCATTCTTTATAAATACTATCAACAAACAGGAAATTCTTTCCCATTATCAATAATTAAGTTATTTCGAGATAATAGGAAAGAATTGAACACAAAAACGTTTAATCATTATTTCTAATTTGTCTATTAAGATCCATAATAATTATTAATTTTCTTTTTCTTAACAAAAATAAAACTAATAATTTCAAGAATATTTTACAATTATAACAAAATAATTAAATTCAATAAATCTAATCAAGTAAAAAAAATAAATAAGATATAATAATATAGAAAAAAGTATGAAATAAAAGTACAAAAAACAAAATTTGTTAATGCTTCTATGTATCTAGTAAAAATATTTTTGATAAGGAAAAGAAAATTTTGATAAAGTAGAAAAAATTCCTCAGGAAAAAAGAAAATATAAAAATTTGTTTGAAACTTAAACGCTATTTTTGCAGTCTTGATCTTAATTCAAAATATTTACATACATTTACACATTTTTCAAACCTTAGTTATATTAATAGATCAATCATTCTAATTGTCTTGTTTATAATAAGACATTTTTTAGATTAAATTTTATTAATGAGAATATTATCAACCAATTTGACTTAAAAAGACAATTAGTTTAATAATTATAATTATTCACAATATCGTATATCGATACATTTTTACAAGCATTTTTCCAGTATTTATATCAAATATATAATTTTTCAACGCAGGCAAAAAAAAACTTTAAATAATTTTCAAATACATAGAAAATCGAATATTCAAACATTTGATCTTAAACATTAAAAAAATACCAAATAGCGAATTTACAATTAATTAATTGATTGTGGAATCGCACTTGGTGTCGCATATTAGGGGACTAATTTTTAATTTTGAAAAAAAGAAAAAAAAGTTGTAAAAAGAGCCAATAAGCGTATAGCGTCATTGTTCACACTGAACTCAGCTGGGCTCTTTCCTCATTTTACACAAATATCCAATAATTCCTTTAATAATTGAATAAATTCTTTTGACATTTCTCCTATCAAAACTTATATAATTGAAGAGTAACAGCAAATAACGAGCTGTTACAATTAAGTAATTTTACAAGAAACATGAAAACGGAAATTAACATTCAGATGGTAATAATTATATAAGGCCACAGTCCCATGACATCATTTATTATAGTTCAAGATCCCACTGCATGATTTCTAAGCTCATAAATTTTATGGATGAAATTTATTTTAAATATAATAGAACTATTCATTTTGCTTTTGAAATAGGGTGTTTGATCGTTATTATGGTGCATTTTAATGATAATTTGAAAACTATTGTCAATAATTATTGTTAAATTATTTCCTCGTTGATACGTTTCGTAAAGTTTATTTTTATTTTTGACTGGCTGAATCGTTTAACAATAAAACTTCGGGTTGCCTAAAAAATAAGGTCTGAAAATTTTTGCCAGATAATAATGCTAAAAAAATTTATTTAAAAATATAACGAAAACAATGCAACTGAATGGAACGGTTTTGATATGTTTTCACGATAATGTTGTATAAATAATATACTGACAAATTAGTATTAATGTAATACTTCTAAAATAATGAATAAATACTGATCTTAGTTTATTACAATTAAACAGAGTCCTTTAATTAAGGTAAAAGACAAACATAACCTTTCTTCGGAGCTCGTCGTCACATTTGCTAATAAAATTCTTTTTAACTTTTAATTATTTCAACAAATAAGTTTCAGGGGACTTTCTGGTCAAGGATTTCAAAAGAATCGATTTTTCTTTTATCTACTGAACTGATTTTAAAAAACCAAAAACCATTCGATTCTTTATCTAAAAAGCAACAAAATCTCTCAAAAAAAAAGCACAAATCTCTAAAAATTTACATTATTTTCACCTCCTGCTATTTTCTACGGGGGTAAGTTGACCCAAAAACACAGCATTTTTTTCGATTTTTTTTAAGAAAAATGTCTATGAAACATTGTAAAACATTTAAAAAAAATTGTTTTTGAGGTTTGTTGTCTAGAAAAAAGTCTTATATGAAGAGAGAATCCCGTTGGAATTTTTAATTTATGTAAAATAGGTTGCCCGGAAACTATGTCTTCCCGAATAAAAGGCCTTGTGAAATATGCCATCTAAAGTTGCGAAAATGAACTAAAAATACTCAAAAAGAATTTTTTTGTTCTCTTCTTGTATTATGTAACAATTGCTAAGCCAATGATGGCGCCGATTGTCACATATTTTAATTTTCCAACACTGGACCCCCTTAAATGTTCTTATGGTGCAACTACTCTATAAAATGATTAGAAAATTAAAATGAGATAAATAAATAATAAATATATAAATATTTAAAAAAGTTTATAAATATTTAAAAAAATACTCTTGAAATTTTATAAAGATGTGACTGCAAAATAACCAAGAATTTATGTCTATTAGAAAAAATTAATATCAGTTATGAGTTAGTTTAATAGTTATTATAAAGCTAATCAAGATTTTAAAAATATTTCAAGAAATTATATATTATGTGGCTTGTATTTAGTAATTGAATTGTATTTTTCATGAAACATGTGAGCGAAGAAATTCAACAATTTTTTATTATTTTTAAATTATATCATTAAAATGGACAAAAAATCAGCCACCCCATCTTAGATTTTAACAACAGATCCTGTAAAAAAAAGTATTGGAAGGTATGGAATAACGCTGTGGGAGTGTGGCTCTCGTAATGCGCAATTCAAGAAAATGCGCATTGAGTGTTATGGTGAATGCATTAAATGTATATTAACAAAAAGGTAAATTAAAACGCGTTCACAAAAAATAAAGTTAAATAAGTAAAAATTTTAAAACAAATAAAATAATTAATGCAAACAACCAAATGGTGTGGAATTATGAATAACGCCTAATGCTTTTTGCTACTCAGCGCAAAGTACTCGGATATTTTTAAAATAGTATTTATTGCAAATGTTGCAAATTAAATCTAAAATCTTAACTTCTTTTACAATTAATTTAACTTTTGAATATCGCTTATCTAGTGGGAAATTTGATTAATAAATTTATAACAATCTTAGATAAATGAATAAGGGATCATCCATAAATAACGTTACACTGATTTTCGGGTTTTTTTACCCCCCCCCCTCGTTGCATTTGGTTGCAAATTACCAACACCCCCCCCCCCCCTAAGGGAGCGTTCATAAACTACGTAGACCTATTTTTGTCATTTTTTGACCCCTCCCTCCCCCTGCGTAGACTTACGTAGACTTTTGCTGAACCCCCCCCCCCCTCCCCCCGTGTGTTACGTAGTTTTTTTCAAACTGCATATTTAACTATATTCGCATTAAAAACAATTAAAAATTAAATTAAAAACAATGTCAAATATTCTGAATAAAATATTTTATTCTTGGCATATAGTAACATTTAACAATGGCGACGGGTAGTAAGTTTGCAAAATTAATTTTAGCTTATATGTATTAACTACGTAGTAAGAGTCGATCTCCCCCCTCCCCCCACGTAGACTAGCGTAGACTTTTTCCGACGACCCCCCCCCCCCCCCTAGCATGCTACGTAGTTTATGAACGCTCCCCTAAATAGAACGTTGCAAAAATGACTTATACCCCCAAAAATAAGATTTATATTATTTTTCTGGATTAATGAAGTAATTTTTCTTATTTCTCATATTATTATTATTTATTAAAATTAACTCTGATAATGATTTACACAACAATAATAATTTATAATAATATTAAGAAACATTTTGCAACGTTACATTTCAAAATCACCCACCTCCCTCCTTGTTGCAATCAGTTGCATTTTTCAACCACCCCCCCCCCTCCCCTAATCGTGTATAACGTTATTTATGGATGCTCCCTAAATAAAGCTTGGATTATCTTTATCGAGGAAAAGTAAAAACTTACTTGGTTATTAAAATCTGGAAAGGATCACGCACAAAAAGTACATAATTTTGTTCCCGGTCAAATTTGATTTGGATATTATTTTGGAACAAACATATCCAATAAGTATATTAACAAATTTGACCGGGAACCAATTTAAGTATTTTTTGGGTGGGGTCCTTTATTGTTTAGCATTTTTTTGCAATGAAGTCTTGTCAATTTCAAAAAAAATTATCTCAATATTTTAAGATATTTCAAGATTTTCATTAAAAAAATGCTGTCCCCCGTTGATAAAATGTTTATTGGAAAGCCAGTGGAATAAAATGTTAATTGAATAGTGTGTACTATATGATTCTTATTGAAAATTTTGTTGAATATAAATCTAATTCAATTGTTTGTGTAATAAATAATAATCATAATTAAATTCTTATTTGAAAATAAACAAATTTTGAAATATATTTTTTAATTATATATTTATATTGCATTAATTTGATTTTGAATTTTATTTTTGATTCTATGTAAATAAGTTCGTTTCGTGTACGAAACCCTAGGTTTCAGTGCTGCGAGTTAAGATCGTATTTGTTCGATTTTTTTTTAAAAAGACCATTACTTTGCGCTTAATATATACCGAAAGACGTTATTCGTAATCACTAACTAAAGTGCTTGATAAAGAATAAATTTTAGAAATTTTATTACTTATAAATTTTCGTCCATTCAAATGTATTTATAGATAAAAAAATGTATGTTGTATACGTTTTTAACACAATAATCTCATTTTTTACAAAATGTAATACTAGTTCATCATTCATTACTCTTCAATTATTTATTGTTTCATTTTATTTCACCAAAATCGATTCCTACTGCACTTTTAAAATATTTTATGGATGTGGATTATAGAGACCTCATTATCCGGACAAATTTCAAATACATTTTTTTGATTTCAAAAGTTTATAAGCATTTAATACCATAAATGTTGAATTTTCACATTCGAAATGTTGCGTTTTTAAGGATTTTAATGAAAATTTTTATATAAATCTTTTGAAATATTTGTAACTGAACATTTATTAATGTTGACTTTAACAGTTTCATTTCGTTTTAGTCTTATTTAAATACAAATGCAAATAAATACTTTCATCTCTAAAAACCTCAAATATTAGCTGAGCATCGATGCAAATAAGGGCAAAGAAAAATGTACTATAAAAATATCTAACTCTTTAATTAAAGCATATAAGTTTCTTAATGTTTATCTTTTATCTATTTTAAATTGTCTCATAAACCTATTCAAATTCTTTAGTGTCACGTTGGTGTCACTTTGATTAAAATTCTACTAAATATTTTAAATTTGATAGAAAATGCAAAATTGACAAAAAGTGTATTATCAATGACATTATAATCCCAATCGGGTAAAAATTCTCTGTCTTTTCCCTGTTTATTGCCGACTTTTTTGGGGAAATTTTTTTGGACATTTTTCATGGGTGTTCAAAGAAATATAAAAACGCTAGAATTGCTTATGCATTTATTTTTTGTTTAAATTTTTTTCACAAATCGATTTTGTAACATTTAAGTAATTGTTCTCATAAATTTTAAACACCCACAAAGTGGTCCGAAAAAGGAATTTAATGTTAAAAATAGGGTACAGTTCCTAAGTCTTAACGGATTTTAGTGTTTTTTTAAAATGAGCAACGTTAATGCCAAATAGCAGTATTGTTATAAACATTTTTATAATAATTATAATTGTAATTTTTTATTCACAGTTTTAACAATTGGAGGTTTGATTTCATATATAAGTACGAGTAACAAAAAATAAACTAAAATTATTGCATCTCAAAAATTTTCAATTTCTTAGATTTTTTAAAACATAAATTCAAATTTAAAAAAAATGTAAGTATTACCATGTCCAGATAAGCACGTAATCTTGCAGCAAGCTTGCCATGCAAGGTAGATACCTTCCTTCAGAGGGCGTCACAAATTTTGATATTAAATTAAAAGTTCCAATAAACAGAATGGAAAATGATTAATTGTAACGTATAATACACTAAAAAAAAATTATTTGATTCAAATAACCGATTAATTGACTAATTGATTAAAAAGACTAAAAATTTGAAAATTTTTGAGATACCACAATTTTGATTTATATTTTATATTATATTTATGTTATATTATACGTGCTATCCAGAAAAGAATGTAATCTTAAGAATTTGGTTTGAATATGTTTATTAATCATAATTATAATAAGAATTATGATAAAGAGAAAAATAAAATGAAAAAAAAATGTTTTTAAATATAAGGAAACTAAGATATTCATAATTATTTTCTTATTTCGAGAAATTGAAACAAAAATGACTTTCCTCACATAAGAACTGCAGTTAATTTTAAAATAAAAAATTTATAATAATTTATTTCTCTAATAATGTTTTTATATTTAAGACGATTCTGTTTTTAATTAAACATTATTTTAATTAAGTGATTTAAAGATTTTGGTCCTTTTTTTCTAATAAGAAACATAAAAATTATGTCAAAAAGTTTTTAAATTGAAAATTCGTTGTTAATATAACAGAGGTCGATTTGTTGAGGTCTTTAAAAATATTAAATTTATGTTTATCTCAAATTTTTTGAAAAATGAATTTTTTAACTTTTGAAAACACAATTGATAAGTTCCAGTTTTTGAAACTTTAGAAAAATTATAATTTGTTTAAAAAAAAATGTTTATAATAATAATTATTGTTAACATACCTACAGTAATTTATGTTTATTATCCATTACTCGTAATAGTTTAGTGATACAAATTTTGAAAAAAGTCGATATTTTTACAGGGATTATTAAGCTCAGGATGTTTATTTAAATAAATTGTTTATAACAATTAATATATTTGGTTTGCAAATTAAAATATTTATACTCGGTACTTTCTACTAAAAATCTAAATTTATTTAAAAGAATTTTATTTTTTTGTTATTTATTAATTTATAAATGTTTTGACTAAAAAAAACTAGAAAACTCGGGAAAATATTGTTTAAAAATTTTTCTGTTGTCATTAGAAAGAAAAAAAATATATATATATTATAATCGGTTAAAATTTAAGTCGTTTATTTTGAACACTAAATTCCATTTTCAGATCAGCGCGTTAGCCAGTATACCTATTTTGTATTTTATTTTCGTTTAGAGCAAAATAATTCAATCTTTTTTCTACTAAATTTGAACACTGCACAAAAAAAAAAATATCAACTAAATTAAAATTAGAACCTAAACTGTATATGGAATATCTGAAAACTTCTATTATTTTTTTATTTTAGAATTTTGATAAAAAAACCTTGAAATAAATAGAGTTTAAAAAAACGTTTGATTTCAATTTAAAAAAAAAAGAATGAAAAGTTGTTTTAAAAAAGCAAAAGTTGTTTATAAAAAGTTACTTTAATTAAAACTTTCAGAACACGTTATACAAATGTATTTTGATACAGTGCAGGGAATCGATTGTTAGCCGAAATAAAACTGAAAACTATGCAAGATTTTTGTAAACACTATTTTTTTATCCAAATAAATTTACATGATATGTTTCATCCATTCGTGACGTCACAAATTAAAATAATTATCTCAAGGAAAAGCAAAAATTTTCAAAATTACCCTCTCCCCCCCTACCCTAAAATTAATAATAATTTTAAAAAATACAATTTTCCAACAAATTTTCCATTAAAAATCTTTTTATAAAAGCCTAAAATATTCAATAAATATTAAAAGTATATCCATAATTATTCACTACTAAAAATATTATTCAAAATAAACTTTAAAAACTTCAATTTCATTTTTTTATTTGCCATAAAAAGAACTATGTTTAATACACTGATAAAAACTTTAATAAACAAAACAATTAAAATATGGTTTTAGTTATAAAAAATTTAATTTGTGAAATTTTTACAGAAAAAAATCCAATCGGCACGAATGGATTTGAAACAACGTTTATTAAATAATTGTTTATTCTTATTGGAATCAGGCACTGAAGTTTTTCCATTATTATTGATATTATTATTAATATTATTATTCTTATTAATATTATTACTATTTTAATTATTATAATTATTATTTTTATTATTACTATTATTTTTATGATTATTATTATGTAAAGATAGGAATTTACAATAATGAAATATTTATATTTGTATTCACGAAATTGCTTTAAAATGTAGACGGTCACAATAATGACTATCTTTAATTTATAATGTAGAAAGTGGTAAAACGAAATTGATTGCAAAAAGACACGGCTATTTTTAGATATTTTAATTTACTTATAGTACATGGTAAAATGTGCGGTGTTTTCTTTTTCTCAGTTTATAATTACAAGATGCAGAATTATTATACAACACGTCACTTTTTTTCCCAACAAAATAATAAAAGAAAGAAAAGTAATTTTTCATATTTAAAATTTTGAACATAATGCTTGTGCTTTACTATACTTTGTAAATTATTATTGTTGATTGATTAATAAAAATTATTCAATCCAATTACTTTTATTAATAAATTCAAATGTTTTATTTAAAAAATTGAATTGATTTATTAATAAAAAAGTTTAATTAATTTTAAAAATCAACTTGAAAAACTTTGACTTTAGATCTGAAGTCAGCAAATATTATGTACATATATAATTATATATACATATACACCGTAGAGGTAATATTATACAATGTCAGTCATAACCAATGTGCCCATGTTTCATAATATATAGTGTAATTTGATGAATTGTTTGAAAATAAGGTCACTTCGAAAATGAAGTTTTAATAATTTTTGCTGAAAATTCACTTACGGAACTAGAATTATTTTTAAAGTTTATTATAAATTGAAAAGATTATTTGTATGTAAACAATTAAATTATTTGGCATAAATAACATTTTTATTTTTTTTACAAATTTACGGTGCCCTTTAATTAAATTAAACTTTTTATATTAATTTAATTAAAGTTTCACGACTTTTAGAGAATTTTATACTAAGACTGATCTTTAATAAAGATTTTTTTTAAAGGTATTTAAAAAAATATAAAATAACGAATTCAATATTATGGAAGAATTCTTTAAAATTATTCGGATTTTCTTAATTGTTAATAAGAATTTTAAAAATCACTAACTATACGAATCAATCTTCAGATCATCGAAATTCAAAATGGTAGATATTTTTTTAATTGTATTAAATTCGATTATGTAATTAATATTAAATTCGTATAATCAGTGACCTAAAAAATTTCCAAGTAAATGAATTTTGAAATTCGAATTTAACTTTTAAAATCCAAATTAAAAAGAAGAGTTCTCAATTTTTAATTTTACAAAATTGACATCGAATTCATTTTCGGGTAACAAGTTTCATATGAACAATGACTGAACAAAATTTTTAAAAATACTTCCGCAACGTAGAATTTAAAAAATTTGTCTTGAGATTCAGTCTTCCGTGCTAAGTATAAAAAAAGGTTAAAAACTAATACAATAGTATTTTATTTTTCCTATTCTTTAGCTTATTGCAAGAATAGAGCCTCGGACTGAATTTTTATAAATAAAAAGTAGTTCAAAAGTGACAGTTTTTTAATTATAAAACAGTTTTTGAGGGATAAAATGATAGTTTAATTTCCCCACTTGAGAGCGCCAAGGTCGCCACCAGGTGGTGAAGAATCTGATTTTATTAAATGAACTGCCATCTAGCGGTGACCTTGGCGTTCGCAGGTGGAGAGTAGCATCTCAAGATCTTCGTCAATATTCGTAATTCAATAATTATTTATAATCAAAGCGAAGAGTTTGACAATTTTTTTTTTAATTTGAGATATGTCTATGGTTGATATTTGAAATCTCGGATTCAGAAATAGTACCATTAGTGATTTTTTTTTTAGAAAGGTTAACATAAACTCCAATTTTTTTTGCTTAAGGTTCAAGTCACAATTGATTAATAATTTTATTAATTTTTTATTCATATTTTTCATAGTTCTGGTCTTATAATTATAAATGAATTTTCAGCAAAATCTTTTTTGCATAGTGTAAGTGAAAATCGACAATTCTCAGACAATCCACACAAGTTTAGTAAAAAAAAACTTTTCAACTCCAGTGTATATTTATAAATATGAGTTATTCTATTTCAAACAGTTCTGTCAGGGGCTGTGTGCAAAAATTTGAATTTCGATTCAAACTGAAAACATGTTACGCAGAAAAAAAGAATATAGTAATTTTCACTTCTTTCGCGGTAAATTTTAACAAGCCTGAAATTTTATTCGAAATTTGTTAAATACCTATGTACTTTCGAAATAAATTTCAATAAAAAATTAATAAAATTTACTTTGAAGGTATTGAAAAAAATTCACTCCCGATGGAATAATAAAAATCGTAAGATTCATATCCTTTAAGGCTAAATTTTCCTGTAAATAGTAAAAAGCTACTTTATTTATTTTCCATGAAATTAATTTAAAAAGAGAATCAAATTTTGAACAAAAAATTTACACATCTTTAAGTTTCTGTGCAGAGAACAATTATTCAAAAAAAAAAAAATGTGTATTTGCACTCAATGTAAAATGTTAAAAATTTAAAAGAAAATTTTATAAAGTTTACAATCGCGATAAATTTCTGCAAAACTAATTTCTATTCACGGTACTCTGTCTTCAGAATAATTTTAATTTCAAATCGTTTTCGAATTTTGAGTTTAATAAATTCGAAACCATGCGCTCCGAAGAAAGGTACAAAAGCAAAAAATGTTAGGTTATGTTTATAATTTATGGAATGAAAATACATCAAGGAAATCAACTCTTAATGTATGAAAAAAAACTGATATTTGTCTTCATTACATCTGAAATAATTAGTAAAACTAATTTTTGATTTTTACAATTAAACAGAAACTTTTAATTATAATAAAAATTACAAAAACATAACCTTAAAATGATTTTCTTCTTAGGTACCTTTCTTCGGAGCGCGTCACATATTCTGAAGCTTTTTTTTTTGTTTTTTCATTTTACATTGAATCTAATTTAAATGAAATTTATTTTACAAAATGCATTGTCTTGATAAATGGAATGGTTTGAAATAGAATGAATATATGCTATATGGGTCATTCTCTCAAAAAGGGCAAATGACTTTTACTGTAAATTAATTTAATTTAAAAAAATGATGCCAGTCGTATTTATAATTAAAGTTCTTTAATAAGAGTACTTGAAAAAAAAATAAGTTTCAAAATTGATTAAAATATTCTAAATTCTAATTAATATATAGAGTGTAAAAAAACTCTTTGTAGCCATTCTCCACGCGAAATTCATAACGAAAAAACAAAGTCGTCCCTTTTTTTTATTGCATTATATTAAATTTTTTCAGAACATTTTTGGTTAGATATGCATATTTTTCCGTCTAGACAAATATTAATAAACTATCCAACCAAGATTGTACCGTTTTTTTTAAACATTTAATTCAAGTAAAAAATACTATTTTTTTCTTTTTCTTAAATTCCAAAAATAAAATTAATTTTGTGTCTTTTGTACTCTATTGATTGATTGTTACAATTTACAAAATTTCGTAGGCAAATAAAAAAGAAACATCCGAATAGAATGTTCGTATTTTGATACTCCTAGTCCTCTTTTATTATAAAATTTCCAATTATAATAAAATATTTACACTTTTTTTCGAATAAAACTAAATAAAAAAAATTGTATACTTATAAAACAGTAAAAGAGAACAAGATATATCTATTTTCATGTCATTAAGAAAGATGTTTCTTTAGCAACCAAAATCAAGTACAATATTGTGCACAAATTTAATTGAAATCTTAGATTTAAAAAAAAAATTAGAATATTTCGCAGTATCTATTTATGAGTCAAATTGCGAAGTAAAATAATAGCTTAAATGTACAAAGTTTAGGGATCCGAATAAAATAAAAAGAAATCAAAATTAGCAAATATTCAAAAAAAAAAAAAAATTTCCTTAAACATCGTAATCACGTATTGTACAGCATTCTACAGAAATAAGACTAGTAATATAAGCGTTTTTCTCTTAAATTTTTAATGCTTGCTTGAAAATTACCCTTTTCCATAGAATCGCCCACATATTTATATATATTTATAATATATGTATATACAAAATGTACATGAATGAATAGTTCTAAAATAATTATTTCCCTAAAGCAATGAAACTTAAAATTTAATTGTTGCTTACATCACAAGAATTATGCTCGTAAAAATAAATAAGAATTGATAAACGCATAAAAATACAGTTAATGTAGCATGATATTTTTAAATTTGATATGAACTTACGCGGTCGTTTACAACGGCCACTTCATGCTGAATATCAATTTTCAAACAAAGCCCTCTGTCCCAATCAAAAAAAAAAAAAATTCTCTGTACAAATAGAATTAAGTAACTTTATGTATAATTGAAAATTCTCTTCTTCTTCTTCTGTACCAATGAAACTGTTTTTTAAAAAATTTCAATAATTAATTAAATTACTCTCACTGGACAGTTATAATTACAAATTTACTAAAAAACAAAAAATTATGAATAAAATGAAAAAAAAAATTATTTCGCGAAAATTTTCTGTCATTCTTACGAGGATTTGGATAATTTTCAATTTGATGAAATAATCTTCCACTGGAGCAAGTAATCTTCAGTGTATATTTTGCGTTTCATTAATGCCCCACCATATTGCGAATAGCTTAACTTATTCTCGTGGCACCATTGTGATTCGTCTTGTGGTTCATTACCCAGCCGTCTTCCTCAACGGTTTTCAAATAGTCTTCTAATAATGCTGCTAAATTCCGTCTTTTGAAACGTAGAGATTCTTTAACAATGTCTTTGACAAATGCGAGCCGAATGTCTAAAGTACCTTGGATTTGGTACAAATGTGAAAATAACGTGGCATAATCTATAACAGAAAAATATTTTTTAATGTAGGATTATTACAAGTTTCTTATGTCTGCTTTATTTTTATATACACGGAAAAAATTATATATGTATGTTCTACAGAACTAGACAAGGAGTAGCGGATACACACGATTCTTTAAAAAGTTGTTTTTCAATTTCATAAACTTTAGGCATTTGCAGGCTTCACAGTCTCCCTAAAAAGTATTTTAGGGAAAATAAGGGACTGAAAATTAAAAAATAGGGGACTTGTAGGGGACCATAAAAATTGGTCAAATAAAGATAAAAATATAATTTATTTATACAGGGTTGCCACAAAAATTTAACTTTATTTTTCCCTGACTTTTCACTGATTTCCAAACACAACTTTCACTTTTTTCCTAACCCTAAAGAATATTCTGATTCAATTTCAAAATTATTAGATACTCAACAAAATGTTCTATTAAATTTATTTACAAATTTCTTCAAAAGTCAAATTATTCGAAAACATCAATAGTTTTATTTCAAATAAATATTTCATCATTTTTTTCATTGTAATTAAGATGTTCAAAAATTTCAAATTCAAACCTTTTCAAATTGAACAACTCATAAGAATATTATTATAAAAAAAAAGATGGCCGACTGACAAAGTCGTTATTTTATTATTACAAGAATATTATTACTGTAATTTCTTCAAAATTGTTTGTATCGTTTCAATTCAATTAACATTTTCTACAATTTTTAACTAAAATTCTACTTTAAATCAATAACATCAACAGGATTCCTACAGAAATCCGAATTTAAAATTCCATACCTTTTTCATGATTTCCAGGTCAAATTTTTACGAAATTCCAGTGGAATTTTAAATCTAATTTCATTATTTTTGGGCTCTTTAAAAACACTTTACTTATTTAATAGTCTCCACCCTTTGGTAAAAATTCTAAAATTATCAAAAATTATCAAAAATTCGAAATACCGATTTTTTTAAAATTCAACAATTTTTTCTCTCTTCTATGGGATTTAGCTTCATTATTTTTGGGCTCTTGGAAAATACTTTACTTATTAAATAGTCTCATCTCTTTGGTAAAAAAAATCTAAAATTATCGAAAATTATCAAAAATTCATAAAACCGAATTTCTTAAAATTCAACATTTTTTCTTCTCTTTTATGGGATTTAGCTTCATTATTTTTGTGCTTTTGGAAAATACTTTACTTATTAAATAGTCTCGACTCTTTGGTAAAAAATCTAAAATTATCGAAAATTATCAAAAATTCATAAAACCGAATTTCTTAAAATTCAACATTTTTTCTTCTCTTTTATGCCATTTAGCTTTTTTATTATTTGAATTTCTATTCAAGAGAAAAAATGGAAAACAGGAAAAATTTAGAAACTTTTAAAAATTCCAGTTCTTTTCCATGATTTCCCTGATTTCCAGAAGCCTTTTAAAAATTCCATACCATTTCCATGATTTCCATGTATTCCAGATTCTGTAGGAACCCTGAATAATTCAGTTATTATTCAATTAAACTTTTTAAAAAAAATTAATTCTACACAATTGTTAGTTAAAACTACGAAAAAAAAAATTTAATTCTACGAGAAATCAATTATTTTAATAGAAAAATAAATAATATTGAATTTTTCTTAAAATTTAATTTTTACGAAGAATTGTATTAACAACTTTTGAAAATATTTAATTTCTTATAAATAATAATAATAATAATTGAATAATTGAATTCCTGAGAAGAATTTAAATAATAAATTTTGAAAACAATTGAATTCATGAGAAGAATTTTATTCAAATTTTTGAAAATAATTCACTTCTTGAGAAGAATTTCCCTATCTATTTATAAAGATAATTTAATTCTTGACGAGAATTTTTTAAAAAATTTGAAAATAATTGAATTTCTGCAAAGTATTTTATTACTTTTCAAAAGAATTGAATTCTTGTGATGAATTTTGATATTTATCAAAATAATTTAATTTTGAAAAAGAATTTTATTAAAATTCCTTAGAATAATTGATTTTATGGGAAGAATTTATGCGATTTTGTTGTTTATCAAGCAAATTGAATTCTTTTGCAAAATTACTTAAAATTTTTTGAAAATAATTGATTTTCTGCGACGAATTAAATGTTATTTGTGAAAATATTTGAATTATTGCAACGAATTTTATTGTTTTATTGAATAATTGAATGTTTCTTAAAATTCAATTCTTTCCTCAAGTTTTAAAAAAAATTTCAATAATAATTGCATTTTTCGAGGAATTTATTGAAAATTGTATTAAAAATATTTGAAATTCTGCGATGAAAATAATTGAATTCGCAAATGAAATTATATTATTTATGAAAATAATTGAATCTTTTCGTAGAAATGTATCAAAAAGTTTTTTCTATAATTAAATCTGTTGATAAATTTTATGAAAATAGTAAATATAGAAAATTATTGAATTGCAAAAAACTTTTGAAAGTAATTGAAATCTTGCAAAGAATTTTATTTAAATTTTTGAAAATAATTGAATTTTTGCCGAAAAATTTTGCTATTTATAAAAATAATTGAATTTTTGACGAGATATTGATTAGAATTTAATTAAAATCTTTGACAATAATTGAATTCTTGAGAAGAATTTTGATATTTATCAAAATAATTGAATTTTGGAAAAGAATTTCATTAAAAATCCTTAAAATAATTGATTTTATGGGGAGAATGTTGTTGGTTATCAAGATAATTGAATTCTTTTGCAGAAATACTTAAAAATTATTGAAAATAATTGATTTCCTGCGACGAAAAAAATAGGGGAAATTTTGAAAATAGGGTACGTTTAGGGTTCAAAATTAAAAAGGGGACTCTTTGGGAAATAGGGGACAGACTGTGAAGCCTGTAAATAATTATAAAAATATTTATATCAATTTTAAACTGTGTAATATTACTATTTTTTAATGTTTCGTAACATTTATACTTACATCAATTATAGTAAAATAAATAAAATAAAGTATACGATATAATTTATTCCATTGGAAAGGGATGTCATTCAACTAAATATTTTTTCCGTATCGATTGCGATAGCCGAGAGGCTTAATGTAAAAGCGTTCGTTTTAGAATTATGCGTATATTTAGTTGCATGGTTAGATAGGTTCGATTCCGAATGATTATAAGATTTTCCGATGCGTTCAGTTGTTAATTATAATATTATGAAAATGTGAGAAGAATAAAACTTATGAATTAGTGAATACATTAATTTTATGTACACTTGAATTTTTTTTCAACGGATTAATTATTGTTTATTATAAAATTGGTGAAGTGAATAAAAGAAAACACTTGCGTCCGCCAACTATTTATTTTGACATGTTACGTGTTCGTCAAACGTTATTACTACCGATATTGTGAAAGCTTCAAAGTTTATCACTGAGTCCTCTACTGTACTAAACTGAGGCCTTCTACCTCAGTACAGCAACTAGTACCAGATGATGCTTGATGGAAAGCAAAATCTGTGAAAAGTTGTCGTCATGGTTTATATGAACGGTCCTTTTCTTCGCGACGCGTTACACTTTAATTCAGTATATTTTTCAGATTTTTCAACTTTAAAAGTTCGAAACTAGTTTGAAGAAGATGTGAAATTTAAAACCCAATAACCGTATTAGGCCATTTTATTACAGACTTCATTATTTGTCATAATTGAAGTTTTATATTCGATTATATATAAAACTATTCACTTTTCAGATCACATTATAGTTCAAGTTAAAGCAGAAAGTACTTTTTAGCAGAGTTTAAAAGAAATTGATAGGAAATATTAAAGTTTCCATCTTTAACCGACTTAGTTCTTTGATACCTACAAACTGCAGACTTAATCTTATTCCCTTAAAAGATTCCTTTAGAAAGTTCACTTCATCAAAGCCCTGATGAATATTCGAACCTTAAACTCTAATCAATCGTTAAACTTGACAAAGAGAATTATGAAAGAAGAGGAATTTTCTGTTACTTACTTGTTCCCTTTCTTCGAACTTCCTTGTAGACGAGTTCTCTGACGGATAAATTGTGTTTCCTAACGTCCTCAATCTCCTTCTTTGTTAATGGCCGTTCCTTCTCGATCTTCTCCTTCTCCCGCTTTTCTTCCACATGATTAGTCAATGGTTCATCAGTCACACATTTAACTTTCACACTGTTTTGATTATCAACAACACAATCATTAACTGTTAATTTAATGCACTCGATTATCTCGACATTCTCGGTTCTTTCTGATTTCACTTCAAGTTTTATGGAATCGACATTATTTATAACTGGAGTTAATATCGGCGGTATATCTAGATGATTAGTCAATGGCTCGACAGAAATCGGTTCAAAAATTGGTGCCATTAAAATTTTCGAAATACCGTTCACTAATTTCTCCGGTGAATTCGGGTACGGTGAACTAAGAGCACTAGATATTAGATCGGAATTCGCGTTATTTATTACACTCGCATTGGGTATTGGTGGTAGTGGTGGTAGTAAACTCGGGGGTTTCACGTCCTCGAGCCATGGAATTGGTGAATTTGACGGTGAACTCGATGGGGATTTTATTGGACGTTTCACTGTTACATCTTTGGGAATGGGTCCTGGTTTCCTTTTGTTTGGCGGAGGCCTCAAGGCTGGAGAAACACCGCCTTCGGTTGGTGTTAAAGCTCGCTTCATTCCGCCCTTCGACGCCGAGGACGTGGCTCCCACCATGTCGATGTCCGCCTCGTCTACCATCATTCTCTTGTCTATCTTGAACGGATTGCCTACAACAACAAAACCGAAATTACACTCGAACATATCAAAAATATTTCCTTTTCAATTCTTTCTGTAACTTTTCTTTAAAAATCCAATGAATTCTTACTAAACAAGCGACATTTTGAACCATCTTTCTACTCAAACGACCGTTTTTAATAAAAGACGTCAATTCGGTCGCCTCACATTTTTTTAAATTCTCAAGATTATGATACAGAATTTTTAAAAAGTCGTTGTCGTTGGTTGTCAACCAAAACTTATTCTAAGTCCTGGTCACTTCAATTTTCAAGCCAATCTGAATGAATTTTATATTTCGTCCGCCATATTGGATCCGACATTTTGTTTCTTTTTAAAGTAACATCAGATTTGTAATCAGCGACCCCATAAAACCTCGAATAACAATTTTCAAGCAAATTTGAACAAATTTAGAAGAAAAAAATTTTTTTGTGTAATTTTTGAAAAAATTTTAGCGTTCGGTCGCCATTTTTTAATGAAAAATGAAAAAAAAATAAAAACTAATGCATATTTTCAAAAATAATTTAATTTGTGGCAAAGAATTTTATTACAATTTTTTTTTAAATGATTCAAAGAATTTTACTAAAATATTAAAAATAATTTAATTCTTTCGAAGAACAGGTACTTAAATTCTTTTAAACAATTTTATTAGAGTTTTTCCAAATAAATAAATTCTTTTGAAGAATTTCTTCAAGTTTTTTGTAAATAATACAGTTTTTTTTTTAATAATTTTAATTGAAAACTTTGAAAATAATTAAATTAAACAAACAATGTTCTTCAACTTTTAAATCTAAACGTAATTAAAAATTTGATTATTGAATTTTATTGAGATTGCACTGAAAATAATTAAATTCCTAAGAAGAATTTAAAAATTTTTGAACATAAATAAATTTCTGCGAAGAAATTAAAAATTTTTTAAAAATAATTGAATCAGGAAGAATTTTATTATTTATAAAGAAAACTGAAATTTTGACGAGAATTTTATTCAATTTTTGAAAATAATTGAATTTTTGTGAAGAATTTTATTATTTCAAAAATTAAAAAATTCAATTATTCAAAATTCAATTATTTTTAAAAATTTACGCTATATTGCTTTTAATATTCAATTATTATCTTAAATTTTAACCCAAATTCATTTTTAAATCAATTTTTATAAGAAAATTCCTTCAACTCATTTTAAGAAAATTTTTAAGAATAATTACATTTTTTGAGAAATTTGATTAAAATTGTATTAAAAATAATAAAATTGAAATTCTGCGAAGAATATTATTATTTGTAAGAATAATTGAATCCCTAAGAAGAATTTTATTATTTTCGAACAATATTTTATTTTTGCTTAGAATATTATTATTCTTAAAATAATTGAATTTCTGCAATAATTTGTAATATTTTCAAAATTTAATTTTTTTTAGTGTTTTTAACTAAAATTCTTCTATAAATCCATTATTTTAAATAATTTTTGAAAAAGTTCTTCGCGAATTTTCAAATTCATTTGTTTATAATTCAATTTTACAAAATTTCAATTATTCGAAAATTTTTCAATTAAATATATATTAGAAAACAAAAACATCAAATAATTTAAAAAAAACGCAATTAAAATTATTCAAAAAAATTAATTCCACAGAATTGTTAGTTAAAAATTTGAAAAATTCAAATTTTCAAAGATTTTAATTTGAAACCTTTTCAAAATTCAATTATTTCTAAAATTTTAAGAGAAATTCATTTTTAAATCGAAAAATTCTACAAGAATTCAATTATTTAAATAGGAAATCAAATAATTTATTGAATATGTGAATGTTTCTTAAAATTGAATTCTCATAAAGAATATTATCAAGATAAATTTTTAAATAATTGAAGTCTTTTGATTAATTTTAATAAAATTTTTAAGAATAATTACATTTTTCGAGGGATTCGATTAAAATTGTATTAAATAATTTAAATTTTTGCCAAGAATTGCACTAAATAAATTTTTGAAAATAATTGAATTTTGGAGAAGAATTTTATTATTTATAAAGATAATTGAAATTTAGACGAGAATTTAAAAAAATTTTTAAACATAATTAAATTTCTTGGAAAAATTTTATTATCTTTGAAAATAATAATTGAATTTCTGCAGTCATTTGTAATTTCTATAAAATTCTTCAAATTATATCGTACAATTTACGAACTTTTCTTCCTTTTACAATCAAATTACGGATTTCACAGACCTTTTTTCAAAAAAACTGACTTTTACAGACTTTATGCAAATTTACGGACTTAGTTCGAGCCCTGAAATTTTGACCACGCCATTCGAAGGAGCGAACCCAAAAATAGTCGGAAATGGTTTGTTTGGAATTTTTTTTAGCTTGTATCGTTATGACTCATTTACCACTTCGTGATTTTCTGCTTCAAATAAAAAATAAGTGCCACTGAAGCTTATTGAATGCTCTCTAAAGTACTTACGATGCGAGTGTTCTTAATGAAGAAACATGATAACAATATTTCCTTCAATATCTTCGCTTCAGTGAAAATGTAGATAGCGTCTTTTTTAAAACGTACGTCAGTATATTTCTACAGTTACAAAAGTAAAATTTCCAAAAAAAAATGACTTACCAAACATATGTTGCCTGACCGGTACACTCTCAATTTCTCTCAATGGCGGTGTCATTCGTTTGAGGTATTCTTGATAGTTACCCATTTGCGCGACAGGCATAGAATGTACATAATCGTCGTCTAATAATTTCGTGTGCAATAACCCTGGTTGTAAAAAATTGGACCGCATTCTAATCACTTGGTCAAGAAGTGATTTTCTCGGTACATCGAAGGCATTTCTATAGCTTTGAGCCCCTCTCTGTTGCTGTTGATTCCTCACTAACCCGACAACAAAACCACCAAACTCGTTGAGTTGATCTCGGAGGCCAATGAATTTGTCTTGCAACAGTGGATGCGACACCTAAAAAATTTAAACATTATTTTAATTACATTGATGATAAATGCATTTTGAGCAGTAATTATTATATGAAAGTAAAAAAAAAAGAAAAAAAATGTTTGCTTGAATAAAAAAGTGGAGCGAAACTCACCAAGTCTTTTTTGAGAGGTGTTCTAGGAATGACCCTGACGCCTTCCGTCACCGCAGTGGTATTGCCGTTGACGATATTCTTATTTAAGCTGGCGTTCGCCACCTGTTTGGATATGACTTCGTTACAAAGACGATCGAACTCGATTTTCGCCTGATTCTTCAGCCGCTTCAAGTAATTTAAGACACTGTAGCTCAAGGAGTTATCCATGTTATCAGGGATTAAGGTTTGCGCTAAAGGCGCTGGGGCTCCCATTCTCGTGAGCGCTCTCCTCAGTGACTGCAATTTAAGGAAAAACGAACGAAATTATATCACTTCTTCTATAATTTTTTTCCTAAACTCAAAATAAAACTACAAGCTTCTTCATCTTAAATTTTAAATTCAAGCCTCGGATCGACTTTAACGAGCCAAAAAAGTCGCTTTAGTCGATTAAAAATAGGAAAAAAAGAAGTTTATTTAATACAGTGTTGACGCAAAAAATTTCATTTTGTATTTCCCTGATTCTTCACTGATTTCTAAATTTAATTAATCAAAACTCGAATACTTTTGCTAAATGAATATTTAAATAATTCTTATTTCTTTTTTCACGCGAAATAAAATTTAAACAAATTCAACTTCTGAAATTTATTAATTTCTAAAAATTACAACTATAATCCTTCAAAAATTCAATTATTTTCTACAATTTAGAACTAAACTTCATCTCTAAATCAATTGTCTATATTAATTTTTAATAATTTTCCGATAGTTCTTCAAGAATTCAATTATTTCAATAGAAAAATTCAATTTTCAAAAATTTTAATAAAGAAATTCTTAAAATTAATTTTTTTTTAATTTGGTAAAATCTTTGGAAAATAATGAAATTTGATAAAAACTTTTCAAAATAATAGAATTTTTAAAAAATATTAAAAAAGAATCCAATTTTTGGAGAATTTTAATTAAAAATGATTTTTTCAAAATTTTAATAAGTCTAAAGAAGTAAATTTAAAAAAAATTTAATTTACTTTGTTCGAAGGTAATTGAATCTTAAAAAATTATAATAAAACAATTCGAAGAATTAGTTTTTTATAAAAATTGTAATGTAATTTTTGAAGGATTTTAATTAAAAATTTTGAACATAATTTTTTTCTCCAAAATGTTAAAAATAATTCTAAAATGTAATGTTTAATTTCCATTTTAATTAACTCTACACAGATTTTTCATTAAAATTTTTAAGAATTCAATTATTTCCAAAATTTTCAATTAAAATTCTTTACACGTTAATTTTCAAAAATTGTAATAAAATAATTGAAAAATTGATTGAGAATCAATAACAAAAAAAAATTTGTTTAAAAAGAATTGAATTCTTACGAAGATTTTTACAAAAATCTTTTAAATGATTAAATTGTTTTGCAAAATTATGAACATACTAAATATTGAAAATAATTGAATTTTGAAAAGTTTTTAAAAATAATTAAATTTTACAAAGAATTCAATAAAAATTTTTGACAATAATTGAATGTCTCTGTGGTATTTTATTAATTTTTTATTTGAAAATAATTTAATTCCTAAAAAGCATTTTATTATTTATCAAAATAATTGAAATCTTGCGAACAATTTTATTAGAATTTTTTTAAATAATTGAATTTCCAAGAAGAAATCTATTACGCTTAAAAATAATTGAATTCTTCCAAAAAATTAAAAAGAACATTTTCTTAAATAATTGATTTTTTCGAGGAATTGAAATTAAATTTGTAAGAATAATTACATTTTTCGAACAATTCCTGTAAAATTGTATTAAAAATAATAGAAATCTTGCGATGAATTTTATTATTTATAAAAATAATTGAATAGTTGCTAAGAATTTTATTAAAATTTTCAAAAATAATTGAATTCCTGCAAAGAATTATATTATTTATGAAAATAATTGAATTATTGCAAAAAATGTTATTAAAATGTTTAAAAAGAATTGGATTTCTGAAAAAAATTTTGTTTTTTTTTAAATAATTGAATCCTTTATAAGAATTTTATAAACATTGTTTTAAATAATTAATTTTTTCGAAATATAATAAATATTATGAAAATTTTAGTTTAAATAATTAAATTCTTGTGGAAAACTTTAGCTTTTAGTGGCTGAAATCTAAAAAAAGTATTTTCAAATAGTAGCATAACTTAAAAAAGTAGTAAATAGTAGGTTTTGGTAGATGAGTGAGAAGCCTGTATAAGTCGATAAAAATCGCATTATTCGAAAAAGTCATAATATCCAAGGCCTGTAAATTTCATAAAAAAAAACAAAATAAATTCATTGAAAGTGACGCGCTCCAAAGAAAGGTACCTAAAAAGCAGAACGAATTAAAGGTTATGTTTGTGTTAGACTTATCTTGATTAAAAGTTCCTTTTTAATTGTATAAATAAAAAACTAGTTTTTATTGAATATTTTGAATTCGATAAAGACTTGAAGATCAATAATTTGTAATAATAATTGATTAACCGTAAAAGGCCTCTAAATACTATTATCAATAATTGATTCCCTTTCTGTATTTAGACCCCAAAAAATTATAAAAATAACCTAAAATTTGTTGATTCTCAGGTAACTTTCTTCGGAGCGCGTGACAAATTTATTTAAAAATTAATTTTCTTCAAAAAAAAAGTGTGACTACTCACAGCGGCATAGTACGTAGGCATAGTTCTCATATAATTTTGAAACTGCGTCCTCCATTCGTTCGTAGGCTTGAGCCTGTGAATTTTAAAAAGTTCCTCGAGTAGAGGCAACAGAACAGGATAGTTGTAAGGCATCACGAAGAGATTGACGCACGTCAAGTTCGTGCTCGCTTTCAGGTAGCCAAACGGATGACCAACGTCGCTTGACTTATAAGAATTGGCAACGAACACCTGCCAACATATCGTCGGCTGCTTCCTGGCCAAGATGAACTGCGTGAGGGGACTGGGCTCCAGTTCGTATTTGTCGAATGGCAAATTCTCAATCACCATCGGCTCTTGACTCGTGCACGTGAACTTGACGTTCGGATGGGCCGATCTTGGGGGTAGTAAATTCGCGCTCAAGTCTGGCCAAAAACTCTCTGGAATCGGCCAGAAACCAACGGCAAAGCCTTTTTGCGCCGATCTTGGTACGTAAATTAATCTTCTGCAGGAATGCCAAGCGCTGTTGCCAGGTGCCGTAATACTGCCAGGGTACTGATTCCTTGGGCCGTTCAGTGGATTATTTTCCTCGTCATTCTCGTCGTCGTCCAAATGTTGAACTTCATTTGACAATGGCGGAGGGTCGGGACCTATTTTCTCGAAATTGATCACAACTCCAGATTGGACTTTTTGAACTAGAGAATCTATACACTGCATCATCATTCTGTGGGAAGTTATGCAGTAAGATCGTCCTGAAATGGTAATTTAAGAATTAGAAATTGTAAACACATTCATTTCATTAATATTTTTTTTTCATTATAATTAAGATGTTAAAAAATTTCAAATTCAAACCTTTTCAAATTGAACAACTCATAAGAATATTATTATAAAACATAAAGAAATGGATCACTCCGAGTCGAAGACTCGGAGTAATCCATTTCTTTATGTTTTATAATAATTAAAAATGACCGACTCACAAAATCATTATTTTATTATTACAAGAATATTGTTACTGTAATTTCTTCAAAATTATTTGTATCATTTCAATTCAATTAACATTTTCTAGAATTTTTAACTAAAATTCTACTTTAAATCACTAACATCAATTATTATTCAATTAAACTTTTCCAAAAAAAATTAATTCTACAGAATTGTTAGATAAAAGTACGAAAAATAATAATTTAATTCTACGAGAAATCAATTATTTAAATACAAAAATAAAAAATACCGAATGTTTCTTAAAATTTAATTTTTACGATGAATTGTATTAACAACTTTTGAAAATATTTAATTTATTTTAAGCAATTTAATATGAAATTTTTTTTTTAAACAATTTTAAACAATTTTATAACAATTTTTGAAAATAATTAAAAACTTTTTGAGGAATTTTATTAAATTTTTTAAAAATAATTGAATTCCTGGGAAGAATTTAAATAATAATTTTTGAAAACAATTGAATTCATGAGAAGAATTTTATTAAAATTTTTGAAAATAATTGACTTCTTGAGAAGAATTTTTCAAAAATTTTTGACAATTTAATTCTTGACGAGAATTTTCAAAAAATTTTGAAAATAATTTAATTTCTACAAAGTATTTAATTACTTTTCAAAAGAATTGAATTCATGTGATGAATTTTGATATTTATCAAAATAATTGAATTTTGAAAAAGAATTTTATTAAAATTCCTTAGAATAATTGATTTTATGGGAAGAATTTATGCGTTTTTGTTGAATATCAAACTAATGGAATTCTTTTGCAAAATTACTTAAAAATTTTTGAAAATAATTGATTTTCTGCGATGAATTAAATGTTATTTATGAAAATATTTGAATTATTGCAACGAATTTTCTTGTTTTATTAAATAATTGAATGTTTCTTAAAATTTAATTCTTTCCTCAAGTTTTAATCAAGTTTTTAATAATAATTGCATTTTTCAAGGAATTTATTTAAAATTGTACTAAAAATATTTGAAATTCTGCGATGAAAATAATTGAATTCGTAAATGAAATTTTATTATTTATGAAAATAATTGAATCTTTTCGTAGAATTGTAGGTATCAAAAAGTTTTTTTTATAATTAAATCTGTTGATAAATTTTATGAAAATAGTAAATATTGAAAATTATTGAATTGCAAGAAACTTTTGAAAGTAATTGAACTTTTGCAAAGATTTTTATAAATCCAGACAAAATTTTGACTTTTTCCCTGGCCCTAAATAATATTCTGATTCACTCTAAAAATTATTAAATACTCAAAAAAAAAACATTCTATTACATTTTCTTTCAAATTTCTTAAATTATAAAATTATTCGCAAACATCAATAACTAAGTTTTTAAATAAGTATTTAATTATTATTTTTTTTATTCAATTATTATCATAAATAATAAAATTCTTCACAGAATTTCAATTATTTTTTATACAAGTTTAAATAAATTTCTCGAAAAATGAAATTATCTTCAAAAATTATTTACAAGAATTAAATTATATTTCACAAATAAAAAAAAAAGAAAACTCATTCTTCGCTAAAATTCAAACATTTTCAAAATTTACTATTTTAATAAAAGTTCTCAAAAGAATTTAATTATTAAAAAAAAAAATAAAATTCGTTGCAGGAATTCAATTATTTAAAAACAAATTGATAAAATTCATTGTAAGAATTCAATTATTTTCATAAATAATAAGATTCTTTACATTATTTCAATTATTTAAAAAAAATACAATTTTAAGTAAATTCTTCAAAAAATGTAATTATTTTCAAAAATTCTATTAAAATTCTTCGAAAGAATTCAATTATCAATTATTTCTAAAAATTCACGCTCTAATGCTTTTAATATTTAATTGTAATCTAAAATTTTAATTGAAATTTATTTTTAAATAAATTTTTATTAGAAAATTCTACGAAAATTGAAAACTAAAGTAAATAATTTATTAAGTAACTGAATGTTTCTAAAAATTGAATTAATATAAAGAATTTTACCAACAAATTTTTAAATAATTGAATTCTTTCGACGAATTTTAATAAAATTTTTAAGAATAATTACATTTCTCGAGGAATTCGATTAAAATTGTATTAAAAATTATTGAAATTCTGCGATGAGTTTTATTATTTATGAAATTTATTGAAATCCAAGTACTTTGCGCACAACTGTACTTAGATATTAAATATTCATTAGGTTGTAATAATATAAATATTTAAATGCGACAAGTTCTTGTTGTCAATATCTTTACTTTGTAAAGGGTCTATTACCCGTTTGTACATCTAAATAAATAAATTTCTAAAAAGAATTTTATTTTTTATGAAAATAGTTGAATTATTGCGAAGAAATTTATAAAAAAAAAATTGTAAATAATTGAATTTCAGTGAAATTTCTATTTATTTATGAAAATAATTGAATTGTATTACAATTTTTTTTTAAATAAATGAATTCTTTTAGAAAACCTTATTAAAATAGTAGATATTGAAAATCATTGAGTTGAGGAAAATAATTGTATTTTGGAGAAGAATTTTATTATTTATAAAGATAATTGAAATTTTGATGAGAATTTTTTTTTTTTTTTTTGATTTTTAAACATAATTGAATTTTTGCGAAGAATTTTATTACTTTTGAAAATGATTGAATTTCAAGTTTATCTATTTATAAAAATTGTAAACGCAACTCTTGATTTTTTGCAAACTCAATGATTTTTTTTCATTTTAAAGCTGAAGAAAAAGGCTTTTTCTTACCTCCAGTAACTTCGCACATTGCGTCAATAGGCGAGGCGTCACTGGCAACTAAACCGGTGTCCCTCTCAATTGCGGGTGTTCCTGACAATCTCAAAACTAATGAAAACAGTCTTTGATCCCATCTGAATGGCTCCTTCGTTAATTCCGATCCAGGAATGGGCGAATGCATTGGTAAAGTAAACTGAAAAATAATTCCAATTATTTTAATTAAAAACGCCTCTAAAACATTTGAGAAAATTGAAATTAGAAGAATTTAGAGAAACTAAAAAAATTTCGGTTAAAGCAGACGATTTGAAACCAGTTTTCTAAATTGAAATTTTAAATTGTAAATTGTTACTCAGAGAGTTCTGGATTCTTTGCTTTTGAATTTAAAGTCAGTCATTTAAATCTAATAAACTTTCAAATAATATAGTAATAAAAATCATTTAAGACTTTTTATTAAATTCAACTAAAACTGTTTTCTTTTTTAGGAAAATGCATGGTTTTAAATTATATCTTACATCTTGATGAACTCCATTATTAGTCGTGTACTTTCCGCCGTCAGTGATAACAACAATGACGGATGGCTCCAAATAGAATGGACATCTACCTTGGCCATAAGTATCGATGCCCGTTTGCATTCGATTTATATTCAAAACGTCGAGTGCATGTTTCAGAGCAGCGCCTAAAGTTGTCAAACCTACGCATTGTAGATTCTTCAGTTCATTCATAAAAGTGGCCAAATTCTCCTTCCATCCAGCCTAAAAAATAATAACCATTTTTCTTAAATTATTATTAATCTTATACTTAATATCATTTAAGATCATTCAATTTTTAAATCTGAATTTGTAGAAATCGCTGATTACGAATCTGATATCGGAATTTCAAAATTCAAAATGACGGACCAAGTATGGCGGATAAATTGTTCAAAACTTTTTATCAAAAATTAAAGTCCTTAAAAATATGTAATTATTAATTTCTTCATATCAATTGAGATTTTCGAAAATTTTTATTATAAAACCTTCTGAAATTAAATTATTTCTGAAAATTGCAAGTGTTTTTAATTAAATTCTTTTCCAAGTATGATTAATAATATTAAGAAATTTATTTTAGAATTTTATTATTTAAAATAAATTTAATTATTTTCAGAAATAAGAAATCAGAGAAAAAAGAAATAAGAAAGAAAATTCAAGGAAGATTCAAGAAAAATTTAAGGTTTTTAAGTTTTTTAAAAATATTTTTGAACACCAAAAACCCGAGTTTTATTATAATTTTGTATATAATATGTATTAAGAGAATAGAATGGAGTTTATTTTCTTAATACTACATATAACTATGTTTTACTATGTTTTACATAAAAAAATAAATTATATTCTTTATTATCAATTTATTTAAAAAAGTTGATATATAAAAAATTAAAAAAAAGAATATACAGTGGAATAAAATCAATTTTGGCCATTTCTAGCAAACTACATATATATGTTCATTATTCGATAAAGGCATTATGTTGCAACTACTCATAAAATATGCAATATTGCGTGCGTTTAAAGGCATGTCATAAAAGGTTAAAAATACCAAATATATGAAACAATACTTTATCCTTTTACTTCAATTTAAAAAATTATGCAATTTTTGTAAAGAAATTTTTTCAAAATTTTCAATTTTTGCATATGAAATAATATCTTCAATAAAATAAGGGCGCATTTTGGCGCATAATTTTCCAAATGTCAATATTGGGTGATTCAAAATCAGAAATATCACAATCTGCAAGTGGTTACTATGAATATGATCTTTTAAAAAATTTTTGATGATACAACAAAATCGGTTAAAAATTAATCGAAATATAAAAGGATGAACAGATGAAGAAAATATAGCATCAAAATTCAAAGCTGTATTTATGCAAAATTTCGTTAATTCCCAACGACAAATATACCATTCATTTTAAAAAGCTTTTGTAAGCGCTAATTAATCAATAATTAGAATCTAATTGGAATCTGTGGTGTACTTATCGCCTTTTTAAATTTAGAGAGAAAATAAAAGTGTTTATCAAATAACTAATTACCTAAATAATAACAGAAACCACATTTTAGATTAATTTGAGTACCACTGAATGTTCCCGGAGGATAATCAGCGAACCCGCTGTAAACACTCTAATTGAATCAAGTGATTAAAATTTACTAGTGCAAGTTATGCTTAACTGCCAATTAATTATTATTAACTAAATAATAGGAAGGAATTCGATGAAATAAAAATGGTATATAATCATATATGTTCCCCGTCTTTATATTAAAAATTAATGCGCACGCTCTGACGAAATTTGACAAATTCGATTCTGCATTTATTAGATTAAGACGAATAGAATTTCAAGTTGAATGATAATTTTTAAATAAAACAAATTCTATTCTTAACGAAAGTTTACTTGATGACAAATTTCACAAAACAGTAAATATCAAGAAAAATTATTAAAATTTTGTGTAAATGTTGATGAACCCTATATAAATAGAAGAGTTTGAAAGTTGGACATAGTTTTTCGTTTATAACTTTTCACTTAATGGAGCTATATCGATATGTTTAATAATTATAGTAAAGCTTCAATTTCATGCTTTTACAGAAAGCGAAAGCAGGCGAAAGAATATATTTAAAAATTCTACTGGTCATTTAAAAATAAACTATGAAAATTGTTTCGAGATATTATCATGCTTTTACCTTCCAGCTCTAAAAAAGTATTCTTTTAACACAAAGCATAAATAATGCAAGTACTTTTTTCAAAACAAATACAAAAATAACATATCAATGAGGTAAACGTTTTACAATTTAAATTATGCCATTAACATTAAGTATTTTTGAAATATCAAATATCAAAGGGTGTCCAACTCGAAGCAAACTTTCCTAATATACAAAAATTCTAATATACAAAAAACCAAGCGACTACCAGAAATAAAACAAAAATTTATTAGAATCAAATAAAATATGAGTATTGTAAGTCCTTATCCATCGTTTTTTATTTTCCCGAAGGAGGTGAATAGATATCTCATTCCAACTTTCTGCTTCACCAATTATCTCAAAAACTTTTTTGACTTGTAAAAACCAGTTATATTTGCTTGATGAGATCTCAATTTTCTTCTAGAATTTTTAATCTCAAAAAACATTGCTTTGGACATCTGTCCAAAATGTTTAGAATTTTTTCAACAAAGTTCAATGCTCTTTACCCAGCTAATATATAAGTTGCACTTCCAACTTTTAGTCTATAAGAGTAGATACTTTTGTACGAAAGGGCTCAGTCCCGTATATTACAAAATAAATAAATGAATAATAATTTTCTCGTCCCAAGATTTGTTTCATTTTCGAAATTTAAAATGATGCTGTAAAGTAAATGAAAGATTAAGAGATACCTTAGACGCATAACCTTGTAAAGTTTATAAGAGCGCAGTTTATCAAAATTTCCCGGTTTCATGAAACAGAAATATTAAAAATCTCGTGAAAACGGATAGCGGAGTCGTAAGATTACCGTATTTAGAAGCTACTAGACACTACTAGAGGAGACCAGTCTAGTTACTATAGCATATATCAAGTGTAACATGATAAATTCCCACACAGGCTGTGTACACAGAAAAGAGCTATAGTAGTAAATAAATAATAGGAACAACTAAAATATAAATTTTCCTTATTCAAACGTATTTATAGTCTTTTCCGTTAAATTGATTATAACGTTGAAAATTTTTTAAAAATTTTACTTTTAAGGAATAAATAGTTTTGCATCAATTACTTTGCAACATCAGGGTTGCCACAAATATTTAATTTTATTTTTCCCTGACTTTTCCCTGATTTCCAGAGAAAATTTTCACTTTTTCCCTGACTATAAAGAATATTCTGATTCACTCTAAAAATTATTAGATACTCAAAAAAACATTCATACATTTACTTACGAATTTCTTTCATTGTAAAATTATTCGCAAACATCAATAACTAAATTTTTAAATAAGTATTTAATTATTATTTTTCCATAGGAATTAAAATTCTTCAAAATATTCAAATTCAAACATTTTTAAAATTAAACAACTTATATCTTCATGTTTTATAAAAATTTTAATTTCCATAAAATTTTTCAAAAAAAAATTAAATTATTTACAAAAATTATAATAAAATTCTTAAGCAAGAATTCAATTATTTTCATAAATAATAAAATTCTTCACATGGTTTCAATTATTTTTAATACAATTTTAAATAAATTTCTCGAAAAATAAAATTATCTTCAAAAATTTTTTTGCAAGAATTAAATTTGGTACATTTTACAAATAATGAAATTCTTCGCTGAAATTCAAAAATTTTCAAAATTTACATTTTTACTACAAGTTTTCAAAAGAATATAATTATTAAAATAAAATAATAAAATTCGTTGCATAAATTCAATTATTTTTACAAGTAATAAAATTTTTCACATAAATTCAATTATTTAAAAAAAATGGATAAAATTAGTGGTAAGAATTCCATTATTTTCATAAATTATAAAATTTTTCTGAGGATTTCAATTATTTATAATACAATTTAAAGTAAATTCCGAGAAAAATGGAATTATTCTCTTATTTTTTTTGTAAGAATTTAATTACATTTCACAAATTTAATGAAATTCTTCGTTGAAATTCAAATATTTTCACAATCTACTTTTTTAATAAAAGTTCTCAAAAGAATTCAATTATTTAAAAAAAAAAATGTAATAAAATTCGATGCAGGAATTCAATTATTTTCATAAATAATAAGATTCTTTCAAAATAAAAAGATTCTTTACATTATTTCAATTATTTAAAAAAAAATTTGAAAAAATTCATTGCAAGAATTCAATTACTTTTATAAATTAATAAAATTCTTCACAGGATTTCAATTATTTTTAATACAATTTTAAGTGAATTCATCGAAAAATGTCACAATTTTCAAAAATTTTGTTAAAATTCTTCGAAAGAATTCAATTATGTATTTTTAAAAATTCATGCTATAATGCTTTTAATATTCAATTATTATCTAAAATTTTAACTAATATTCATTTTCAAATCAATTTTTATTGGAAAATTCTACAAGAATTCAATTATTTAAATACAAAAATATATAATTTATTGAATAAATAAATGTTTCTCAAAACTAAATTCGAGAAATTTTAATAAAATTTTCAAGAATAATTAAATTTTTCGAGAAATTCAATTAAAATTGTATTAAAAATAATTGAAATTCTATGATAAATTTTATTATTCATGAAAATAATTAAATTTTTGTAAAAAATGTTATTATTTATGAAAATAATTGAATTATCGCGAAGTTTGCTTAGAATTTTATTCAAATTTTTTTTAATAATGGAGTTCTATTGGAAAATTTTATTGAAATAGTAGATATTGAAAATCATTGAATTGAGAAATTTTTTTTTGAAAATAATTGAAAGTTTGCAAAGAATTTTATTAAATTTTTGGAAAATAATTGAAATTTGGAGAAGAATTTTATTATTTTTAAAGATAATTGAATTTTGACGAGAATTTTTTTAAATTTTTGAACATAATTGAATTTTTGCAAAGAATTTGATTTCTTTTGAAAATAATTGAGTTTCTGCAATTCATTTGTAACTTCTCCAAAATTCAATTTTTTCCAGTTACTTAAATAAAAATCCCTGACTTTTCCCTGACTTCCCTGACCAATTTAACTTTCCCTGACTTTTCCCTGATTTCCCTGACCTGTGGCAACCCTGAAGATATTGCTATTTAAACATTTAATGTCACTCTTTTCAGGAATTATCATTTCGAAATCTACAATAGATGAAAAAAAAGTGTTGAATATGCAAACTTTAGAGAAACTATTGACTTTTAATTTTAATATTTTTTTCTGCAAAGTAAATTATTCAAAACTCGGGTATTTTAAAAATTATTCCATATTCCTACGAATATTATCATTTAATTTTTAAAATTTAAATAAATTCTGTTCATTTCGAAAATGGGGTCAATCATCCTTAATATTTCAAATAAAAATTTCCAAAGTTTCAGTGTAATATTCCAGAAAAAGAAGAATATAATTCACCGTGCTATTAGGGGTGATTTTTTCTCGAAACAACACATTTTACAAATTGATGAGTAAAATTGCGTTTGAACGGAAGTAGCTATTGACCCAAACTCCTTTACCCATTAACCAGAAACGTACAAGAACAAATGAAATGTTATGAATAGAACTGCAGTAAATTCATTTATAACCAATAATTTATGTACACGGAAACCATCGCAGAAAGTATCTTTTATTAAAGATTTTAATCTTAAATATACCTGTAAAGTTTGAGTATTAATTTCAATACAAGAAAGAATAAAAATACGCATTTTTATTATAAAGAACCTACATGAACTTTTTTTATTTTTTGATGTTAAAGATTAGAAAAAAATGAAGCTAATTTTATTTTATAAACCAAATAAATTACAAGCACCTTTTTACATCCAAAAGACAAAGAATTCGTTTACATCTTAAAACCAAACTGATTAAAAAGTAGATTAGTGTTGGAGTAAGAAAAGCCTTTAAAAATTTTTGTCAGAACCCATGTTTCATTTGAAACGGATTTTTATTACAATTCGAACATTTACCGCAACATTGAAAAGAATCAGCCAGAATCTTAAATTTTAGAACAGCTATTATTTTAAAGCTTTTAAAGAAATTTTATTTATAAATAAAATTTCTATTAAAGTTGAAAAAGATGGATAATTATGAAAATAGGTGGGAAAATTTGTAATAAATGAAAAAAGGTGAACAGGTGCCAATCTGTAATGCCTATAAAATTATGCAAAGAAAATTCTATTCTATTCGAAAAAGCGGGAATTTAAAAATCATGTTGGGCATTGAACGCACAGTAAATGCAAAAGGCGTGACGTAACACGGGAGGAATCCACCTCTTCACCCCTTATGTCACACTCCATCACCATCACATATCACAGATCCCTCCCCTCCTCCCACTTCCTTTTAGTAGCGTGACGTATTATGTGCACTACCCCCAATCAAGTAGAAACGTCATAAAGAAGGTGAGATGTGATATATTTTTCAATCCACTGACTTGCGACTAACGTAGGGATCACAGTACCTATACCTACTCTTTTCCTTTAAATTTTAAAATGGGTGAAAAGGTGAATTATTTTCCAAAAATAACTAGACCTTAAAAAGCTGAAAATTTCTTTAATACTAAAATTTCGATCGATTGAAATTTAAATTATGGAAAATTGAATCTTGACCAATAGAATACTTAAATAATTTTCAAGTCAAATTTTAGTCCATTGAAATTTGAATCTGATTCAGTTTATAATTGATTTTAACCCTATGAGTCCTATAGCTGGGATATGTAGGTCCCACCTATAAAAGCTCAATTATCTATAAACAAAATTAATATTTTTCATTCAAATTTGGTGCGTTTTCTTCAGCAAACAGAGGACTTCAAAAATATGTTGACCAGAAAGTATCTAAAATTTGCTATTGTTTAAAAAAATATACGTATAAACAATATTGTTAAAATTTACAAAACCTTTGGGTCAATTTGACCCCCGTAATTTTAGAGGTTGGTTCTCCAGTTTCTGTAGATAAAGAATTGAATGGTTTTGGATTTTTTAAAATCGACTCAGTTGATTTCGAGAAAAGTGTCTCCCCGTTTTCAAAAATGTGTTTACGAGAAAAAACGAGTTTAAAAAGTTTTCGTGACGTATTGCAGTGAGTTAAGAACATATCAAAGTCGATGCGATTTTTCCATTGAGGCTCTCTGTAAAAATCGCATCGACTTTGACATCCCCTTAAGACACAGTCATAAAAATTGCTATAACTTTTTCTCTCTTGCATAATAACTCTTCAAAAATATTTTAGGACAAAATTATTTCTTACAAAAGTTAAAGCTTAGGTAAAAGTTTTGAAACATAACATGTTTACAAAAACTGATAAATCTATTTTTGAAACTATCAAGATTTGCTAAATATTGTTCCTAAAATATAAATGTGACGCATTACAAAGAAAAGTACCAAAAAAGCAAAAAAATTTTTAGATTATATTTGTAATTTTTGAATGAAAATACACAAAGAGGATCAAATTTCAGTATGAACCACTCTAGTTTGAGTCTTTATTATTTAATCTAAAATAATTAATAAAAAACTGATTTCAATATATTATACTTAATGAAAGAGACACTTTTAATTACCAAACACATTATTACCAAAAAAATTATTAATAACTTTGGCTAATATTACCAAAAAGTGTTCAATTAGGGGTCGAAAGATGTGTTTCAAAAAACGCTACAAAACTAAAAAAAAATTATACGTTTCATAACATTTTTAACATATTTGCAAAAAACGTTTTAATTAAAAAAAATAGCAAAAGGTAACTTTAGGACTTAAAAAAATAGTAAAAAATCAGCTATCGAAAAATTAAATTTAACGACTAAAAAAATTGTTTTAATCGATTCAATATGCAAAAAAAGTAACTTGTTGTATTCACAAAAATATTATGTATTCAGAAAACATTTTTTTCTTTAAAGGAAAGAAAACTTTTTTTCTTTATTCCAGTAATAACTTCAATTATTTATTTATTTATTTACATTTGAAAGTACAAAGCCCAACATTTAGAATTCTTCAAAAATACCATTATTTTATAAACAATTTTTGAAAGTAAAGAAAAATAAATTTCTTTTAAATATATCATTTATTTAAATAAAATTTGACAAAATTTATAATTATTGTTTAAATTTTTTAAAAACGTCATTTTTTCAGAATCTCTAAGTTGAATTATTCAAAATTTTTTAAGATTTCAATTTAAAAACCTTTGGAAATTTAATTACTTCTAAAAATTGCTACTCGCTATAAAGCTTTTAATATTTAAATATTTTCTAAAATTTTAAGTGAAATTCTTTTCTTAAATCAGTTCTTGTCAGAATTCAATTAATATTTAAATACAAAAATAAACAATTGATAAAATAAATTACTTAAAGCTTAAAAAGTTTTAAAGAATTGAATATTGAAGAATTGAATATTTGAAGAATTTTAATTATAAATATGGACATGATTTTCAAAATTCTAATGAGTGTCTAAAAAAGTAAATTTTAAAATTATTTTAGTTTACTTTGTTCGAAAATAATTGAGTCTTAAAAACTTATGATAAAAATTCTAAGAATTAGTTTTTAAAAAATATTGTATTGTAATTTTTCGAAAATAATGCAATTTTCTAAAATAATTATATTCCTAACTAAAAATTTTGATCGTTCATATGAACGAAATTTTTCCCCTTTTCATATTTTTTAATATTATTAGGTATATTTTAATGAGAAATAAAAAATTAATTTATAATATTTATTTAGTAATTAGTTAATTAATTAATTAAATTTAATGTGTACATTAATATTTTGTACCAAAATCCAAACATTAAAAAAAGGAACGAAAAAATTCGTTTATTTGAACGTTCAGAAACATAAATAATTTTTGGATAACTTAAAAAAAATAATTAATTTTTTGATGAATTTTAATTAGAAATTTATCAGTTTTCTCCAAAAATGTCAAAAATAATTTTAAAAAATTGTATGTTATTATTTTTTCTACGTATTTGAATTTTTAGAAATATGTACATAACTGAAAATATTGGAAATAATTGAATTTAAAAAAATTAGAACGGGTTCTCAAAAAAAAAAAAAAAAAAAAAGTAGTTTTTAGTGGCAAAAATATAAAAGAAAAGTACATATTTAAATTGTATAGCAAATCATAAAAAAAGTTGTAAATAGGTTTTAATAGATGAGAGCGAAGTCTAGAAAATACCATTGTTGTAAAAGTGAAAGGAAAGTCGAAATATTTGTATTTTATTCGAAAAAGTCGAAAAAATCCTTTTTTTCAAGAACTGAACTTTTAAATGTTTCTACTATTGGTTTGATTTTTGACAATTAATATTCTTCAATATTAAATCAATTAAATTAAATTGAAAATAATTATAAATGAAGGAGAATAAACGAAAACATTTGGACAATTAATTTTTTAAATATTAGTTTACTCCAAGTTTCGAAATCTAAATAATTTCCTCTTCTGGAAAAGTCTATAAAAATATAAAGTAAATAATATAGAAGAAAGTTTAAGTTTAAATAGTAATAATGAATAAATAATAATAATAATAATGAATAATGTAAAACAATTTTTGAAGTTAATATTAAAAGCTGAAGAAGTTAGCAAAGAAAAAGAAAGAAGTTAAAAAAAAGTTAAAGAAATTAGAAAAGTGTAAAGAAAAAAAGAAAGATGTTCATAATGACAACCCTCGGCAGACAGCGCAAGTAAAAGTATGGAAATGACGAATCTAGCGCGTAGGACTCTATATTAATTAGTGGCGAATGAGCCAAGTAGGAGAGCTGGGAAGTAATCTGTGTGAGAGGGAATTAAAAAGAAGGAAGAAAAAAATGGCAACTCGGACGGAGGTGCGGAACAAGGGGATAAACAGATTGTTGACGCATCCCCCTCCCGAGAAGCCTAGTCAGCTGCACTACCCACAATGCAACACCATGATCTGTTCCAACCAACAGACCGATTCCGAATTGGGAGTTTTCAGCATACATCCAACTTTTGCAGTATACAAATTGTCCGCGCTTGTCACACGCAATGTGTGCGTAAGACAAGCCAAAGCCCGATTCGGAATCAACTCTCCACTTCCAATGTCAACATTAGACTGTATTTTCTCCACTAGCACGAAACAAGTCCTTTCGTGATAGTAAAGAAAAAAAGGGGAACAGATTTGCAAAACAGGGAGATTTTAGTCGTGCTGGCAGAGCGGGACAGAGCGGAGCAGGGCAAAGCAGAGCACACACGTAGAGTAGTAGTAGTAGTAGTAGTAGTAGAAAGAGAGAAATGAAAAAAAGATTGTGTACCTTAATATTTTGAGGCGGATCTTCGAAGGTCAACAACATGTAACGATCTCCGCGGCTCTCGGGTGACCTTTGCCGCACCTGGAACAAGAAGGGGAGCCAGGTCGGTTAAAACAGAGAATTTTCGGAGAGAAACCGCCGGTGTATTGAGGGTTAGAAAATAGGAGCGAACAGGTGACGTGAGAAAAAGCATAGAAACGAACCTTGACGAAAGTTTCAACTGCGCTTTTCGCTACGTCCAGGAGCGTTGGTCGACCACCAAGATAAGCTCTCTGATTCATGGAGGCGGACGTGTCGATCAAAAAGACTATTATAGTCATCTTCGCTAAAATAATGTTCGTAACCTCTGGGTCCGTCCGCTTCGTACTAAATAATCACTAGGTAGCTAAACTCTGCTTGCTCTGCTCGCTCTGCTCTAGGTCGCGCATTGTTGCTACGCTTACTGGCAAGCTAACCGCGATCATTCAACATTCACGACTGGCGACATGCTGGCGACTGTGATCTATTCCGTTCCACTTGGATCATGATTCCGTTCCGTTCTGTCCATGATTCTCTCTTCTAATGCTTTCTGCTAAACGCACTGCAACGCACTGTCCACCACAACCACTCGAACAACCGAATGTTGAGCCGCGCACTGACTGACTGCCTAGAGAATCGTGCATGATCCAACAACAAGGTCTCGCTCATCGCTGGAAGGCGCGGTAACGCGGACACGAAAATAATAACACTTCTGCGCAGGAAGCATAAGCAGCCATCTTTTAATGGATCAGCTGACTTTATATATAGCACCTCATTGGTTAATGATATTAGTGTCGATTTTTAAAACACTCTTTTCATAATTATATTCCTTCTCTAATCTCCACTTCGATAATTTACTCTTATTATTTTACAATAATTAAATACTTATGCACTACTTTTTTAAAATACATTAGTACGTTTTTAACCCAGAATAGTATTTTTTGTAAACAAGTAATTATAAATAAGTTCAACTTGTGACAGGTGATGACGTCATTTTCAGGCATTTTTCAAGATGGCGGATAACTGGATTTACTAAAGGCACTTCTGCAATCTTTAAAATCATACCAACACTCAAAATTGATATTGTATCGTTTACCAACTGTAATAATTAATTTATTCTAATAATTATTATTAATTTATTAATTATTTACTATAATTTCCTTCGTCCACAAAATTTTTCGATCAACGTTTTCAACAATTACTACATACTACTATTTTAATTTTCCTAAAAGAATTCAATTTTTTAATAAAATTGTACTGGAAACATTTTCAAATTATTTTCATAAATAATAAATTATGCACATGAATTCAATTATTCACAAATTTTTTATTAATTGCTTCTCAATAATTCATAAAAATATTTATTATTAATGAAATTAATTGAAATTAATTTCATAAATAATAATTTTTTTATAAATTCAATTATTTTTATGAATAATAAATTTTTAGGAATTCAATTATTTTCATAAATAATAAAGCTCATCGGGGTCATTCACAAACTACGTCACGCTTTTTCGGACTAATTTTGACCCCCCCCCCCCTTTGTCACATTTAAAAAAAAATTCCACACTTCGTCACACACGCTTGGCACCCCCCCCCCCCCTAGGAGTGAACGATCCCATCGCAGAATTTTAATTATTTTTAGTACAATTTTAATCAAATTTATCGAAAAATGTAATTATTCATAGAGTTAAAATTCGTCAAAAGAATTCAATTATTTAAAAATTTGTTATGAGTGTCTACTAGTGTCGCTGTCGATGTAAAAATTAATATTGGAGAATCGCCATTAGGCTGGAGTCCCATGGCAGCGTTTTGTGTTGCGTTGTAATGAGAGAGAATGCAGCAAACGTATATTTGCCTCTTTTTCTCTCCCATTACGACGCAACGCAAAACGCTGTCATGAGACTGCGGCCTTAAGTTCCTATTGGGGACTTAATATTTTTTTTATTGCGCATGATTGTGCATCTGTCATGGTATTTAATAGTTAAAAGAATATTATATTTTAATCTGTGTTATAAGTAAAAATATGGCTAAGTCAATGGAATCAGTTTTAAAATCTTTCGAGGATCAAATTAATGAAGAAACATTATCTTATTACTATCCAAACATGTGCCACATTTGTCTTTGTTTCGGTGAAAAAGTCAACTTAAAAAAATGCAGTGCTTGCTATATGATTTCATATTGCAGTAAAGAACACCAGAAACAAGATTGGATGAATCATAAGGAATTTTGCAAAGTTTTGTGTCTAATTAAGGAGGAATGGAAAGTTGATAATCTATTTGAATCATTGAAAGCGAACACTGAGAAAGAAAGAATGGCTGTTTTCAAAGAAGTTGAAGATGATGGGAAAGGCGACATGTTAGTAGTAAGTAGATTTCAAATTTTGATAGTATAATGAATAGAAACCACTTCTCTGTTCTAGTTAAATAATATTTTCTCCCATTATAGAAAACTAATTTTTTTTTCAACAAAACGTATTTAAAGATTTTTTTAAACGTTAATTAATTGTAATACCTAAATAATAATATATTTTATTTTTACTTGTGTATTAGATTTTATACATTTTTTTTTATTAAATTTCAGTTTTCTTCAAATTGGCATCAAATTAATAATTTAAAATAATAATTATTAACAAAATAAAATATAATTAAAACGTAATGAAATTTTACTCAATTTTAGTTTATTTAGTATTTTTATTATTAATTAGTTTCGTATAATTTTATTTTTTTTCTAATTTTTATTTCTTATATTAATTGTTGAAAATTAATTTATTTATAGGTATCGTTTTTTATTTATTTTATAATTTTCTTTATTTATTTTTCTATATTTTATTTTATTCATCATTATTTAATCATCATAAAACTTAAAATAATATTGAAAACTAATTAATATTTTAGTTTTTAAGTGAATTTAAAATTCCTCTGAATTAAGATTTTATTACACGGAAATTTTTGCGAGATTATATTAAATTGACAATTGAATAGAGATCATATTGAACTGAGCTCCAAAGACGATTTTATTATTTTGACAATTGAAACAAGATCATATCAACGGGAGCCGTCGAATTTTGTCTTTGATAAATAGGGTCACAAATTATACTTACTTTGATAATAGTTGATCTAAATGAAAGGATAATAAAGCTAAATTTGTTTTTTTAGAAGCAGCTGGTGACAAAAGCAACTACACTGATGAAGAGAAAGTTAAAACCTCGGGAATCCAATATGATCCAATTTCCAAGAATTTGCTCAATTTGTTTTGAAAGTAGAGAAAAACTTCTTGTAAATTGCAAGAAATGCCCTCAAGCGACATTTTGCAAGGAACACTTAAACAATTCTGCTCATGAAGAGGAATGTCATAAATTTATCCTCAATTCCATTTTTAAACCGATGATAGTTTTAGAAACGGCAATAACAGTAAAATTGTGTGCGGAAATAAAAGTTGACAAACTACCTTCAACAATGATGAAATTTATAGAGACTTACATAACAAAGAATTCATTTGATTCCAAAGAAGCAGAGTTATTGAATTTTGTATTATCAGAAAAATATTCCAGACCACTGTCAATAATTTTCGCAATGGAGAAATTAGACTTTCCTAAAATGTCAGAAAATTTAGTGATTCACGTTGTAGGCGCCTCTGTGGAAGAGGAAGTGTATAACGAGTGGGAATTATTTTTGCACTATTTTAAATCTGTGCAAAAACTTTCGGTGATTCTCATTGGAAACGATTTATGGCTTCTTTCAAAGGAAAAGGAAGATCTTTGCGAATCCTGCAAAAAAGAAAACAAGGAAATAATAATTGAATCGCATCATACAGTATATGATGAGTACTGTCGACAATCGAATTTTAAAAAACCGGATATTATCGCTTGCCTCAATGTTGGTTTTCATTTTTATCCTACTTGGGAAAAATCTATTAAAGTGTTGAACAAAGGACAGTGTCCTTTAGTAGTCACAGCCTTTTCCAAAGCTGAAGGTCTTAGGGACGAACAAATTGTCAAATCAATATTTCCTGCGTCAAATTGTGTCTTCAGTGATTACAATCCTTATGAAAGTTCTTTTTATGCAAGAAAGAAAATTGGGATACCTTTAATTTCCGCTAATCAATTTATTTCTGTCTATAAACAACTCAGTTCAGAAAATACATCTAAGTGATATTTTACGTTATTCAAGCAAATAATTATGCAATATTGCAGTAGGAATACTTTTTTTGACAGTACAAAATATTCGTTCTTCATGTAGACAATTTGCAGCAGAGCTGTAAATATTAATTTTTTAAACAATATGTTACAAAGTAATTCAGTGTTTTATTATAAATGTTTTTGAAATAAATAAAGTGTAAGATTAATAAATAAAGAATTTTGAAATTCATAAGAATATTTTTCAAAACTAATCAGATGAATTTTTATAAAAACTTTTAGCCATATTAGAGTTGTCATTTTTAAATTTTACTTTGAATTTTTGATGATCAAGATCAACACCAAATAGAATTCTATGACTGTACTTATACCTGTGTTGATAGAAAAAAAATTACTAAAAGGTATGTATCTATAATAGCTGGCAAAGGCAAAATTAATTGCATATTCTTTTTATATGTTTACTTTTTAAATCAGTATATTCTAAGTAAATTGTTCATTATATACAGAATATTTGCTTTGCTTTGTCAAATAAAGGTGCTTCTATACCTCCGGTGGATTGGTCAAGCAATCGGCTCGATGAATTTTCACGGTCGGAAAATGTACTTTCATGGCGGGTATTTTTGAATAAGTAAATGTTGAAAAGGTTTTTCTTGAAAATTTATTTAAAAAAATGATTTTATCATAGAAATTCTTTTCAAATTTATGTTAATAAACATGTTTTATTTTAAAAGTTGTCAAATTTTAATTCAAAATGTTTTAATTTTCCAAAGAAGTGTAAAAAGCCTAATGTTTTTGAAATGCTAGTACAGACGATACAGACTGTTTGTTATGAATGTACATAACCTAGCGTTGTGTTGTCGTGCTTGTGATATTATATTCTAAATTTAATGATTTAATTATTATTATATTAAATAATAATGAACTGACAACACAACGCTAGGTTATGTACATTCATAACCAACAGTCTGTACTAGCATTTCAAAAACATTAGGCTTTTTACACTTCTTTGGAAAATTAAAACATTTTGAATTAAAATTTGATAACTTTTAAAATAAAACATGTTTTTTAACATAAATTTCAAAAGAATTTCTATGATAAAATCATTTTTTTAAATAAATTTTCAAGTAAAAACCTTTTCAACATTTATTTATTCAAAAATACCCGCCATGAAAGTACATTTTCCGACCGTGAAAATTCATCGAGCCGATTGCTTGACCAATCCACCGGAGGTATAGAAGCACCTTGAGGAAAATGTTAGCCAAATGCATGATTTTTAGTTCGTTTTCTTTAAATATTTTTCATACGATGCGGTAAAGACACAATATTATTAAATATTTATTACCAAAAATGTTTTTATTATTCAATTCAAAGTTTTTTGAAAGAGTGTAACCATTTTTAGGCACATTTATTGATATTTTTCTCTGACTTTAGCGCACTGCCCCATAAGAACCCATGTATAAAACAGGAACTTTCACTCAAATTTTTTCAAAAACTATACGGTCAATCATTATCATATTTGAAGTACACCTGTGTGCAGTTCCAGTGAATAAAATAAAAAATATTTCAAATTGTTTTAACCTTTTTCATTTCAGTATACAACCTCCTTAATTTTATGTAAAAATTATTTATTCCCGTATTAAAGCATAAAGGTGCATACAATGCTCGATGACTGCTTATATACAAATAAAGTATAAAAGTACTCCTACAATGATCAGTTTACAATGAAATTAACACGAAATATTAAATAATTTAACCGTGGTTAACTTTATCTTACATATAACAGCAAGTACAAAAATATAATAGACAATACAAAAATATAATCGGAAGTAAAAAACTTGTTGCAGTAGATGCAACAAAATGATAGCAAGAAGCATCTTTTAAAAATATTTCAGTCTAATTGACCTAAAAAGCGTAGAAACTGTGACTGAGATAATATTATAATGAAACAAATGTTTTTCATCGTTGATTAATATTTACCACTTTATTTTATAGTCTGAAAATTCAGAAAAAACTGATGACAACTTTCGAAGATCGCTCATTGAAAGATATTGTAAAATTTCTTCTACATCAGCTGTTGAAAATTTAATTTTATAATTCCTTTGAATATAATGATACAAACAATTCGTGGATAGGTCAATTAACTCAATTCTACGCTTTACTTTCTCAATACGCAACTTTACAAATTTTTTATACGCGAGAAATTTATCATACGATACTTTATTGGTATTTAACAACTTCACATCTCTTATGCAACTCGCAATTTTGTCAGTAGAGTTTACTAGAATATCGTAAAAAGTCAAATTTAATTCATCGTTAACTTTTGTTTTTTGCATAATTATTATCTGCTGTCGAAATTCATTTTGAAATTTGCGAATTTTTATATTTTCTTGACTTGAAGGGAAATATTTAATTATTTCTTTGCAACTGGGTTTTAATAGTTCAAGACGTGCAATTATCAACTTTAACAGTTCATCATCATTTTCTATTAATTTACTTGAATTTATATTATGTCGCGTAATATCCAAAAGCCTGTTATCTAGCTTTATTTCATTTACTATAAATAAATTAGACCAATCACATCCAGTAAAATAAGGATCGATTGGAATGAAATTAGAATCGTAATATTCGATAATGTTTTCAAAAACATCTGAATTATTGTAACCATCACTTAAGATTGAATTTAGAACTTCTTTAAGTAATTTATTGTCTAAATAATTAAGCAAGCACCTAACAATTTCAGGACGAAATTCCCCTTTTTTTCCCTCACTATTCACAAACTCTTCATTGTCACTAATCAGAGTTTGTTCGCCCTCTCTAAAAACTCTTAAGCTGAAAGCATCTCTTAACAATGAAACAACATGGTAGTCATTTTTATGCTTGAGATCTCCGGCAATTAATAACAGCTCTGTTGCTTTTAATAGATTGAGATACATTGAAGGTGTGATTGTATCTAAAATGTTACTTCGGTCTAATAAATATCTTAGTGATGAAATCCTTTCATTTTTTCTAATGGAATTAGCACCAGAGTCTATGAGATATTTAATCATATTTAAATTTCCCATAGCTGCCGCAAAATCCAATGGGCGATGGAGTGCTCTTGTTTCTGAATTAATCCTCGCACCGTATTTCAGAAGAATTTCCACCAAACGTGTCTGATCGAATGTGGCTGCAATATGGAGAGGAGTTAATTTGTCCCTAAAACAACTTTCAACTGAACAGCCTGCTTCTAGGAGAATCGTTAACATTTCCTCGTTCCCGTTTTCAACGGCGATGTAAACTGCGAATTGTCCCAAATCACCAGATAAAGAATTTACTTTCATTTTTTTGAGAATTTCTTGTACCTTTTCAATGTTGTTAGCGCGCACGGCGGAATGAAGTTCAGTCTCTTTGGAGCATAATACAGAATCAATTTTTGAATAGCAGGTTAATAGGTACCTCCAAAGTTTATACTCGTGCATGTCTAATGCGTAATAAAGTGGAGTCTGTACATAGTCCGTAACAAGTTTTACTCCGTGATCAAGTAGATATTTTAAGATATTTATATCTTTATAGCTTTCACAGAGATCGATGAGAGACATATCCTCATTTATTTTTGATCCACTTTCAAACATATATTTCACAATATCTAAACGATGTTTGCTTATTGCCACACCTAGGGGTGTTTTATCATATGAATTTCTCACATCAATTTTATCAAATCCATTCGACATTAATAACTTGACCATTTCTAAATTACCACGTTCAGCGGCAAAATGAAGGGCTGTCATTCTTTTATGGTCATCTTTTTGTCCTTCGCGAAACTCATCACTTTCATCCATCTTGGCGCCGTACTTCAGAAGAAGTTCCACAAGTTGGATATTATTAAGACTGGCAGCAAAATCAATTGGTTTCATGCTCGACACATCATCTAGCACATTCACCATAGTTCCTTGTTTCAAAAGTCTTTCGACAATTTGAATGTTCTGCGTTTTTATCGCCACATGAAGTGTTGTTCTTCCGTCATCTCTTGGAATATCAATACGTGCTCCATTTTTCAAAAGAAACTCGGCTACTTTAACTTTATTTTGCTGTAAAGCTATATAAAAAGTTGTTCTTCCCTTGACGTCCTCGACATTAAGTTTAGCTCCATTTTTTATCAACAAATCGACAATCTGTAGATGACCTCGTGCTGCTGCCACATGCAACATTCTTTTATCATGTATACATTCTTCTAAATTATTTTTATTCAGTAGAGTACTAACGCGATTTAAATCACCTTTGTGAACGGCGAGAAAAATAGGCGTGTAATCGTCAGTACTATAGTAATTATCAAAATCCTCATAGTTGTCACTGTAATCATCAGAATCTGGATCACTTCCACTGCTGGAATAATCCTCTTCATTTTTCAACGACATTCCGTAAATTTTTCACGCACTGATAAAATAATTACAATACGTAATATAAAGATATAATAAACAGAAAGATTGATGAACTACAATTTCGAAAAGAATTCTTTCGTTGATTACCTGGAACAAATAAAATGAAATAATATAAATATTTTTTTCTGCATTGTTAATTATTGAGAATGAATAAAAAACATTGTGAAATTATTCATTCACCTGAACTAAATAAAAACTATCTTCGGTTCTTTTTATAACGACAGTTTCGATTATACCATAATTCGATTATACCATTTTAATTTTATTCATTAAACTTTACATGCACTTTTATTTCTCAATTATAATTTGTACTTTAATGTAAATATGTTATTTTTCACAATTCGTACCCAATTGTCCTGTAATTGAAGAATTTTCAAAATAAATAATCGCCTTCAAAATAATGCTTCTCAGAGGATTCACCAACGCTTGTATAAACTCAATCTAAAACAAAAATTCATAAAATTTTTGTTATTTTTTCACATTATTTTAAATATAACAAAGATTAGAATATGTCAAGAATTCCCTTAAATTCGTAAAATTTTCATAAATTTACAATTTATAATACTTTTTACATTATTTCAATTTAAAATCTAAAACAAAATAAAATACTACTTCAAGAATTTACATGGATTCGAAAATTTAAAAATTATTATCTAGAAACTTCTAAAGTAAAGAACAAGTAAAATAATTTCCTGTAGTTATACAGTTCTGATATGGACTTTTTATAGTTTTATAAATCGCTTTGGCGAATAATATGTTTTCATTTAGAAGCTATCGAAACGTGTAAAACTACAAAAAATACAGCGAATTTAAATTCCCTCTTGCAAAATTACTACTTTTAATTAATGTTTGTTTCAAAACTTCTTCTAAATTTACTACTTTCAAGTTTCAAAGTAGGCAATAAATAGAAACAATTATTAAGTACCAAATTTGAAAGTTATAAATTTAAAAAAAGTTGTAAAACTGAAACATTGAAATTTCTAAAAGGGCATTTAAATTCGCAGATTTTATGATAAAAAATAAAATGTTATTAGTCTTTAGAACATTCCATAACAAAAATACAAATAAACAGGAAATTTTGTCTTACAGCACAATTTAATTTTAAAGATTTTAAAGTACAATTTTGAGATTAGCAAAAATCTGGGGATTGTTTTTTGACAAACACAAATAGTTAACCTAAAATACACTTGGAACTTAGTCTTAAAATAGGAAAATATTACTTGATGTAATAGATATTTGAAAATCAGAAAAATATTGTTTTTTTCCTTTAATAAACATTGTAAACATTGTAAAACAATTTATATGTTGTTAAATTAGAATGAAATTAATAAATTTTAAAATATTTTATACCTGGAATCGCTTTTATTTTGACAGTTTAAAGGTGCATTCAGTCAAAATCGCCTCCACAAGAAGCTGCAAAGGTGTTTCTGCAATATTAGCTTGAAAATGCAATAAGAGTAAACCAGCGTAATCCGAAATCAGAAAATTAGTGCATGAGAGATAGACTAGCTGACAATCTCTCTTGCACTTATGAAATTCTGCTTTCGGTTTCACGCTTTCTGCTGGGTTACACCCTCATTTTTAGAATTTGCAATTAAAATACTTCAAACACTATCAAAAAATACTTTAACAAAGACCTCTAGAGTGAATAATAGTTAAGGTGCTTCTATACCTCCGGTGGATAAGGCTATTCAAGTTCGGTGGGGGGAAATTCAATATGGATGCTAACTGGTGCACCAACATTGTATAGAAAGTGTATGGGATAGAGTCTAATTTTTTAAATATCTCGCTTAAACGAAATTTTTAACCATAAGTTTATTAGGATTTTATGTTTTATTTTTAAAGAGCTAAATTTAGAATATAATATCACAAGCACGACAACACAACGCTAGGTTATGTACATTCATAACAAACAGTCTGTACCGTCTGTACTAGCATTTCAAAAACATTAGGCATTTTACACTTCTTTGGAAAATTAAAACATTTTGAATTAAAATTTGATAACTTTTAAAATAAAACATGTTTTTTAACATAAATTTCAAAAAAATTTCTATGATAAAATCATTTTTTTAAATAAATTTTCAAGTAAACACCTTTTCAACATTTACTTATTCAAAAATATCCGCCATGAAAGTACATTTTCCGACCGTGAAAATTCATCGAGCCGATTGCTTGACCAATCCACCAGAGGTATAGAAGCACCTTAAGACAAAATTCATTTGTAAGCTATTGTAGAAGCTATTGTAGACCAACCTTTATACTAGGTGTGAACGCTAATTTGACATTTTTCCGTGAAATTTGCTTAGGCCTTTAGGATCTTTAGGGAGCATTTACACCTTCGGTAAAAATTTCCAGAACGTAAAATTTTTCATTGGAGTAAGAGAGACAGACTGTGTATCTGACTCTCTTACTCTAATGCAAATTTTCCTTTCTGGACAATTTTTACAGAAGGTGTAAACGCTCCATTAGGATTTCTCTTAGATTTCTATAGTGTCGCTGTGATCGACGTAAAAATTTGTATTGAAGAATCGCCTTTAAATTCTTATTGCAAACGCACCATGCCTTAATATTATTTTATTGCTCATCTGTCAATAGTTAAAAGCGTTAAAAGAATAGACTTATCTATATTTTAATCAGTGATATAAGTAAAAATATGGCTAATTCAATGGAATCAATTTTAAAATCTACCGAGGATCAAATGAATGAAGAAACAACATATTACTATCCAAACATGTGCCACATTTGTCGCTGTTACGGTGAAAATGTCGATTTAAAAAGATGTAGTGCCTGCAATATGATTTCGTACTGCGGCAAAGAACACCAAAAACAAGACTGGCCGAATCATAAGCAGTTTTGCAGGGTTTTGTGTGAAATAAAGAAGGAAAGGAAAGTTGATAATCTATTTCAATCATTGAAAGTGAAAACTGAGGAGGAAAGAAAGACTGTTTTTAAGGAACTTGAAGATGATGGAAAAGATGGGAAAGGCGACATGTTAATAGTAAGTATTAGTATAATGAATAGAAACCACTTCTGTCCTAGTTGATTAATATTTTCTACAATATAGAAAACTAAAACTTTTTCCAACAAAATGTATTTAAAGCGAAGTTGCTGTGACAATACAATTGGTGTGCCAAAAAATAAATGTTTCGAATAATGGCTTTTCACATTTTCTCTAATCTTTATTTTCATGCATTTTGTTAGAACAAGTCTCAGCTTTTTGGAAATCGAAAACGAGAAAGAAAATTATAAACCAAAGAGAAATCGTCCATCAATTTGACGAATTTGACGTCAATTTTTACTATATAATCAATGATCAAAATTTTTTAAAAATTTGACGATTTTTTAAGCGTTAATTAACTGTAATAATTAATATTATATTTAATTAAATTAATTTACTTTTGTATTAGATTTAATACATTTTTTTTTATTAAATATGACGCGGTCCCAAGTAATAAGGTACCTAAGAAGAAAACGAATTGTAGGTTAGGTTCGTGTTAGGTTCATCTTGATTGAAAGTTTATTTTTATTAATTATTTGAATTTGAAACCAATTGTCATTGATTATTTTGGAATCAATGTAGACTTAAAGATCAAAAATAAATTTTTAATTAATAAATGTTTCTCTTTCTGTATTTTTACTCAAAAAAATTGAAAATCAAATTGATGACCCATTTCTCTTTGGGAAAAAGGTTAAAAAATTATACTTTGAAAATATTTGATTTAAATAAAAGGATAGTAAAACCAAATATCTACAATGATTGCTAAATTTGTTTTTTCAGAATCAGCTGTTGGCGAAAGCAACTACACTAATGAAGAGAAAGTTAAAATTTCGGGAATCCCACATGCTCCAATTTCCAAGAATTTGTACAATTTGCTTCGAAAGTAGACACGAACTTCTTGTGAATTGCAAAAAATGTCCACAAATAACATTTTGCAAAGAACACTTATTAAATAATCCAGCTCATGAAGAGCAATGTCGTAAATTTATCCTTAATTCAATTTTTAAACCGATGTCAGTTATGAAAAAGGCAGCAGCAGTAAAATTGTGTGCGCAGATAAAAATGGAAAAATTACCTTCCTCAATGATGGAATTTATAGAGACTTTCATAACAAAGAATTTAATTAATTCCAAGGAAGAAATCAATTTATTGAATATTGCATTTTCGGAAAAATATTCAAGACCGCTGTCAATAATTTTCGCCTTGGAGAAATTAGACTTTCCTAAAAATTCCGAAAGTTTAGTGGTTCATGTTGTAGGCGCCTCTTTGCCAGAGCAATTCTATATCGAGTGGGAAATATTTTTGCACTATTTTCAATCTGTGAAAAAACTTTCGGTGATTCTCATTGGAGACGAATTAATGTTTCTTTACAATCAAACGGAAGATCTTTGCGAATCCTGCAAAAAAGAAAACAAGGAAGTAATAATTGAATCGCATCATACAGTATATGATGAGTACTGTCGACGATCGAATTTTAAAAAACCGGATATTATCGCTTGCCTCAATGCTGGTTTTCATGCTTATCCTACTTGGGAAAAATCTATTAAAGTGTTGAACAAAGGACAGTGTCCTTTAGTAGTCACAGCCTTTACCAAAGCTGAAGGTCTTAGGGACGAACAAATTGTAAAATCAATATTTCCCGCGGCAAATTGTGTCTTCAGTGATTACAATCCGTATGAAAGTTATTATTATTCAAGAAGGAAAATTGGAATGCCTATAATTAACATTAATCAATTTATTTCTATTTATGAACAACTTGGTGCAAAAAATACATCTAAGTGATATTTTACGTTATTCAAGGAAATAATTATGCAATAATGCAGTAAAAATACTTCTTTTGACATTACAAAATATTGTTTCTTTATGTTGGTACATGGTTTTAAATACATTTACATCAGAGTTGTAAATATTGAATTTGTATAAACCTTGTAATGAATGTTAAAAAGTAATTCTATGTTTTATTACAAAAGTTTTTGAAATAATTAAAGTATAAGATAATTAAATAAATAATTTTGCAATTCATGTGAATATTTCTTTAAACTAATCAGATAAATTTTTATAAAAACTTTCAGTCATTTTGAATTTTTAAAATCTAACTTTAGATTTTTGATGATCGATGCCAAATAGATAGATTGTTGATGGAAAATAAATTTACCAAAGGGGCCGTTCAAAAAATACGTAACGCTATTTTTCGGACATTTGGACCCCACCCCTCTCCCCCCATGTAACGCAATGTTGTATACATTAGCGCCATTTTTTCTCCTGACCGTAACAAATAGCTTGACCCCCCCACCCCCCTAAAGCGTTACGTATTTTTTGAACGGCCCCAAAAGGATGCCAAAAGGTATGTATCATTTATAAGCTATTGTAGACCTACCTTTATACTAGGTGTGAACGCGATTTCGACATTTTTCCGTAGAATCAGAAAACAAATGCATTTTAAAGCTATTGCAGAAACACCTTTACAAGTTGTTGTATGTGTTAGAGAAAGATAAACAATATACCTATCCTTCTCTAACTCATTCTTCCGTTAACAATTGCGGATTCGATTCGGATTAACGTTTCTATTCTGTTTTATCCTTTAAATTCTATTTTGCTAGATGTGTGACGACTTTTTAAAACATCGTCAAAGCAGAAAGAAAGCATTTTTGTCTTTTTCTAGAAAAAGGCCATCGATATTTCTCTCCTTTTCTCTCTCATGTAAAAAATAAGAGTTCGTTTTCAGTTGTAAAAATATCTTAAGGTATGATCACAACCGTTAAGGTATTTTCTGTTTTTGGAAAAAGTAAGAAAATGTAGAAAGCAAAAATAATTTAGAAAAGGATAGAGATACATGTTCCCAACCCTGAAAACACACCTTTAATATATCGAATTCTGTCGAAATTAAAATAATCGATGTTTCGAGATGTGTAATTTATGTTTGTTTACTATTTTTGGGAATAGAAAAAAAGTTTGGAGAATAAAAGTTTTATTATTTATATAGTGAAAGAAATTTACATAATTTAAATGACAACTCTTAGTTTTGTGATTGTTTGAAAGTGATTGAGCATGGGTACCAAAATTTTGGATGATATTCGCAATGACTTAAAATTACTAATTAAACAAATAACCGATTTGGAAGTAAGTTTTAGGTTATTTTCTATGGTTTATACTTATAGTAATTATTATTGATAAATGTTATATGCACTATTAAAAGTGTACCTTTAGTGGTTTTATATTTCAAAAAGTAAATTGAAATTCGACCTCAAATTTTGCAACCAATAAGATATAATTGTTTTGAGGTTAGAAATTTTAAATACACAGTGATGTAAAATAAATTTTCAGTTGATTTTCAATTTCTTACAGAATTTTATAGAAACCTTTGTCTCTTGATTCAAATATATTTCTCATTTACTAAAAAAAATTATGTCCTAACTAATGAAAGTAATATTTATGTAATTTGTAAATTGGCATAGGTATTTGTTTCGAAAAATGTTATAAAATTTTTTAAAAAATCTATTTTTAGATACATTTCTAAAACTAATTTTTCAAATTTTTATAAAAATACAAAATCATTATATTTTATGATTTTTTTTGTAAAAAATGTTATTTTGTGTTAGTCCATTATGTTTTGCATACTGTTACTGTTTAAAAAAAATTTGAGATGCAAAAGCAAAATAATTTCCGATTTGGCCTGTAAAATAAAGTATGTATTGTATCAAAATTTAAAAAATTAATCGCTATTTCTATTTTTCACAAAAAAAATTCAAATTTTGTATTTTTTGAAATTTTATCTTAACACTTTAAAATAATTATTCTATAATAAAATATTAAGCAATTGGTATATATTATATTGAGAAAGCTAAATGGTCATGAAATTATGACAAATAAAATTTCTATAAATTAAAATTTCTGAAATATGACATTTCGTAGATTTGAAGGTTATGTCACATGAGAATTCGAGTAAATGCGCTTTATGTCACTTGATAATTCGAGTAAATGAACATTATGACAAATAAAATTTCGATAAATGAAAGTTATGTAATATAATATTTCGAAGGTTTGAAAATTATGTCAAATGTCAATTTGGAGGATTAATAATTATGACAAATAGTCATTCGGAAAAATAAAATGTATGTCAAAAAAATTTTCGACATATTAAAAATTATATTAAAAAACAATTGGACTATTTAAATAATAGGATAAAGAATAAATCGATAAATTGAAAATTATGTTGAATGAAATTTCGAAAACTGAAAATTATGCGAAATGATGTTTCGATGATAAGAATTTCGATGTTTTGAATATTAGGAAATTGAAATTTGAGGAATAATCATGCGCCCCTAGAATTTATTAGTTTTTTAATCAACACTCTTAGTAGATAAGAAAATTCAATTTCACAAAATATTGACTTGGACTACTACTGAACTTTAACTTTTAAAACGCAAACCAATCGTGATAGAAAGTTTTGATAGCACAAACGATTCGATTAGTTGAAACCATTACTTTGAAAAGAATAGTTTGAACCACCTCAGCAAGAAGACTGTTCCATAGCAGCTAGCGAAAAAAGTTACTTCATAAAGTACGCAAAGAAAATTAGTTAATTGGAAAAAATGTTGAAACTGTTCTTTTTGCTTACTGCATTTTTGATGCTATGGTTCTCACAAAGTCATGGACATTCAGTAGAAAATTCTTCAAGATATTCCAAACGAGTAAACAGTTTTGTGAAGTACATTACGGAGATTGAACCCAAATATCAGGTGATCTTTCTAATTGATCCTAATGCTGTTAATCGAACCATAGAAGTAGGAGACTTTCTGCAAAAATCCAGTTGGAATGTGCCTAGAGTCACCTTGACCTTTGATGAAATGACTCATTTTCGAGAAGATTCTCAAGTACTTCACGACAATTCTAGACCAACTACTCTTTTCGTCATGATTTCCACTCAAGACACTGATCATTTTGACCAAAGTCTAAAGACCCCTGTTCAATTTTTAGTAAACATGACACTCGAAAATATTCGACCAAAGTGTCTAATTGTTCATATAACGAAAAACCGAACCTCAAATTACGAGGAAACACTGCAACAACTCTGGAAGGATAAATTCCTAGACGTCACAATTCTCCAGTTGGCTAAGAAACAAACCCGAGTACACAGTCTCCAAAAAGCGAAAAAAGTAGCCTTTTTGTATCAGTACAATCCCTACAGCAAAATTCATACAATCAGGAAAAGTTGGTCTGTTTCGGAATGGTTTCCAGATAAGAGTAAAAATCTACATAAATTTGAATTGAAGTTCCTCTTCCTACCCGGTGGTATGGACTATCCGAAAACCAGTTTGTTTCAAACCTTATCGGTTAAATTAAACTTTACTATAAATTTTCAAAACGGACTTAGAGCAAGAGGCGGTTTTACGTGTAGTCGTATTTCGGGAAACTATCGTGATGTACTTACAGGTAGGGTGCACATTATATTAGCTGTATATAATTATAACCATAATTGTAAGCGAACACTTTTGCAACGTACTCGTATTTTGAATTTGGAGGAAATGCTTGCTCTTGTTCCAAAATTACGAATCAATGTCACCATCGATATTGTCTCCTGGGAATTTTTCAGTCCCATTTTATCAAACTTTTTTATTATCATCAGTTTGTATGTTATTATTCGAGTGTTAAAATTTGACAACGAACTTTGGGAACCTCTGAACATTTTTCTACTCGTACTATCTAGTGGATTGCCCAGTATACCAAAGCAAGTAAAAGAAAAAGTTATGTTGATAATTCTTCTCTTTGGAAGTGTCATCTACTCTGGTTACGTTCATTCATTGTTGACTAAAATGCACATAAAGATAAGTACCGAGAAGGAAATTAATACTGTTCAAGAGCTGTTGGAGTCAAATCTTTCGGTGTATTCACAAATATCATTTCAGCCTTCAGAGTTTTCTACACTAGCTAAATACGAAATGTGGTTTGAAAAAAATCGTGCGGTTACTCAGAGAAGGCGTCCTTTATATCGATGTCTTCGTGAAATAGAGGAATTCAATAACATTTCCTGTGTCGTCAAGATTTCCTATATGATCAAGTTTTTTAAGAATCAGGTCCAGAAGTATAATAAACTGAAAGTAAATGTTTTGAAGGAATCTGTTTCACATACGGCGTCTGTTTTTTGGATGGAACCTGGAGGTCCGTACGTTGAAAATATCAATAAAGAACTTTTGAAATTAGTTAACAATGGGTTGATGAGTAAGTGGTTATTGTACAAATCACAATTAAAAATACCTTCTCACCCGGATTTACCAGAGGAAAATAGTTCGAGCGAGTTTCTTCAACGGATTCTTCTTATAGCGGCTTTTGGATATCTTCTAGCAACAGTGGTTTTCTTTGTAGAAATTCTTGAATCAAGCATCCAGAAATGGAAAATGGGCAAATTGAACCTGAGGTTTGACAATTAGTATTGTTTGATAAGAGGATAAGACGAAGAAGACGAAGTTTAATTCAGTTGGATAAAAGCTTGACTCGTTGACGTGCTCTTCGCTCTGTCTTTAAACCTCAATATTCTACACATTTTTTGATAAATCAATCTAATATTCTCCAAAGAAACTTCTTCATGTACTAATAAACAAATGTCTCACTGCAAGTTTTTTCAACTCGAAAATTCCCCTACAGACTTTTTGTCGACGAAGGTAACTTAACCTTAAAACTTTGACACGTCTTTACATATTTACAATGTTTACAATATAAAAAATTAATGAACAATTATTAGGAAAATTCAGGTTTGCCACCCAACCTGTGTTAGAATTATCGAGGCGGGATCGTTTTAAACAATAGTCAAAAGAATTAAGATATGTGAACTTATAGATGCATGGTAACAAATGTCGAACTTGCCACAAAAGATATAAATTTATCGTACACTCGAATCTCGCTATAACGAGAAGTTCGGGAGTCAAGTCTCCCTCTATTACGAGCGCAAGAGGAGAAATGAAAAATCCCCACTTTTAAGATTCTTCATTCATTTTTTTTGTGTTTACAATCTACGTAATGTCAAAATTACAAACGTAACCTAGTTTAATTTGAACTCCAACATACAGAAAATTTATGTAAGCTAAAATTTTGAAGATATTCGACTCATGGATATAATTTAAAAAAAGAAGTGACTTTTTATGCTCATTGTGATATAAATAAAATTGATTTTAACCAAATTTAAATCAACAGAATGTGCATTTGTTTATAAATAGTGGTGGTAATATGAAGAAAATTTTTCTCGCTATACCGAGAAACAGAGCCCTCGTTATAGAGAGCGCTCGTTATAGAGAAGGTCGTTATAGCGAGATATGAGTGTAATTGAAATAACCTAACCTATAAAAAATTAATTGTAATACTGTTCTTATTATTATTATTTTAGAATCTGAAGAGGGCTGAGAAATTAAGTCGAAACGTTATGTAACATATAATGTGCAATAAAAAAAGATCAAGTAAAAAATGAAACTAAATTAAAAAAATCTTTCTATATAAAATTTTATAAACCTTGAAAAAACCTGAAAAATTTAGGGAATTTTGATCAAAATCCTGGAAAATTGTTATTTTCTAAAGTTATTGTGTTTATTCTTAAATAAAACTAATTTTACTTAAATATTTCAAAATTAATTCAATTTTAAAAGAGTTGCGTTTACAATTTTCATAAGTAGATCAACTTCAAAAGATTTTAATTGGAAATTTTGTAAAATTTCAATTTTAAATAAATTTAATTAGAAATTTTTTAAAATCTAGATTTTTAAAAAAATGTAATAACTAAAATTCTTCTGAGATTAGTTAAATTTTGTAATATATATATTTAATTGATTATTAAAAATAATGGATTTATAGAAGAATTTTATACTAAAAAAATTGAATTTTGAAGCAATTAAAAATAACTGCAGAAATTCAATTATTTTCACAAGTATTCTTCTCAGAAATTCATTTTAAAAAATTTTAATACAATTCTTGGCAAAATTTTAATTATTTTCAAAAACTTTCCTCAATTCAATGATTTTTAATATCTACTTCAATAAAAATTTTGAAAAGAATTCAATTAGTAACGAAAAAATTTTAATAAAATTCTACGTAAACATTTCATTATTTTCATAAATAATAAAAATCATCGCAGACTTTCAATTATTTTAATACAATTTTAAAAGAATTCCTCAAAAAATATAAATATTTTGAAAAATTTAATTAAAATTTAACAAAGAAATAATTTAATTATTTTAAAAACCTTTGTTACAATTTATTTATTAGAAATGAAGTATTATTTTTAAAACATTTTTAATTAAATTTCTTCAAAGAATGAAATTATTTTCAAAAATTTTAATGAAATTCTTTGTAATAATTCAATTTTTTTCAAAATAATTTTAATAGAATTCTTTGTAAAAATTTAATTTTTTAATTTCAAAAATTTGTCAAAATTCAATTATTTTCAATGTCTACTATTTCAATAAATTTTTTACAAAAAAATTCAATTATTTAGAAAGAAATTCTAATAAAATTCGTCTCAAGAATTCAATTATTTACAAAAATAATTTAATTCTTCGCAGAAATTCAATTATGTTCAAAAATTTACAAAATTTCAGTTATCTTTATAAATATTAAAATTTATTCTTCTCCGAAAATCAATTATTTTCTAAAATTTTAATAAATTTTAGATTTTTTTAAATTTTTTAAATTTTTTTTAAATTTTTTCATTTTTGGCAGAATTTTAACTATTTTTAATAAAATTTTCATCAAATTTTTTCGAAAAATGAAATTATTCATAAAAATTTTATTAAAATTCGTCGAAAAATTTCAATTATTTAAAAATTTGTTAATAAAATTCTTTATGAAAATTTAATTGTAAGAAACATTCAATTATTTAATAAAATATTTATTTTTCTATTTAAATCATTGAATTCTCGTAGAATTTTCTAATAAATATTGATTTAAAAATGAATTTTAGTTAAAACATTAAAAGCAATATAGCGTGAATTTTTAAAAATAATTGAATTTTCAAATTAAAATCTTTGAAAATTTGAACTTTACATTCTTTTAATTAAAAATTCTGTAGAATTAACTTTTTTCAAAAAGTTTAATGGAATTTTTTTAAAATTATTTCAATTTTTTAATTTCTAATATATTTAATTGAAGAATTTCCGAAGAATCGACGTTTCACGTAAAATTGAATTGTAAGCAAATAGATTTGAAAATTCGCAAAAAAACTTTTTCGAAAATTATTTTTAAAAAATGGATTTAAAGAAGAAATTCAGTTGAAAATTCTTGAAATGAATAATGGAAATGATAAAAATAATTTTTGAAGATGTTACAGTAACAAAGTAGCAAGTTTTAATTATTAAAAAACAAGAAGAAAGCGATCGATACCTTTTATGTTTTATAATAACCCAAATACAACTGCATACCGAATTTGAAATCAATTCTATAATATTTGTCGAAGATATGATGATTTATGTTTTAAAAGTTTACAGTTTTTTACTTTTTTGTCATTATTTCCTAAAATTTTTATTCTACGAAAAAAATCAAAGGGAACAAAGATGCGCCATTCAATTTCCTATAAGGTACTTCTTTTGAAAAATCAGAATTTCGAATTTTAATTTTTTTGACTTTTTTGAAGGTTTGACTAGCATATTAGCGCGTTCATCCGATCGTTGGGAGGCTCAATTTATGGTTTAATTATTTGTATATAAAATATCCTGATGTGTACCAGTTTAAAAAAGTTTTAAAGAATCGTATGAATTTTTTTTTAAATTTAAGAATGTTTTAAACTGTTTTAATCTTATTCGCAACGATTATCATAATGGACTGACTCTTTTATAGTTTTTTATTTGTTATTACTTATTCCATTTTAATAATTAGCATATACATTAATTATTAACTGATCTGAAATTTTTATAAATAAACATAGAAATCTAGAATCACAATCCCCAGATTTTGTGAACATCTAGGGTTGCATTTGGGTGTTCCTCGGGAAAAATACCGATTGCATCCCTAGATGATGTTTACGCACCTGGCGGATCTTTAAATTACACCTATTCTCAAACTTTATAAATGTATTTATTTTTATTCGGAAACAGGAAGATGAAGAAGGATTTGCTTTATGCGAGCGTTTTGCTCTTTCACAAATAAAACATCACCGCTTCTTGTCAGTTAATAGTCATGCGACAAAAAAGGAGATATCAGAGTTAGTGGAAAAATTTCAAATTCATGGTAATTATGAAGTAGCAAAAAAGTTCCAAGAGTTGATTGATTCATTTTTAAATAATTTCGATTTTGAAAGACATCCACAATATGATATACAATGGTCTTTACTGAACCTCCTATTAAACCTGTCAACTGAAACCAGTAACTCTGATTTGCAAAGTTTGGAACAAATTGCAAATGTTCCATCCGATGAAAATAAGCCGGAGGATATTGATTGGGCCCAATATTTAAAAGAAGGTGAAGAAGCATTTTTCTCAAAATATCAAAGTAGTAGCAGTGACTCCGATTGGACCGATGATGAGGATGTTGAATGTATTGATTTAACGGAAAACGATCAGTTACAAATTTGCTCAAGTGGTAAAGACTTATTTTTACCCATAATCGAGAAAGAATCTAAAAATAAAATAGAAAAATTATCGGCATGCATATCTGACAAGTTGCACTCGGAAAATTGGTTAGAGAGGAAAATTCAACATTCTTGGTGGAACGAACTTAATCAACATCAACTTGAAACTAATAGTAAAGTTGCAAGTGCACGATTCTTTCAATTTTCGAAAGAAAATGGTTCGAAAAATCAATTTATAGGTACATTAAGTGAATATCAGACTTGTAGAGAATTACTATGGATGTTTCACGTACAAAAGCCAATGGCTATTTTTCAAAGTAAATCATTGGATTTTTCTATTCGTGACAATATGTCGGTGCCGAGTCTAACTGCAGCAGCTTTTAAAAATTATTTACAAACATATTGTCATTATTTTACGATGATTCATGAATTGCAAGAGTTTAATCGGAAATTATACGCGCAAAGTCAGCTACTAGATGAAGCAGAAAAACCGCCTTTGACTTATGAAGCCTACAATAATGCTGTTCAACTATACGTACTTCAGATTAAAGAAGAAATAATTGAATTGGAGCGAAAATTAATTATTCAAGGTAATTATTAGTTCTTTCAGCTTTCTTAATTTCTTTTTTTGTTGTACAAATTTATTTTTATTGATCTAAATTATGAAAATTTGTCTCTTGTTTATTTGTGAAAATATTAAATAAAATTAAATTGTTCAAAATGATTAAGAATTATTTCTTAATCATAATTTTTGAACAATTTAATTTTATTTAATATTTACACATTTTATGCATAATTTTTATTTCTCAAGAAAAATATTTTACATAAACTCATTCTTTTCTTTTGAAAAAGAAACATTAAATATTCATAATATTTTTGTAGAAAATTCTCAATTTTCATAAGGAAATGATTTGCATCATTTCTATTTCTTAATGATATTGCTTTAATAAAATTTTAAGTTTTTTGAAAATAAAGAAAACAATTGTTTATAAATTCTATTTGTCAATTACAAATTTTAATTGAAATCTCGATTGAAATTGAAATCGAAACTTTTAAAATTTTTAGAAAATAAAGGAAAAAATTTTACTCAAAAAAAAAGTTCTGTTACATTTATTTACGATTTTTTTTTGAAATTATTCGAAAACATCAATAATTTCATGTTTAAATAAATATTTAATTATTATTATTTTTCCATAATTAAGATTTTCAAAAATTTCAAAATCAAACATTTTTGAAATTAAACAACTTATATGAAAAATTGTTAGAAAACATGAAGAAATCGATCACTCCGAGTCTTCGACTCGGAGCAATCGATATCTTCATGTTTTATAAATAATAAATAAAGATGACCGAGTGATAAAATCATTATTTCAAAAACTTTTGACACATGCCATTTCCAATTTTTGCATAAAACCTTTCCACACTACTTACAGAATTGATTTTAACTTCAATCAAAATATAATAAAAAAAAAAATTTTTAATTTAAATTTTATATTTTTTCTAGATTTTTGACAAATATAATTTATTTTCAAAAAACGATTTTTTTTGAAAAAAAACCCAAAAATTCATTTTTTTCGGAAACTAGGTACTTAACCAATTTAAATGAAATTTATATATATATATATATATGTTGTAAACATAAATAAGACAATAAATAGTGTAATTTAACGATCACTCTGAGTGATAGAATCATTTCTAGTCCAATAAATAAGGCAATTTAGAAAAAATATTTCAAAATTTAAAAAAAAAGTTAATTTCAAAATTAAAAAAAAATTTTTTTTTACTTTGTATTAAAGTTACACCTCAATTTTTTTTTTAAATTCCTTAGAATTTCCTCTTTAATATATACAATTTTTGCAGATTTTTGAAAAATGTAGTTTTTTCAAAAAATTACTTTTTTGAAAAAACAAACTAAAAGACTGATTTTTTCGGAAACTACTTAACCGATTTAAAAATGAAATTTAAATGTGTTATAACCATAAATAAGACAGTTTAAAAAAATATTTCAAAATTAAAAAAATTATTCTAAATTAATTATTTTAAAATTTTGAGAAAAAAATGTGTTAAGTAGTTTCCGAAAAAAATGAGTTTTAAAAGTTTTTTTTTCAAAAAAGTAGCTTTTTTAAAAAAACTACATTTTTTAAAAATCTGGAAAAAATATTAAATATATTAAAAAAAGGAAATTCTAAAATATATTTTTTAAAAGAAAAATTAAAAGTGTACCATTAATAAAAATCAAAAAATTTTGTTTGAAAATTTCAAAATTAATTTATCTAAAATTTTTTTTTGAAAAAACGGAAAGGGCATGTGATGTGTCAAAAGTATTTGAAATGTTTCAAGACCACCGTAAAATCCATTTGCTTAAAATTCAATTTTATTTGAAATTTCAATTCTTCGGAAATTCTTCAATTGAATTTCATTAGAAATTCAAAAACTTCAAATAATTAAAAGAATTCCATTAAACATTTTGAAAAAAGTTAATTTTTAAAATAATTGAATTTCTGCGAAGAATTTTATTACTTTTGAAGATAATTGAATTTTGCAAAGAATTTTATCAAATTTTATTAAAAGTTTTTGAAAATAATTGAATTGCGAAGAAGAATTTTATTATTTATAAAGATAATTGAAATTTTGACGAGACTTTTTGTAAATTTTTGAACATAATTGAATTTCTGAGAAGAATTATATTATTTTTGTAAATTATTGAATTTTTGAGACGAATTTTATTGAAATTTCTTTCTAAATAATTGAATTCTTTTGTGAAAATTTATTGAAATAATAGACATTGAAAATAATTGAATTTTGACAAATTTTTGAAATTAATAAATTAAATATCTACGAAGAATTTTATTAAAATTATTTTGAAAAAATTGAATCATTACGAAGAATTTCATTAAAATTTTTGAAAATAACTTAATTTTCTTGGGAAGAAATTTAATTAAAAATGTATTGAAAATAATACTTAATTTTTAATAAATAAATTGTAGCAAAGGTTTTTAAAATAATTGAATTTCTTTATTAAATTTTAAATAAATTTTTCAAAATATTTTTTACATTATTTGAGGAATTCTATTAAAATCGTATTAAAATAATTGAAAGTCTGCGATGTTTTTTATTATTTATGAAAATAATTGAATCCCTGTAAATAATTGAATAATAATAATTTATGAAAATAATTTTTAAATACCTAATTGAATCTTTGTGAAATTTTTTATTATTTATGTAAATAATGAAATGCTTGCGTAGAATTTTATTAAAATTTTTTCGTTACTAATTGAATTCTTTTAAAATTTTTATTTAATTAGTTGATATTAAAAATCTCATTGAATTGAGAAAAGTTTTTGAAAATAATAAAAATTTTGCCAAGAATTGTTTTAAAATTTTTGAAAATGTATTTCTGAGAAGAGTAGATGGTGTGAAAACGTTTTATGCAAAAATTGGAAAGGGTATGTGTCAAAAGTATTTAAAATCTTTTAAGACCACCGTGTACATCATTTTATAATCCAATTATTATTTTCTAGAAATTTTTAATTATTTTTTATGAAAATAATTCAATTTCTTAAAAAAAATTTTATTGTTTTTTTTAAAATAATGGAATTATTGCGAAGAAATTTATAAAATATTTCTAAATACAATTGAATTCCTGTGAAATTTTTATTATTTATAAAAATAATTTTTTGCGTACAATTTTATTAATTTTTTTTTTAAATAATAAAAAAATAATAGAAAAAATAGATCATCATGTTATCTAAATTATTATTAATTTCAGAAAGTTTTAATACATTTCTTACAATGTCCGAAGACTTAAGGAAACATTTGAACTTGATCAAAATCCTGTACGAGATTCATAAGTCTGCTACAGAAGACTGGGAGACTTGTTCAAATTGGCTTCGCGCTTCGAAGCTCTTATCAACTTTGTATTATGAAATGCAAAGGTCGAGTAGCCATGAAAGAACACATATTTGCGCCAATTTATATTTGTCCAGTATTGTTGCTTATTTGAACATTGTTGACGCTTGGCTGAGCGAGGGTCGCCTCGAAGATTGGAGAAATGAATTTATAATTGTTAGGTGAGAACTATTTGCAATATTTGATATTTTACAATACATTTGAGCCCCACTTATTTAAAGTCTGAATAAATATTTTTAAACAATTTTACTTAGAGAAGGGGATAGAAAATCACAAGAAGAAGAACAATTATATAAGAAATTTAAAGTCAGAAAACTCAATGAAGAATGCCTAAGGGATCCTATAATGCAACTGTTTTTAAAAAAGGTTTGTCAGATGGGTCGTAACATAGAGTTACTTGTTACTTTGGATCGCATTTCTGACATGTGGCACTCCATAAATCATCAAGATGGTAAAATCCTTTTTTTAAAGTACTCAATTTGAAGAACTCGGAATTTATTTTCCACATTTTATTTTCAGCCGGGAAAATATTCTTTGTATGATGGGATTCTCTTTCAGTTGAAAAATTATACTCTTTGGACTCTTTGATTCCTGTATAAAATTGGTTATGATATTAGAAAGGGAAACTTTACTTCAAACGGAGAATATTTTTCTTTTTATTAATTCAGGGCTCGGATTGTGCGACTTTTTCAAATTTTTTCGACTTTTCTAAGAAAATGTGACTTTTTTTGTGAAAAAATGCGACTAATCGACTTTTTCGAGATTTTTTTTTAGTAAAATGCGACAAATCGACTTTTTTTCACATTTTTCAATTACTTTTCGACTTAAATTGTAAATGTCAGAAATCTTTTTTTTGTAAACAAATATTGTTCACAAAATCATTCTTCTCTTTGGGGAAAAAAAACATCAACATATTATCCCGTTTCTTAATATTTTTTGTAGGATATTCTCAATTTTCATAAGGAAATAATTTGCATCATTTCTATTTCTTAATATTACAATTGCTTTAATAAAATTTTAAGTTTTTTGAAAATTAATGAAAAAAAATGTTTATAAATTCTATTTATCAATTAGAAATTGAAACTTTAAAAATTTTTCGAAAATTAAAGGGAAAAGTTTTAGTCAAAAAAATGTTCTGTTACATTTATTTACAAATTTCTTTCAAATTTTCCGAAAACATCAATTACTTTTTTAAAAAAAAAGATAAACTTTAAATTAAAGATGACCGAGTGATAAAATCATTATTTTATATTATAAGATTTTATAAAAAAAATTTTTAATTATTTTTTATGAAAATAATTGAATTATCGGGAAGAAATTTATAAAACATTAGTAAGTAATTGAATTTTGCAGAAAAATTTTGATTTTTACAAACATAATTAAAATTTTGAGGAGAATTTAAAAAAAAATTTTGAAAATAATTGAATTTCTGCGAAGAATTTTCTTACTTTTGAAGATAATTGAAATTCGCAAAGAATTTTATCAAAACTTTTGAAAATAATTAAATTTCCATGATGAATTTGATTATTTATAAAAATAAATAAAATTTTGACGAGATATTAAAAAAAATTTTTGAAAATAATAGAATTTCTAGGATGAATTTTTTTATTTATAAAGATAATTGAAGTTTTGACAAAATTTTATTAAAATTCTTTACAAATAATTAAATTTCAGAGAAAAATTTTATTATTTATAAAGATAACTGAAATTTTGCCAATAATTTTATTAAAAATTTTTTCAAATAATTGAATTTCGGAGAAGAACTTTATTATTCATAAAGATAATTGAAATTTTGAACAGACTTTTTTAAAAATGTTTAAAAGTAATTGATTTTTGCAGAAGAAATTTGATATTTATAAAAATAATTGAAATTTTGAGGAGAATTTAAAAAAAAATTTTGAAAATAATTGAATTTCTGCGAAGAATTTTCTTACTTTTGAAGAGAATTGAATTTTGCAAAGAATTTTATCAGAACTTTTGAAAATAAATAAATTTCCATGATGAATTTTTTTATTTATAAAATTTTGACGAGAAATTTAAAAAATTTTTTAAATATAATTGAATTTCTGCGAAGAATTTTATTACTTTTGAAAATAAATGAATTTCAGAGAAGAATTTTATTATTTATAAAGATAATTGAAATTTAGACGAGAATTTTTTTTTTATTTTTGAACATAAATAAATTTTTGCGAAGAATTTTATTATTTATAAGAATAATTGAAATGTTGAACAGATTTTTTTAAAAAATGTTAAAAATACCTAATTAAAATTTTGCTATGAATTTTATTAAATTATATTCCGAATTGTTTGATATTAAAGTATGTGTTGTCGAGAAATGTGATTTTTTTACAATTTTGACAATTTCATGTTTCCTTTTTGTCGTTTTTTCTAAAATTTCATGCGACTTTTTTCCGACTTTTTCGAAAATTTTATGCGACTTTTCGTGACCTTTGTTTTTAATTTATGCGACTAAAGCGACTTTTTTGAGTCTTAAAGACGATCCGAGCCCTGTTAATTTTTAATTATAGATGATAGGAATGATAAAAAAGTAGACTTATGATTTTCATCAGTTGTAACATCAAGAACTAAAATTCTTGATGTTAAAACTGATGAGAAACATTCTTTACTCGTTTTAGCTGAGCCAATTTCATTAAACGCTGAATTTCGCAAGGAAGTGGTATCGGAAATGTTGAAGTATTCTGTCAATTTAACAAGCGATAGAACAGATGCAGTCTTAAGCAGACAAATAATTTTCCCACATCAAGATCTAATTAACGATGGATTTTTGTGTCAGCCTTTAATATCAGATAATCCATTTTACATGAAAGCGTTCGAAAAATATTTACCAATAAGTGGAAGGGATAATTACGTCTGTGATGAAACTGACTACAAACTTAATGAGAAGAAGAAGACTGAACCATCGCTGTTTCTGTAACTACGTTTTTTAAATAATTTTTTTAGTTTTTATACCTAAACACAACAATGGAACTGAAATTTTTTTGATCTTGAGAGTGTAAATAGCACTGAAGTCATTGATGTTTAATTTTTTAGATTTAAACTTGAATCGAAATCATTTCTACCATTGAGGAAAATTTTCGAAATTGCTTTATCGAAAATTCTTAATCTTCGTCATGTTGGTGTTAATAAATTGGTGAAACAAATAATGATCAAAGAATATAAGCTGGAGGAGAATTTAAGATTGATGAGAAGTATTTTTATGATGGAAAAAGGTCATGTGATGAATAAGTTTTGTAACCAGATGTTCAATGAGGTAATTTTGTGTCCTTAAATTTATTCTCATACCTCATTCTGGCGCTAGATTTCTACTATTTTGTACCTATGTTTATCATAATTCTTAAAATATTTACAGATTGAATCAAATATCAACTGGAATAATTCTCACTTTCTGTCAGTAATATTGGAAGAAGTGATTTCTGAAGAATGGCCAGAATTAAGTTCTCGTTGGTCGATTACTGTTGACAATGTCAGAACGCATCAGGTGTTGAATGCTGTGAACGGAATAACTCTAAATTATTCAGTAGGCTGGCCAGTTAATTTGCTACTTAATGAAGAAACAATCAATAAATACAACATTATTTTCCGATTTGTTTTGAAATTGAAATGGGTCGTTTGGACTTTGAATAGTTTGAAATTTTCAGGTAATTATTCTCCTTTTCTAAATCTGAAATTTTGTCGAATTGTTTAGGATTTAAAACTCTTATTCTTAGATTTAAGATAAAAATTTAAAACATTTAGACGGGATGTTATTTTTAATTTTAGATCTCGAAGGATCAAAATCAGAATCACCGATTGATGAAGTAAAACACTTTCAAATGAGAAGGCTCGAGTGTTTAAGATTTTGGTTACTACATGCCATTGGAGCGATTCATATTTACTTGTCCGGTCAAGTGCTTCAGAGTTTGGGAAATGCTTTGGATATTGAATTGACCCAGGCTGATAATTTTTATTCAATCATCAAAAGTATGAATGCAGATTATTTAATATTAGTGACCTGAACAGTTGAAAGGGACTTTTTGTTCAAAAAAATCGATTTTCAGTTTTTCGTTGATTCTTATAAAAAAATATGTGCTCGAACCAATTACTGACAAAAATATAACCAGCCCGAGTCAAATAAGAGAAAAATTTTACTTAAAACTAGAAATTAAATTTTTCATTACTATAAAACATGAAGATATCGATAACTCCGAGTCTTCGATTTCTTTATGTTTTATATTAATTAAAGATGACCGAGTGATAAAATCATTATCAATTCAATTGTTATTGTCAAGAATTTTCAACTAAAATTCTTCTCTAAATCAATTATTTAAAATTATTTTTATAAAAAGTTCTTTGACAATTTTTAAATCCAGTTTACAATATTGAATTTTACGAAATTTCAATTATTCGTAAATTCTTTAATATAGGTACCTAATTACAAAATAAAAACTTGAAATAATATAAAAAAATTCAATTAAACTTTTTCAAAAAAATGAATTTCAAAATTCAATTATTTCTAAAAATTCAAGCAATATTGCTTTTAATATTCAATTATTATCTAAAATTTTAATTGAAATTCATTTTCCAATCAATTTTTATTAGAAAATTCTACTAGAATTCAATTATTTAAATATAAAATTTTTTTAATTTATGAAAATAATTGAATTTATGCGAAGAAGTTTATTAAATTTTGTTTAAATAATTTAATAATTTTAACAATTTTTGAAAATAATTGATTTTTTGCGACGATTGAAAGTTATTTATGAAAATATTTGAATTATTGCAGCGAATTTGATTATTTAATTGAATAATTGAATGTTTTTAAAAATTTAATTCTTTCGTCAATTTTTAATAAAATTTTGAAGAATAATTGCATTCTTCGAGAAATTAATTTAAAATTGTATTCAAAGTATTTGAAATTCTGCGATGAAAATAATTGAATTCGTAAATGGAATTTTATCATTTATGAAAATAATTGAATGGTATCGAAGAATTATATCAAAAATTATTTTCAATAATTAATTCTTCTGATAAATTTTATGTAAATAGTAAATATTAAAAATTATTGAATTGCGAAAAACTTTTAAAAATAATTAAAATTTTGCAAAGAATTTTATTTAAATTTTTGAATATAATTGAATATTTGGAGAAAAATTTTGCTATTTGTAAAGATAATTGAATTCTTGACGAGAAATTCGTTAAAATTTTTAAAAATAATTGAATTTCTTTAAATAATTTTATAAATAAATGTAATTAAAATTCCTAAAAATAATTGAATTTCTGTCAATAAATATATTATTTATCAAGATAATTGTGTTAATAAACTTTTGAAAGAATTAATTAAATAATATTAAAAAATTCATTCTTGTAAGAAATAAACAAATTTTTTTAAGGTTTTGCAAAGAATATTATTACTCTTGAAAATAATTGAAATTATGCAATAATTTGTAACTTTTCCAAATTTAAATGTTTTTTTTTTTTGGTTTCAGATTTTCAAAGATTTTAATTTAAAACCTATTCAAAATTCAATAATTATTTCTAAATCTTCACGCTCTAATGCTTTTAATATTCAATTATAATCTAAAATTTTAACTAAAATTTATTTTTAAATCAATTTTTATTAGAAAATTTCCCGAGAATTCAATTATTTAAATATAAAAATAAATAATTTATTGAATAATTGAATGTTTCTTGAAATTGAATTCTCATAAAAAATTTTATCAACAAATTTTTAAATAATTGAATTCTTTCGACGAATTTTAATAAAATTTTGAAGAATAATAAAATAATTACATTTTTCGAGAAATTCGATTAAAATTGTATTAAGAATAATTGAATTCTGCAATACTTTTTATTTATTTCTAAAAAGAATTTTATTATTTGCGAAAATAATTAAAATCCCTATAAAATTTTTATTATTTTATGAAAATAATTAAAGGTTTGCGTAGGATTTTATTACATTTTTTTGGATATTAAAAATCATTGAATTGAGGAAAAATTTTGAAAATAATTGAAATTTTGCCAAGAATTTTATTAAAATTTTTGAAAATAATTGAATTGAGAAGAAGAATTTTATTACTTTTATGAAAATAATTGAATTTCTGCAATCATTTCTAACTTTTTCAAAATTTCCAAAATTATAACTTACAATTTACGAACTCTCCGTCTTTTCTCAATCAAATTACGGACTATACGGACCTTTTTTCAAAAAAAAAAAAAACTGCCAAAAAGTAAAAGTCATAATTTTGATTTTAAAAAAAGTGTATAAAAATTAATCGGATTGGTTTGAAATTCGCTACTCGGCAGATTTTTGAAACGCTGATGACGATTCTGGTATCAGATTTTCAAAATTCAAGATGGCCAATCCAATATGGCGGATGGAAAAATCTAGCGTCAGATATCGAAAATTCAAAATAACGCATTGAATATGACGGTCAAAAATTAAAAATTGTTCGGACTTGTTTGCTTTGAAATCGTTCTTCTCGAAAACTTGATTTCGAAAGTAAGGTCACTTTTTACTTTTCAGGTCACATTTGACTATTTATTTATCCACTTCTTAAGATTCTGTTTCAATACAATTTTTATCAGAATATTTACATTTTTTTTTGTTACTTTTTCAGTTCACAAAGAATATTTAAACAAAGTACTCGAGAATAGCCTGCAAACTTCTCAATTTGAAGATTTAATGTCGACAATCAATCAGGTAAATGAAAAATAATAATAAAATTTAATTGACCGATTTTAATTTAAATATTTTGATTAGTTACTGGAGATGTGTATAAGTATTCGAGACACGTGGAAAAGAGGATATCATTATCTGGAAGGGAAGAAATTGGATTTACTAGAAAGTACTTACATCAAATATCATACATGCTTGGCGTCTGCTTTACGTAATGCAGTTCAGCATCACAATTTTGCCTACTGTAAGTACATAAGAAATATTGATGTCTTTGTGTTTATATGCAATTTTAGCAAAAATTGCTTGTTTAAAAAAATTAAATTAAATTGTTTATTTAAAAATTAATTACTTTTGTTACAGTGTCTGGTTTGACTTCTGCTTTTAACTACAGTATGCCGACAACGTAATTTCATCAAATTAATTTTTGTTATTGTTATAAAATGTATATATACGTGAATAAATCAGTATTGTTTATTATTTATTAATAACTTTATTCAAATCTTCATTTTCTCTTATCCTAAATTTTGAATTCGGCAGAGAAGACAAAGGGAAAATAAATGATCTGTTTATTTTCCAAAAATATATATTATATTAATCTTTAAAATTGAGTAATTCTAAATACATGTGTAAATACATTCATGCGACTAGCATACTTATTTATAGAACATCCAAAAAGTTCCGAACGTTCTCAACTTTAATTTCTCTTATCATCACTAAAAAAAACATGATTTCAACATATTTTTCAGGTCTAGAAATATTTTTTTGAAAATCCTGTACATATTATATACATTCATTAATATTCTGATTGTATTTTTTTTTAAACCATCAGTTAAAGTTCTTCCAATTACATAGATGAACATAGAGTTTGTTTAATTAGTAATATTTCAGTTAGTGAAATAAATATCTTTTTTTTCGACTGCATAAAAATTTCATAGATAACATTCATAAATACTATTATTCAATTAAAATTAAATATACATGATATTTATTTGCTCCAGATTAAAAGTAAAAATATTACTGAATTAAAGAAACAATGTATTAGACTTTATATGAATCTTGAATATTTGATATTTAAAATATTCAAAACTTAAATATTTTCATTGAAATAATTGAATGTGTGGAATGAGACAAAGTTAGTTTGCTTAACTTTGAGCTAGCACGATCGTTCCATTTTGCCCACTTTGCGAGACAGTAGAAGGCATATTCGTCGATTCACTTATGCTAATTGGAGATGTCGAATGATTATTTGCGCCAACAGCGGCTAATGATTTATTTCGCAACTCAAATACCTGTTGAATTCCATTTCTGAAGCATAGGAAGTTGTAATCTATCACACCTAAACAGAAAGCATAAAATTTATATTTAACGCACAAAATTTTTCAATAATTATTAATAATTTTAATTTTTAGCGTTGCTTCTATTTTCATTTTATCATTTTTCTGATATTTCTATAAAAATTGTAAGATGTACTTTTTCTTTAACGTAAAATATTTTATTTTGTAAATACATGGTTGCCACGCTTTTCCTTATTTCAAATTCCCTGACTTTTCCAGGTTTTCCAGGTTAAAAAACGTAATTTTTCCAGGTTTTTAAAACTACATTTATATTTTACAAAATTTAATTATTAATTTTATTCTTAATTTTACCAAACTCCCTGATTTCCAAACAAAACGACTTTTTTCCTGTTAGAATTAATTAATTAATTAATTTTCCTTAGAATTTTAAACTAAAATTCTTTTTTAAAACAATTTTTTAAAATAATTTTTGAAAAAGTTCTTCTTTGAGAATTTTTAAATCCATTTGTTTACAATTCAATTTTACCTAAACTTTCGATTATTCTGACGTTCTTCAATTAAATAAATTAGAAATTAAAAAATTTAAATAATTAGAAAAAAATTCCATTAAACTTTTTGAAAAAAATTAATTCTCTAAATTTCCTTAAAAATCTTGTCAAGAATTTAATTATTTTTATAGATAATAAAATTATTCGCAGGAATTCAATTATTCTAAAAAAAATTTGAATAAAATTCTTCGAAATAATTCAATAATTCTTAAAATTGACAAAATTCTTCGCAAGAATTCAATTATTTTCAAAATTGATAAAATTCTCCGCAAGAATTCAATTATTTTTAAAAATGATAAAATTCTTCGTCAATATTCAATTATTTTCAATTGTAATTTTTACGTAATTTTGATTATTCTGACATTCTTCAATTAAATATATTTTAGAAAATAAAAACTTGAAGAATTAAAGAAAAATTCAATTAAACTTTTTTTAAAAAATAAATTCTATAGAATTGTTAATTAAAAGTATGAAAAGTTCAAATTTTCTAAAAGATTTTAATTTGAAACATTTTCAAGATTCAATTATTTTTAAAAATTTACGCTATATTGCTTTCAATATTCAATAATAATCTAAAATTTTAACTGTACTAGAAAAATCCACGAGATCTCAATTATTTAAATACAAAAATAAATATTTTATTAAATAATTGAATGTTTCTTAAAATTGAATTTTTATAAAGACTTTTATCAACAAATTTTTAAATAATTGAATTCTCTTAACAAATTTAATAAAATTTTTAAGAATAAGTTAATTTTTCGGATTTGATTAAAAATAATTGAATTTCTCCAAAGAGAAAAGAGTTTTTAAAACTGTTTTTTTTATAAGAGTTTTTGAAAATATTTGAATTTCGGAGAAAAATTTATAAAGATTATTGAAATTTTGACGAGAATTTTTGTAAATTATTGAACACAATTAAATTTCGGCGAAGAATTATATTACTTTTGAAAATAATTGAATTCTTGAGAGTTGAGACGAAGTTTATTAATATGTCCTTTTAAATAATTTAATTTCTTTGATGAATTTTAATAAAAATTTTAAGAATAATTTCATTTTTCGAGGAATTTCATTAAAATTGTAAACAAATAAAATCCATTAAAATATAAAATTTATTTCAATGAAATTTGACAAAATTTTCAACTGTTTCAATTTTTTAAAATAATTTTCGGAAATACAATTACTTTTAAAAAATTTTAATTACATTTTATCAAGAAACAAATTTTTTTTCCGAATTTCTCAATTAAATTATTCAAAACTTGAATACTTTTTGTTAAATAAAAATTTTAAGACTTATTCTTCTTTAAATTAAATTATTTCTAAAAATTGCAAATGTAATTTTTCCAAAATTCAATTATTTTTTTTTTTTTTTTTTGATTTTTTGAATAAAATTTTAAAGATGAAAAAATAAAATTTATTTTGATAAAATTTTACAAATTTTTCAAATTGTTTCAACTTTTTTAAAATTATTTTTCGGAATTCAAGTATATCTTCAAAAAAAATTTTAATTAATATTTTTCGAAAACCTAATTTCTTCAGAATTTCCAAATTATATCTTTCAAATTTCAATCATTTTTGTAAAATAAATAGGATTTAAATACTTATTGTTCTTTATTTGCATAAAATTTTGAAACACTTTCAATGTAAAACCATTTGAAAATATGAAAAATTAAATTATTTTTTTAGAATTTTTGAATAATAGTATTCAAAATTTTTAATTTTTAAAGAAGCTAACAAATTAATAATTTTCCATGTTTAAATATTATTATATAATTTTAGAGCAATTAGAATTTCAAAGATTTCAATTTAAGGACATTTTGAAATTTACTTATTTCTAAAGAATTCTATTTTAACGCTTCTAATTATTTTCTAATGTTTTAACTAAAATTCTTTTATAAATCAATTCGTCTTTTCCTTGACTTGTGGCAACCCTGCTAAAAATAATAATTATTTAATAAATTATTTTTTTCTATTAAAAAGATCAATTTTCACTGTAATAAAATTTTGTTGTTAAACCCCCTTTTTTAAAATTAAAGTTATATGAGGAAATCAAACATTATTTATTTTAAAAAATTGAAATTTATAATATTTTTTGTTACTTAAAGATTTTTGAACCTTTTCATTAAAAGTTATTATTCTTTTTAATTTCGAATCATCCTTGATAATTTGAAAGCAAATGAAATATGTGCTTACCTTGTCGCTCGAAACTGTCTTCTCGCAATATACAGACAAGAGCTAAAAATTTATTCACTTCTCGCAAATAGAGAATTGTACCGTTATTTAGTTTTATTAAACTTGAACTTTGAGCGTCAAATGCGGCTGCTTCTAGATCTTCTCTTACACTGCAAAAAAAAATTAATTATTTACTCGTCAGTCAAGAAACATTAATATTTTAATATTTAAGAAATTAAAAAAAAAATTTTTAAGAAACATTAATGTCTGTATTTATGTAATTTGTTTTCCTCACCCATATATACAAGAAACGTCAATTACAACGTCAATCATGTCGCAACATAGTTCATAACTTTGCATATCGACTGGCGAACTGTCAGTTGCAATGTAAATCTTTGAAACCACATCGAACAAAAAAGCCTTCTCGATTGCCGAGTTCTATAATGTTCATTAAATTCATTAAATCTCATACGATTATGTAAAATACTTTTAGAATAAAATGAAAATTACTTACAGAAATAAGAATATTTAATAAATTCTCTAAAGCGGGCAATTGAGGAATTAATTTCTGTACAACTTTACTAAATGCCTCAAATATACTGTGGTCATAGATTGAAGTTAAATGAAAACTCAAGTGAATCTGATCACAACCTAAACAAAAAATTACACTAATTATACAACAAATTTCAATTTTCTTAAAATTACTAATTAATTCCATTAATATTTCGTATCATTTAGAGGTAATTAAAATATATTTCTTCTGAGAAAAGATTGAATAAATTTACCTGAGTCGACTAAATCATCATTGGCTCTAGTGTGAATATCTCTTTGCGTTTCCATTTTATAATCATCAGATAAGCCATCGACTTTGTGAATAAACACTTCGAATTTAATGGCCTGATTAACTTTATAGGCTTTTGTAACCGTTAGATGCAATTTATTTAGAGCTTCCATGTAGTCATCCTGAGCGTCGATAACAAAAACTAATGCCCCACAACCACCAAATATCATGTCACTATCAAAAGTTGGTTCAAAAAAATCAATTTGACCTGGAAAATCCCAAATTTGAAATTGTACAAAACTCGAATTACAAATGTCATCCTTGATAATTTTATTCGTGCTCTCCAAGAATAATGTCTCGTTAGGAGACATTTTGTGAAAAACAACTTTTTGAATTGAAGACTTTCCACTCCTGGAAAAAAAACAGGAAAAATTAGAAATTATTCATTTAATTAAATCATCTAAACTTTGAAATTAAATAACTTATAAAAAATTGTTATAAAACATAAAGAAATCGATCACTCCGAGTCTTCGACTCGGAGCAATCGATTTCTTCATGTTTTATAAATAATTAAAAATGACCGAGTGATAAAATCATTATTTTATATTACAAGAATATTGTTACTCTAACTTATTCAAAATTACTTTCATTATTTTAATTCAATTATTGTTTTCCAGAATTTTTAACTAAAATTTTTCTTTATAAAGTTTAAATTAATTATTATTAATTTCTGAAAAATTTCTTTCAACATTTTCAAATCCTTTTGTTTACAATTCAATTTTACGAAATTTCATCGATTATTCGGAAATTCTTCAATCAAATATATATTAGAAAATAAAAACTTCAAATAACTTTAAAAAAATTCAATTGAACTTTCACAAAAAAATTAAATCTACACAATTTTAAGTTAAAAGTATGAAAAATTCAAACATTCAAAGATTATAATTTGAAACCTTTTCAAAATTCAATTATTATCTAAAGTTTTAACTGAAATTCATATTTGAATCAATTATTATTAGAAAATTCTACGACAATTCAATTATTTAAATACAAAAAAAATAATTTATTGAAGAATTGAATGTTTTTCAAATTTAACTCTCATTTAAAGAATTTTACCAACAAATTTTTAAGAATAATTTCATTTTTCGAGAAATTAGGTTAAAAATGTATTAAAAATAATTGAATCTCTGTGAAAAAATTTGAAGGAATTGAGAAAAATTTTTGAAAATGATTGAAATTTTGTCAAGAATTTTATCAAAATTTTTTTAAATAATTTAAATAATTGAAATATTGCCAAGAATTTTATTAAATTTTTTGAAAATAATTGCATTTTAGAGAAAATTTTTAATATTTATGAAAATAATTGAAATTTTGACAATAACTTTTTTTAAACTTTTGACCATAATTGAATTTCTGCGAAGAATTTTATTACTTTTGAAAATAATTGAATTCTTGAGACGAATTTTTTAATAATATTTCTTTTTAAATACCTAATTATTTTTAATACAAAAATAAATAATTTATTGAATAATTGAATGTTTCGCAAAATTGTATTCTCATAAAGAATTTTATTAACAAATTTTTAAATAATTGAATTCTCTTGACGAATTTTAATAAAATTTTTAGAATAATTACATTTTTCGAGGAATTCGATTAAAATTGTATCAAAAATAATTGAAATCTGCAATGAGTTTTATTATTTATGAAAATAATAATTGAATCCCTGTAGAAAATCGTATTACATATTTATAAAAATAATTGAATCTTTGTAAACATAAATTGAATATTTTTGAAAATAATAGAATTATTGCGAAAAAATTTATAAAAAAAATTTAAAATAATTAATTTATTTTGGAAAATTTTATTGAAATAGTAGATATTGAAAATCATTGACTGGAGGAGGATTTTTGAAAAAAAATTGAATTTCTTAAAAAGAATTTCATTAAAATTTTTGAAAATAATTGAATTTAAGAGAAAAATTTTAATATTTATAAAGATAATTGAAATTTTGACGATAATTTTTTTTGAAACTTTTGACCATAATTGAATTTTTGCGAAGAATTTTATTACTTTTGAAAATAATTTAATTTTTGAGACGAATTTTATTAAAATTATTTTTGAAAAAAAATTGAATTGTTAAAAAGAATTTCATTAAAATTTTTGAAAATAATTTAATTCTTTCAAGAAATTTAATTAAAAAATGTATTGACAATAATACTTATATTCTAATAAATAAATAAATAAATAATAGGAAGGATTTTAAAAATAATTGAATTTCTTTGATGAATTTTAATAAAATTTTTAAGAATACATTTTTCGAGAAATTCCATTAAAATTGTATTAAAAATAATTGAAATTTTGCGATGAGTTTTATTATTAATGAAAATAATTGAATCTCTGTAAAAAATTTGATTATTTCTGAAAATAATTGAATTATTGCGAAGAAAAATTGTAAAGGAAACTCTTTTAAAATTGAATTAAGAAAATTGAATTAAAGAAAAATTAGATTGAATTCTTGTGAAGAATTTTTTTTTTAAATAATATTCAAAAGAATTTAGTAAATCTGAAGAATTTTGCTATTTATGGAAATAATTGAATTCTTAAGAAGAATTTTTTAATTTTCAATTATTTGTTTATGAAAATTCAATTATCTTGAAACAATAGAATTGAAAAATTTCAAAAATCTTATTTTTCACAATTTTCAAATAAGCTTTGCGAAAATTTAATTTTATTAAAAAATTTGAAATGTGTATCTTTTTTTAAATTAACTAATAAAAATTTTAATTATTAATCTTCGCACTAAGAAACATGAATACATTAGAATGTGACTCTTTATAATTAAATTCAATTATTTATGAATTATTAAATTAAAATACTTTGAAAATTCGATTTGTTAAAAAGTTTTTAATGAAATTTTTCAACAAATTTAATTATTTTCAGTTGAATTTCACAAAGTTTCTATTAAATCGATAATTTTTTAAAAATTTATTTACATACTATATTTGAATAAGTGACTGATATTTTACTATCAAATTAATTATTTTTAACTAATTCAAATTTAGAGAACAGTATAAATATCCATAAAAATTGAAATAAAAAGCGATTTTTTAAAAACAAATCAAAATAATAAAAATTTTTTTAATTTGGTGAAAAAATTCTCTGTTTGACATAAAATAAGTAGAAAATTACCTTCTGAGACCCATTAAAAGTATTCTGGGTTTTTGATCGCCTGTTAACGGACCGGATAATCCATCTGCTTCTCCATCAAAAGCTGAATAGCTGTAGTCTTGTGGAAATGGACCACTACAGCCACCATAACCTGACTGATATTGATCTTCATCATCCTAAGAGATTGGGATAAATTTATTAAATTTTTTTTCTCAACCAAAAAGTAGTTACATTAACTATTATTCACTTTACAGGTCTTGGTTAAAGTGTTTTATAAAAAATTTAAAAATTGAAGTAGTTTAATGGTAAATTCCAAAAATAATTAAATTCTCAAAAGCTTTAATAAAAAATCTTGAAATAAAAATTTGAATATGAAAAATTTATTGCTTAAAAATTGTCTTCAAAAGATTAATTTAGTACTGAAAAATACTATCGTCAAATGGACGTCAAAAAATGGTGAAAATGAGGGACACATTTTCGTTAACTCTTCTCTTTGAGTAATTAAGGGTCCCACATTTTTCTTATCTAAAATTAATAATAACAAATTAAAAAAAGTGAAGCATTTCATAATTATTTTATGAAATATACATACACGTTGTAAACTTCACCCACGTAAACTTTTCATAAAATCAAAGAAAATAAATATTCATAGTTTGAAATAATTAAAAATTAAATTTGTTTTGAAAATAAGCTGACGAATTAGATTAGTGAGAGTAAAATATTAAGTTAAAAATAAATTGGATGATAAAATTCTAATGAATATTAAATCTTTTGGTCATTTAAAAAAGGATAATTTTTTCACTATTTGTTTTATAAGGACCACAGAAATTTCGGTTTTAAACGTTACTTTTTTTAACTTTTAAAAATTAAATTGTTTATTGACAGATTGACTACCTGTTAATAATACGTGAAGAATGTCAAACAGACAATAATCTATGATATCACTTGTTTTTCATTGCCAAATGTATATTTTTTTGTCATAAACAATCTGCAACGATACTAAAAACTTTGACTGACAATGAAAAAAAATATATTCCGCAAGTTATTTTAATAAAGAATAAATTAATTTGACTTACCATGTCTATTCGCCCAAGTATTTGTTTTCTTTTTGTTCTTAAATAACTTGACTCTATTGACAACTGTCAAAATTGTACACTTGTATTTCAATAATATGTGCAATGCTCGAATACTTTCCTTTGTCTTAGAGCTACTGTTTCTTTGCACTTTGGTTTCTTTACGCAATTCTTGTCTCTTTTACAAAATTTTGAAGAAAATCAAAAATAAACATAAGTACATATCAGAAAAGAAGTGTCTGGTAAAAACAATAAAGATAACAAACTCAGACACATCTGTGTGACTTCACTACTTCAGATGATGAAATTCGCCTGTTAACCAGTTTCGATGTAGGTAGCGCTAAGAGAAAACATGTAAACACCGCCTTAAGGCCAACGCAGAATAGATCTGTAACCGGAACCGCAATCGTAAGCGTAACCGTAAGAATGAGTTAAAGAAGGATAGGTATATTGTTTATCCTTCTCTAACTCATTCTTACGCTTTCGGTTACGATTGCGGTTCCGGTTACAGATCTATTCTGCGTTGGCCTTTACCAGCAGAGTTGGGTCGATATCTGAATTTTAGCAAACCAACTTTTTTATCATCCTTGCCAAGAAGACTATAGACTTCATTCTTTTTCATTTGTTTTCATTCTTTTTTATTTGTATCTGGCATGGTAGTTGGTGTTAAAAGAATAGACATAGTTTTATATTTTAAGTCTGTGTTATAAATAAAAATATGGCTGGTTTAAATCAATCATTTTTCAATTCTATCCTGGATCAAAAGGGTGTGTCGGAAGAGCGTAAAAAACAATCAGTTTACTTTCCAAATATGTGCCATATTTGTCGTTGTTTCGGTGAAAAAGTAAACCTTAAAAGATGCAGCGCTTGCGACATGATTTCTTACTGCAGTAAAGAGCACCAAAAAGAAGATTGGCCGAGTCACAAGCAGTTTTGTAAAGTATTGTGCCAAATGAAGAAGGATTATAAAGTTGATAATCTATTTGAGTCATTGAAAGCGAACACCGAGGAAGAAAGAATGGCTGTTTTCAAAGAAGTTGAAGATGATGGAAAAGGCGACATTTTAGTAGTAAGTAGATTTTTCAAAAATTTGTCAATTTTTTTAAGCTCTAATTAATTGTAATAAATAATATTCGATTTTATTAAATTTTCTTGGGTATTAGAGATTTTATACGTTTTTTTAAATAAATTTCATTTTTATTCAAATTTGTGCCAAATTAAAATGTCAATTTGGGACAATTGCGACACTTTTCCGTCGAGTAATCAATTTGATCGAAATTTGACATCAAATTGATGAACCATTTCTTTTTAGAAAATAGGGTAAAAAATTATACTTACCTTGTAAATAGTTGATTTAAATAAAAAAGCTAAAACCAAATATCTACAACGATTGCTAAATTTGTTTTTTCAGAGCCAGCTGTTGATGAAAGCAACCACACTACTGAAGAGAAGGTTAAAACCACAGGAATCACTTATGATCAAGTTTCCTAGAATTTGCTCAATTTGCTTCGAAAATAGAAATGAACTTCTTGTAAATTGCAAGAAATGCCCACAAATTTCATTTTGCAAAGAACATTTATTAAATAATTCTGCTCATGAAAAGGAATGTCATAAATTTGTCCTCAATTCAATTTATAAATCGAAATCAGTTATAAAAATGGCAGCGGCAGTAAAATTGTCGACACAAATTAAAATTGACAAGTTACCGTCTTCAATGACGGAATTTTTAAAGATTATCGTCACAAAGGATTCAGTCGATATATATTCGGAGGAAACAAAAGATTTATTGAACTCAGTATTTTCGGAAAAATATTCAAGACCGCTGTCAATAATTTTCGCTTTGGAGAAATTAGATTTTCCTAAAAATTCCGAAAGTTTAGTGATTCACGTTGTAGGCGCCTCTTTGCCAGAGCAATTGTATAACGAGTGGGAAATATTATTGCACTATTTGAAATCTGTGAAAAAACTTTTGGTGATTCTCATTGGAGACGAATTAATGTTTCTTTACAATCAAACGGAAGATCTTTGCGAATCCTGCAAAAAAGAAAACAAGGAAATAACAATTGAATCGCATCATACAGTATATGATGAGTACTGTCGACGATCGAATTTTAAAAAACCGGATATTATCGCTTGCCTCAATGTTGGTTTTCATTTTTATCCTACTTGGGAAAAATCTATTAAAGTGTTAAACAAAGGACAGTGTCCTTTAGTAGTCACAGGCTTTTTCAAAGCTGAAGGTCTTAGGGACGCACAAATTGTCAAGTCAGTATTTCCTTCGGCAAATTGTATCTTCAGTGATTATAATCCGTTTAAAAGTTTAAATTATACAAGAAGGAAGACTGGGACACCTTTAATTTCCGTTAATCAATTTATTTCTATCTATGATCGACTTAGTGAAGAAAATACATCTAAGTGATGTTTTACGTTTTTCAGTCTAATAATTGTGCAATATTGCAGTAAGAAAATTTATACTTTTTTTGTCTTTACGAAATATTCGTTCTTCATGAAGACACAGTTTTAAATACATTTACAGCAGAGCTGTAAATATTAATTTTGTAAACAATGTTACAAAGTAATTCAATGTTTTGTTATAAAAGTTTTTTATAAAAGCTGTCTGCGTCCTTTTCTTTCCAATGCTCTGTTCCTGTATTGTTACAATTTATTATTATTTTGTTATTACAATTCAGTTATTATTCATTATTATTTCCTGAAATAAAGAAATAAATTAGGAAAAAATAATTTTTAAAATATTAAAACTTTGAATAATAAAATACACAGTAAAATTTTATTTCTACAATTTCTAAATAATACGCACATAATGTACAATTATGACACATCATTAGAAGAAATATAGTGTATTACAAATTTTAAAATTCGTATAGCAAAGATGGAGCGAACAAGAATCTATACAACTGTTAAAAGATGACATTTTTAAAAATTATTTCAAAATTCGTTTGATATATCAGTCTATTTAGAGCAAATCATTTTTCATTTATGTTAGATTTAAATTCAAATTCTTTTTACTAAATAAAATTGTCCAAACAAGTAAGTAAAATAATTTTAAAAATGGTCCATTTAAATACAAATTTTCTTTCTTTTCAACTTACTATTGCTGTCATAAAATAATATTATTTAATCATTGCCTTATTTTTTTTTAAATCAACTTTTCTATTTTTCAAATTACAAGTTTTCTAGTACATCTAGTCATAATAATATCACAGCTAGTTACTGTACATTTATCTCTCTTCAAATATTACAATTTTTTATTACTCACAAACTGTTATCACTTTTTCCCCCTACTATTAAAAATAATTTTTCCAACTCAATAAATTTATTAATAGACGAATTTTATTGTCTATATTTCTAAAATAAAAAATTTTGTTTATTTGTACTTTTTTAAAGCAAAAATTTTCACAAACTTGTAAAATTAATTTTTTTTTCTTTTACTGTCAAAGTTAATTTTTTTAGGGTTGCCAGAGGTCAGGGAATTCAGGGAAAAGTCAGGGATTTTTATTAAAAGTGTTGGAAAAAATTTAAATTTTAGAATTTATAAGAAAGTTCAGAATTTTTGTGTCTTTTTTGTTTGCCTCATAAACTATGAAATTGCCAAGAATTTTAATGCAAACACTTCAATTTTTTCTATTTCTGACAATAATTTCTTTTTATGTTCAAAAATTAAAAAAAAATTCTCATCAAAATTTCAATTATCTTTATAAATAATAACATTCTTCTCCAAAATTCAATTATTTTAAAAAAATTCTTGTCAAAATTTCAATTATTTTCAAAAATTTTCCTCATTTTAATTTTTAATTTTCCAAAAGAATTCAATTATTTACACAAAATTTTAATAAAAATTTCACAGGAATTCAATAAATTACCAATTTTTTATACAAAATTATTTTTTATTTTTTAATGAAGTTTCTCGAAAGAATTCAAATATATTCAGAGAATTTAAAAAAAAATAGTTCTAAGAAATTCAATTATTTCAAAAAATTTAAATAAAATTTTTTAAAAATTCTATTATTTAAAAAAATTTTAACAAAATTCTTTACAAGATTTAGTTAATAAAATTGCAATTTTAATAAAATTTTTCTATACAATTCAATTATTTGCAATACAATTCTTCTGAAGAATTCAATTATTTTCACAAATAATACATTTTTTATGGGAATTCAATTAAACTTTTTAAAAAAAATTAATTCTACAGAATTGTTAATCAAAAAATACGAAAAGTTAGTTTTCAAAGATTTTAATTTTAACTCTTTTCAAAATTCAATTATTTCCAAAAAAATTCACGCTATAATGTTTTCAATATTCAATGATAATGTAAAATTTTAACTGAAATTAATTTTTAAATCAATATTTACAAAAAAAAAAAAATCCACGAGAATTCAATGATTGAAATATAAAAATGAATAATTTATTGAATAATTGAATATTTCGTAAAATTGAACTCTGAGAAAGAATTTTCTCAACAAATTTTTAAATATTTTATTTCTCTTGACAAATCTTAATAAAATTTTTTTAAATAAGTTCATTACTCGGAAATTTGATTAAAATTTTAATTAAAAATAATTGAATTTCTCCAAAGAATTTTTTAAGAGTTTTTGAAAATAATTGAAATTTTGCCAAAAATTTTATTAAAATTTTTGAAAATAATTGAATTCCGGAGAAAAATTTAGAAAGATTATTGAAATTTTGACGAGAATTTTTGTAAATTATTGAACACAATTAAATTTCTGCGAAGAATTATATTAATTTTTAAAAATAATTGAATTCTTGAGACGAATTTTATTAAATAATGTCTTTTTAAATTATTGAATTCTTTTATGAAATTTTATTGAAATAGTAGACATTGAAAATAATTGAATTTTGACAAATTTTTGAAATTATTTAAATTTCTACGAAGAATTTTATTAAAATTATTTTGAAAAAAAATTAAATTGTTACAAAGAATTTCATTAAAATTTTTGAAAATAATTTAATTCTTTGAAGAAATTTAATTAAAAATGTATTAAAAATAATATTTCATTTCTAATAAATAAATTGTAACAAAGGTTTTTAAAATAATTGAATTTCTCTGATGAATTTTAATAAAATTTTTAAAAATAATTTCATTTTTCGAGGAATTCCATTAAAATTGTATTAAAAATAATTGAAAGTCTGCGATGAGTTTTATTATTTATGAAATTAATTGAATTCGTGTAAAATATGTTATTACTTATGAAAATAATTAAATGTTTGCGTAGAATTTTATTAAAAAAATTTTTAAATAACTTAATTCTTTTGAAAAATTTTATTAAAGTAGTAGATTTATTAAAAATCATTGAATTGAGGAAAGTTTTTGAAAATAATTGGAATTTTGCCATAAATTTTATTAAAATTGTTGAAAACAATTGAATTTCTATAAGAAGAATTTTACTACTTTTGAAAATAATTTAATTTCTGCAATCATTTGTAATTGCTTCAAAATTCACTTTCTTTTAGTGTTTTTAATTAAAATTCTTCTATAAATCCATTATTTTTAATAATCAATTAAAAAATATATATTAAAAAATTTAACTAATTTCAGAAGAATTGGAATAATTAAAATTTCTCAAAAATCTACGTTCTTTAAGACGATTTCTAATTAAATTCATTAAAAATTGAAATTTTACAAAATTTCAAATTAAAATCTTTTGAAATTCATCTGTACTTATGAAAATTGTAAACGCAACTCTTTTAAAATTCAATTAATTTTGAAATAATTATGTAAGATTCGATTTCAAGAATAAACTTTAGAAAATAATAATTTTCCAGGATTTCGATCAAATTTCCCTGACTTTTCCAGGTTTTTTCAAGTTTTATAAAATTCCCTGACATTTCCAGGTTTTCCAGGTTTCCAGGTTGCGTGGCAACCCTGTATATATGTAATTTTGTTAAAATTCTTTTTACCATAAAAAATATTTAGAAATTTTTGTTTTTAAAACTGCTAACAAAATTGTAAATATATTAAGGTATCAGTTAATGTATAATTTATTGTATTCCGTTGAAACTACCCAAATAATCACTTTCATAAAAGTTTATTAAAAGAGTCTAAATTATAACTATCACTTGAAATAAACTTAAAATAAAATACTTGATACCTACAGTAATAAACTTCGTTAAATGTTGAACTCAATCCAAGAAATTTAACTTTCGAACTTTTATAATTTTAAAAATTTTATTTCAAATATAATCGTTGACATTTTATGTGCAGTTGTTAGATCACTAAAAATAAGACTTAGTCTTAAATTCTTCTCGACTCTGCATTTCATCAAAATATTGTTTTATATTTGCATATACGTATATGAAGATATTTCTGTGTGATTTTAAAAATATTAATTTGTTTTCAACAATATAATTTAATTTTCAATCGCATTATTATGCCTTTCTATGATAAGAGAGTAACTTTAAATGAAAGTTTCTTTTTAACTTAAAATTATATTAACACGTTTCTTAACATTCAGTGCAACGAAAAATAAACACTATTTTTTATTTTAAGAAAATTTGAGGATTTTTGGTGGAAAAGATTTTTTTTAAGTACAATACAAAAAATACTTTTGTAACTATGTAAAAAGAACAACAAAATTGATACTAAACCGCGAGTTATGTCACTCTCTTCATCATAACAGTAATTAGACATTTTCTAAATTCTCTTTCTGTTTTGTATCACTTTGTTGAATAATAAAAGACGATCCTTGACCTGCTTTTTTATTATCATTTTCCTCGCAAATCATTTGACAGAAATTTTCCTGATTTTGCTTATTCATAACTTCTTCGTCAAACGATCGTTTTGGAAACGGTTTTTCGTACTTACAGATAACTGCATACATATCACCACCTAATCTGAGTGCAAGCCATCGATTTTTTATCACTGCCAATTTTAAACACTCACACTTCATTTTGGCGTATAAATTCGTATGAAGGGTTCTACCCATTCCTTCGATAACAATGAGGTCTACATTGTGCTTCACCATTGCAAGACACAAGTCCAAATTCAATCGACTGAAATTAAATTTTTAATAATAATTACATATTTTTTTAGCAATTCCTGTAAAATTGGATTAAAAATAATTGAAATCCAGCGATGAATTTTATTATTTACGAAAATAATTTAATAGTTTTTGAAAATTACCTTAAATCGAGGCAAGGACCAGCCTGAGCAGTCTCCATGGCAATTAATCGATTCTCCTTGAGAGCGCATTTTATAACGTTACAAATTTTTGCTGCGTTTCGTAATGTAACCACTAATTCCGGATAAGTCACATCATTTAATGCGGGCAATGAATTGGCACATAAAATTACCTGCAAAAAAGAATGGTTCAATTTTCTTAACACCAGGCTTCACAGTGCCCCTAAAAAGTATTTTAGGAAAAATAGGGGACTGAAAATTAAAAAATAGGGGACACTTTTAGGGGACCATAAAAATTGGTTAAATAAAGATAAAAATATAATTTTATTTACACAGGGTTGCCACAGAAATTTAACTTTATTTTTCCCTGACTTTTCCCTCATTTCCAAACACAATTTTCACTTTTTTCCTGACCCTAAAGAATATTCTGATTCACTCTCAAAATTATTAGATACTCAAAAAAATGTTCTATTAAATTTATTTACAAATTTCTTCAAAAGTAAAATTATTCGAAAACATCAATAGTTTTATTTCAAATAAATATTTCATCATTTTTTTTCTCATTGGAATTAAGATGTTCAAAAATTTCAAATTCAAATCTTTTCAAATTGAACAACTCTTTTTAACTAAAATTCTACTTGAAATCAATAACATCAATTATTATTCAATTAAACTTTTTCAAAAAAATTAATTCTACACAATTGTTACATAAAAGTACAAAAAATACCTAATAATTTAATTCTACGAGAAATCAATTATTTAAATATAAAAATAAATAAATAATATCGAATGTTTCTTAAAATTTAATTTTTACGAAGAATTGTACTAACAACTTTTAAAAATATTTAATTTCTTTTAAAGAATTTAATTAAAATTTTAATAAAATATATTACATTAAAGAATATTATAACAATTTTTGAAAATAATTGAAAACATTTTGAAGAATTTTATTAAATTTTTTAAAAATAATTGAATTCTTGAGAAGAATTTAAATAATAATTTCTGAAAACAATTGAATTCATGAGAAGAATTTTATTTAAATTTTTAAAAATAATTCACTTCTTGAGAAGAATTTTTCAAAAAATTTTGACAATAATTTAATTCTTGAAAAGAAATTTCCCTATCTATTTATAAAGATAATTTAATTCTTGACGAGAATTTTTAAACAAATTTGAAAATAATTTAATTTCTACAAAGTATTTTATTGCTTTTCAAAAGAATTGAATTCTTGTGATGAATTTTGATATTTATCAAAATAATTGAATTTTGGAAAAGAATTTTATTAAAATTCCTTAGAATAATTGATTTTATGGGAAGAATTTATGCGATTTTGTTGTTTATCAAGCTAATTGAATTCTTTTGCAAAATTACTTAAAAATTTTTGAAAATAATTCATTTTCTGCGACGAATTAAATGTTATTTATGAAAATATTTGAATTATTGCAACGAATTTTATTTTCTTGTCAATAATTGAATGTTTCTTAAAATTGAATTCTTCCTCAAGTTTAAAAAAAATTTCTAATAATAATTGCATTTTTCAAGGAATTTATTTAAAATTGTACTAAAAACATTTGAAATTCTGCGATGAAAATAATTGAATTTGTAAATGAAATTTTATTATTTTTGAAAATAATTGAATCTTTTCGTAAAATTGTATGAAAAAAGTTTTTTCTATAATTAAATCTGTTGATAAATTTCATGAAAATAGTAAATATTGAAAATTATTGAATTGCAAAAAACTTTTGAAAGTAATTGAACTTTTGCAAAGATTTTTATAAATTTTTGGAAAATAATTGAATTTTTGGCGAAAAATTTTGCTATTTGTAAAGATAATTGAATTCTTGACGAGATATTCGTGAAAATTTCTAAAAATATTTGGATTTCTTCGAAAAATGTTATTACTTTTGAAAATAATTGAATTCTTGTGATGAATATTGTAATTTATGTAAAAATAATTGAATTTTGTAAAGAATTTTATTTAAATTTGTTAAAATAATTGAATTTTTGGCGAAAAATTTGGCTATTTATAAAAATAATTGAATTGAAATTCTTTATAAGAATTTTGATATTTATCAAAATACATGAATTTTGGAAAAGAATTTGATTAAAAATCCTTAAAATAATTGATTTTATAGCGAGAATTTTGTTGTTTATCAAACTAATTGAATTCTTTTGCAAAATTACTTAAAAATTTTTGAAAATAATTGATTTTCTGCGATGAATTAAATGTTATTTATGAAAATATTTGAATTATTGCAACGAATTTTCTTGTTTTATTAAATAATTGAATGTTTCTTAAAATTTAATTCTTTCCTCAAGTTTTAATCAAGTTTTTAATAATAATTGCATTTTTCAAGGAATTTATTTAAAATTGTACTAAAAATATTTGAAATTCTGCGATGAAAATAATTGAATTCGTAAATGAAATTTTATTATTTATAAAAATAATTGAATCGTTTCGTAGAATATTGTATAAACAAGTTTTTTCTATAATTAAATCTGTTGATAAATTTCATGAAAATAGTAAATATTGAAAATTATTGAATTGCAAAAAACTTTTGAAAGTAATTAAACTTTTGCAAAGATTTTTATAAATTTTTGAAAATAATTGAATTTTTGGCGAAAAATTTTGCTATTTGTAAAGATAATTGAATACTTGACGAGATATTCGTGAAAATTTTTAAAAATAATTGTATTTCTTCGAAGAATTTTATTACTTTTGAAAATAATTGAATTCTTCGGATGAATATTGTAATTTATGAAAATAATTGAATTTTGTAAAGAATTTTATTAAAATTCCTAAAAATTATTGAATTTCTGTGAAGATTAGCTCCCGAATGTATCACTATTATTAAATAAAGTAAATTTAATAACTAAAAGAATTGAATGAATAAATTTTGTATTTCAATGAATGATGTAATAAAAAATTCATTGATCTACGTACATTTGTTCCTCGCTGAAGTAAATCCCTCACGAACGGTAAAATTCCTAGAATAACATCGATGCCACTGTTGTCGACAAATATTGCTGCACATCTATGTGGAGGTCCTTCCTTCAATCTTATGATCCATTCATCTAAGCAATCTTCCAACCAGGGTCTGTCTGAAATAACAATTAACAACTCTTGTTTTTATTCTACTTTTAAAAAAATGCAAAATCAGTATTCTTTGAATTCTTTCTTGCCTGGTATTTTTGCTTGGGCTTCTTCAAAACTAAAATTAGTTGATTCCATTAGAATTGCCACTTCCTTTGCTCCCCAATCGAACATATTTCCACCGAGTACACCTAATATTAAAGCCTTTATTTTTTCCTCGTCTTCTAATTTATCTAGAGTTGTTATTCTACTTTTCAAAAACATCAAAGCTTCGTCGTTTTCTTTTTTCTTTTGCTGTAAATTTAACATCGGAATCAAGTTTACAATTTTAATTAATTAATCATAAATAATATAAATTTTCTATTTACGTGTAAGTAGGGATCAGGAAAATCAAATTCCTTCATACAGTGTTCAATAGTGTCGAGTAAAGTTCTAACTGTGAGAGTTCCATATGCACTGAAATCAAATTTATTTAATGATCCACAAGTTTTTAAACGTTCAATTGAACGAAATATTTTTTATTAATCATATTTTCAAAAATTACTGATTCGAATTAAAATTAAAAAATTAAATTTTAAATGTAGAAACATTATAATTAATTTTTTTCATATATAGTGACGCAAAATTCTTGTAATAAAAATTTAATTTGAAGAAAAAATACATAAATTTCGATCAGAACTCCAACTTACAATGGTTTGAGATGTAAATAGTGTAACCTATTTACATATTTTTCTTTCAATTTCCTCGCTCTTTCTGTGGCTGTAGAACTGTGAGGTTGGCTAAGAATGGCCTTCGCAATAAATTTATCAACCGATTCTTCGAAACATTGAAGCCAATAATCTCTAAAAGAAAAAATAAATGAAAAAAGTATTTGAAAATTTTCATCTAAAATGACAGAAAAAATGTCTTTTGTTCATATATAAATTGAAACAAAACAAATACCTGGCTTCCTTATCTTGAGCAAGATCAGTAGTATCTGGATTATAAGTTGACGGATCTTTCAACAATGGACAAAATGTAACGACATTTTCAGCTTGATCAATCTCCAACTGATCAACTTTAATTCCCAGCGTAGTTAGAACTGAATCCTTAAATCCAGAGGATCCAGCATAATTTTCTAACCAACTGCAATTATCAGATTGTTCTGTGCCATAAAGAAAGGCGCCAATAGCTCCTAAATAACCCTCGTGCCGTAAAAAATGTGGTTTTAATTTATCCTAGAAATTTTTTTTTATAAAAATTATTAATTAGAAAAGTAATTGCTTAATTTGAGTTTTACAAAATAAAAATTTGAAGACTAACATTAGACCAGTACTTAAGAGAGTAGGAGATGGCATGCATTGACAATGGATGATTGCGAAGAAAATAACCGCCGAAATAAATTCTATTCACATTGTGAATCTGTGCATAGAGACTAGCTATTTGTCCAATGTCATTACTGATGGTGAATAATAAACTCCTCGCAATATCAGCTTCCGAGAAATCTTTTGGCTCTGAAGAAACATTCAGTTAATTAATTATCAATTCAATTCACTAAATTAATTATTAATTCAAATAAATATTAAATTTCAATCTATGTCTATTATGGGAAAACTATTCAATTAAAATTATTTCTGATTTCAGAAAATCAAAATTATAATTAATAATAAAAGCATTGAAATATGTAGAATTTTTTTCGGCATTTTAAAAAACTTACTCAAGTTTCTATTGCATCCCATTGCTTTGCCAAACGAAGACGCTATTAAATCACCTGGCAAAGATTGCGAAGAATAGTCTCCGCCGTAAATATCTTTAACGAGCGTATCAACATTTCGATGATCACCTCGTTCCGCCAATTGTAGTAACTCGTCAAAACCCTTTAAACAAATGTGACTGAAAAAAAATTTTTTTTTTTCCATGAATTTTAATTAATAAAAATACTCTTCTCACCTTTGCTTTTGTAAGTAATGATCCTAGGCCCCAAAATGTTCCTCCACCAGTTGCAGTGCCGCCGACTCTTTCAAATACATTTTCAGATTCTACCTAAATGAACAAGTTTATTAATTAAAAATGACTGACTGATAAAATCTTGTTTTTATATTGTAAGAATATTGTTACTGTAACTTATTTAAAATTACTTTCATTATTTTAATTCAATTATTGTTTTCCAGAATTTTTAACTAAAATTTTTCTTTATAAAGTTTAAATTAATTATTATTAATAATTTATGAAAAATTTTTTTCAACATTTTCAAATCCTTTTGTTAACAATTCAATTTTACGAAATTTCATCGATTATTCGGAAATTCTTCAATCAAATATATATTAGAAAAAAAAACTTCAAATAACTTAAAAAAAATTCAATTGAACTTTTACAAAAAAAATTAAATCTACACATTTTTAAGTTAAAAGTATGAAAAATTCAAACATTCAAAGATTATAATTTGAAACCTTTTTAAAACTCAATTATTATCTAAAGTTTTAACTGAAATTCATATTTAAATCAATTATTATTAGAAAATTCTACGACAATTCAATTATTTAAATACAAAAAAAAATAATTTAATGAAGAATTGAATGTTTTTTAAAATTGAACTCTCATTTAAAGAATGTTATCAAGAAATTTTTAAATAGGTAATTAAAATTCTTTTCACGAATTTCAATAAAATTTTTAAGAATAATTTCATTTTTCGAGAAATTAGATTAAAAATGTATTAAAAATAATTGAATCTCTGTAAAAAATTTGATTGAATTGAGAAAAGTTTTTGAAAATAATTGAAATTTTGTCAAGAATTTTATTAAAATTTTTGAAAATAATTGAATTTTAGAGAAAAATTTTAATATTTATAAAAATAATAGAATCTCTCTAAACATAAATTGAATATTTTTGAAAATAATAGAATTATTGCGAAGAAATTTATAAAAAAAATTTTAAAATAATTCATTCTCACACTTACTTTTAAAACACTAACTCCACTTCCAATGTTGACCAGCAAATAAGGAAAAATATTTGGTGTCGTCTTTTGAAAATGATATTCAGGATTGGCATGCCTCTCGAATTGAAAAGATTCACAAGGTATATTTTTCAGTAAGAAATTACATCCCTTTATGAGACAACAAATCTCATCTACTTTGTCGACTCTGAAATATAAATAAAAAGTTTTTATAAAATTTTTATAAACAAAAAAGAGACATCAAAATTTAGAATTTTCTTATGAATTCTAAAAATTTAATTTTCTTCCAGTACTTTTAATAAAATTTCCCTTACTTTCCCCTGATTTCCCTGACCTGTGACAAAATTTTGTAAAAGTTAATTATAGGTATATTTTAAAAATTTAATTGACTTGAAAAATTATTCAAAAATTATTTTTGAAAGATAGTTATTTTTTACACTATAAAAATCGAATTAAGTTACATTAATATGTATCACAAAAGAATTCAATTTTTTTCTTAATTAGTTGTTAAATTTTTCAAAAAAATTCAATTATTTTCAAAAATTTTTAAATCATTCGAAACAATTCAATTATTTTTTAAAATTTTAATAAATCTTTCTCAATTCAATTATTTTTTTAAATATAGTAAAGTCTTTGCAAAAATTCAATTATTTTCAATAAAATTTCTCGAAAGAATTCAATTTTTTCTTAATTTGTTTAAATATATTTTAATAAATCCTTCGAAACAATTCAATTATTCCTATTTATAATAAAATTTTTTTGCTAAAAATTCAATTATTTTTAATACAATTTTAAAAATATTTCATGAAAGTATTCGAATTTTTTTCACATTTTTAATCAAGTTTCACGAAAGAATTAAATTATTTTAAAAACTTTTGTTTAAATCCCTCCAAACAATTCAATTATTTTTTTAAATAGTAAAATTTTTGTACAAATTCAATTATTTTCTATATTTTAATAAAATTCTTTAAATGAATTAAATTATTTTTGAAAATTATAATAAAATTCTGAGAAGAATTTAATTATTTTCTAAAAGTTTTAATAAAATTTAATAATTTAATTGTTTAATTTCAATTATTTAGAAACACGATTATGTATTTGAAAAACTTGAAAGAAATTGTTCATAAAATTCAAATAAAATTATTAAAGAAAGACCATTATTTAAAAAAAAATTCAAAGCTTTTCTTCAAAAGAATTAAAATATAGAATTTTCAAAAATTTTAATAAAATTCAATTTTTAAAAAAAGTTTCTGATAAAAATCTAAGCAAGAATTCAATTATTCTCATAAATAATAAAATGCCTCGAAGAAATTCAATTATTCACACATTTGTTGATAAAATTCTTTGCAAGAATTCAATTATTTTCATAAATAATAAAATTCCTAGAAGAAATTCAATTATTATCTTTTCTTAAATTTTTTGACAAAATTCTTTTCAAGAATTCAACGATTTTTAATATATTAACTTGAACGAAAGTTATAACATTATTATTTCAAAAAATTCGAAAAATCAAAAAAATGCAAATTTTTTTTTTTTTGTAAAATGGATGCAAAACTATCCTTCGTTAACTTTTTCAGACAAATACAACCCATTTCTACAATAAAATTTAAAAAAATATGTATTTTGACATTTTTTTTCGTTTCTTTAGATTAACTTTTTTCTAAAAAAATAGTGATTCTTAATATTTAAGCAAGCTTTTCAGGAAAAGTTATTAAAGTTTTTTATTTAAAGACCAGTATGTAAAGTAAGAAATTTGCTACATTAGACAAAAATATTGTTTCAATATTCAGTTTTTAAAATTAACAAAGTTATGCACGAGTTAACAAAAAAATGTTCATACGAATCGAATGTATCACTGCTCCGCAAAGGGTTAAATATTGATTAATTCTTGCATCAAGTTGGTGTTGATATTTTCTGATTAATTAATTAATTTGTATTTTTGGTAATTCTGACTTCAATTTTATCATAAAAATAGAAAAAATTAAGAATTTTAAATCTAAAATTTAAAACTTCAAAAATTTTTATACATAAAGTATTTTTGAAGAGCACAAAAATAATGAAGCCAAAATGCAGTAAATGAGAAGAAAAAATGTTTAATTTTAAGAAATTCGGTTTTTTGAATTTTTGATAATTTTCAATAATTTTTTAATTTTTTACCAAAGGGTGGAGACTATTAAATAAATAAAGTATTTTTGAAGAGCCCAAAAATAATGAAGCTAAATGCAGTAAATGAGAAAAAAAAATGTTGAATTTTAAGAAATTCAGTTTTTTGAATTTTTGATAATTTTCAATAATTTTTTAATTTTTTACCAAAAAGTGGAGACTATTAAATAAGTAATATTTTCCTACCGAAATAGCTAATGGTAACTAATTATTATTTTTTTTCGGTCAAATTTAATTCTCGGCTATTTTCTGATTTTCCAGATTGGTAGAAACTAAAACCCGTCGAAGACGGGTACGATAGCTAGTTATTAATATAGAATAGATTTAAAAAAAAAGTATTTAAAATGCGTTAAAAGAAAACTTACAGTAAACCCAATTTTTCTTGAAGCAACGGTGTGTATTTAAAAGCACCACCTCCCGTTACTTTAATACTCTTGCCATGAAATCTTTCAATATTCACCAAATTCGATTTAACAAAGTCCAAACAATTTTCAATGTGTCTCGTTTCAAATTTAACAAAATGCAATCTACAACCTTCAAACACTTTATAAGCTCTCTCCTCCGAATTTTCCTGCTCTGTACAATCGTAAAGCGGCTTTCGATAATTAACCGTTGAATAATAAGCTATTTTAGTCAGCGATATACCTGAAAATTAAAAATCAAACATTAAAACCAAAATTATTATATTCACCAAAATAAATATTTTATTTAATAATTGAATGTTTCTTAAAATTTAATTCGATGAAAATTGTACTAATAATTGAAATTCTGCAATGAGTTTTATTATTTGAGAAAATAAATGAATTGTTGTGAATAAATTTATAAAATTTTTGAAAAGTGGGGTCGTTCATAAACTACGTCACACTCCTAGGGGTGGCGAAAATTCAATTCGCCAAAAATTCAATTATTTTCAAAATTTTAAATAAAATTCTTTGCAAAATTTCAATTATTTTCAAAAGTTTTTCGTAATTCAATGATTTTCAACTATTTACTATTTCCATAAAAGTTAGCAAAAAAAATTTAATTCCTCGCATGAATTCAATTATTTTCATAAATTATTATTTAAATTCTTCTATGGAATTCAAGTATTTTTCAAAATTTTAATAAAATTCTTCAAAAAGTTTCCAATTATTTTCAAAAATTGTTATAAAATTCTTTAATATAATAAATTTCAGTAAAATTTTAATTAAATTCCTTAGAAGAAATTAAATATTTTCAAAAGTTGTTAATAAAATTCTTCGTAAAAATTAAATTTCAATAAACATTCAATTACTGAATAAATAATTTATTTTTTTATTTCAATAATTGAATTCTCGTGGATTTTTTTAAAGTAAATATTGATTTAAAAATTAATTTCGGTTAAAATTTTAGATAATAATTTGATATTAAAAGCATTATAGCATGAATTTTTAGAAATAATTAAATTTTGAAAATGTTGCAAATTCAAATCTTTGGAAATCTGAATTATTAAATTTTAAAGGATTTGAATTTAAATTTTTTTGAAAATTCTAATTTGAATGGAAAAATAATAATGATTAAATAATTATGATAAATAAAACAATTGTATTCGAAGAATTTTACAATTAAAAAAATTCGCAAATAAATGTATTAGAACATTTTTCTCAGTATCTAATTATTTTTAGAGTAAATCCAGAATATTCTTTAAGGTCTCAGGGAAAAAGTCAAAATTTTATCTGAAAATCAAGAAAATGTCAGGGAAAAAAAATTAAATTTTCGTGGCAACCCTGAATTAATATCTTAAAAAATCTACTTGAAATATTAGTACCAAAAAATAAATTTGAATTAAAAAAAAAATGATTTATTTCGAAATTATTCCTTTAGTTTTTTTTTTATTAAATTAAAAAACAAAAACGATTATTTGATGACTAAAATCAATGTCAAAAGAGTTTTTTTTTCGTGAATTAAAAACATAAAAATAAAATATATTCATCACTCACCAATGTCAATGGCAAATTTTTGGGCATTTTTTAAATTTGCAAAAACTTCAACAGCAGGTGGTAACTTAATACTTTGAGGATCTGAAATTTCATTAACAGTGTCTGCCATTTCTATAATGTAGATTTTTTTTACGAAACTAGATATTTTTTTTGCAATTTAATTTAAATAAATTAAAATAACGTATCAACAATTACACCACTCCTCTTTTTCATTTCGTTATTTCTCTTATACACTGCAATATTCAATTGGATAATTTATCATTTTACAAATATTTTATCTATACTGCACAGTATACATAGTATGAAATATGAAGCAGTTGTTTATCTAATTCAACACATTTTGCACTGTCAATAATAATTTTTTCTTTTTTTGCACACTTCACTTAATTATCCAGATGTTGCAAACAATTTCAATACAACACTTGATTAGAATTTTAAAATGCAAACAAATTTAAATATAGCTTTAATATTATTCATTTTTGCAAAAAAAAAGGAACAATGTAAATAAATAATTCTTGCAACGACAAAAAGCGCTAAAAGCAACAAAATAAACTAGTCCATTAACCTCAAAAAATAATCCATTTTTCCCTAAAAGTACTTTATTTTATGTTTATATTTTAACTTGTCTTGAAATAATACTCGATAAATTTTATCAATTGCAACAAATGGTAAATTATTGTAATAATAAATTTTTATTAGAAATTTTACAATTACAACTAAACAGTTCACTTTACACTGGTGGACAAATATTCATTCATTATAAATATCAGGTAAATTCCGTCCAATCGGAATTGATCTTTAGTTAAAGGAATATTTGGAAAAAGTGCTACGATTGGTTGGAGCGTTTTCACTAATTCGTGGCCAACTTCAGTCAGTAGCTTGTGGCTATCTGTGTATGAGATTGAATCAGAGGAGCAACAGAGGAGCATAATATTTTGTTTAAAAATAAAAATTCTCCTTAGCATTGTGTTTACTAATAAAGTAAAACGCAATAAGAAGTGTTTTCTCTAAAGTATAGTTATTTTCAAGTGTTAAATTTACAGTGTTTTTCACGACAGTGGTGATTTTTAATACAAATGCTATATTTGTAGGTTAGGTTTTTTCAGTCACGATGGCGGATAAGGCCATTATGAAGGTACAATTAATTATTTGCAATTTTTCTCTCACTAAATAGAATAATAATATTTATTTACAATAATATTTGATGGATAATTGAAATTTTTCTTTTTTGATAATTTATTAATTCTCTCTTTTTCCCAATGAATTTTAATAGCAAATTACTGAGCAAAAGCTCAAGGCGTTTTCCATCGGCACAATGGGAAAACGACCTCTCAGTAAAAAAGAATTGGAAGAACAACGAAAAAAAGAACAAGAACAAGCTGCAGCGCAGGTAAAATATTAATTTCCTTTCTTTTAAATAATTATTTTCTTTAATTCTTTACTTTAAATGATGCAGTTTTCTTTATTCATTGATTTCTCAATATTTTTATACAAAAATCGTTTTTGAAAAAAGTATGAATATTTTTCCAAAAAAAAAGTATTTTTGTTTCTTATTGATTGATTGAAGTGACTGAAAGTTTCAAAAACGTAAAATAAATTTAATTCCGTGGGCCAATTTTAATAGACAAGATTTTCATTAATCAATGAGTAACAAATTTCAAAAACATCAGGCTTCGGATAGTATAAGTTTTTCGTTTTTTTCGACTTATTTTCAAATAATGCGACTTTTTTACCTTTTTTTCCAAATATTGAACGAAAATACCACATTTTTAGTATAAAATGCAACTTAATTCGATTTTTATAGTTTGAAAAATAACTACAGAAAAATCTTTCAAAAATTATCTTTGAATAATTTCTCCTAATTAAATCTTCGAAATATACAGATAAAAAGATTTTTAATAATTGAAATTTTGTAAAATTTAATTGAAAAAGTGGATTTTTTTTCAAGTATTTTATTACAATTTTCGAAAATCAACTTTTGAAGAATTTTAATTGCAAATTTTGAAAGTAATTAAATTCTCAAAAAATGTAACAGACCTCGGAATTAGGACTTTCTCGACTATTTTCGAAAAATGCGAATTTTTCGACTTATTTTCAAAAATTACGACTTTTTCGACTTTTCTTCCAAATATTGCAAAAAATACTACATTTTTATTATAAAATGCAACTTATTTCGATTTTTATAGAGTCAGGGCTCGAAGTAGGTCCGTAAATCCTGAAAAGTCCGTAACTTTGCTTCAAGTCCGTAAAAGTCCGTTTTTTTTAAAAAAGGTCCGTAAAGTCCGTAATTTCATTCAAAAAGGATGAAAAGTTCGTAAATTGTACGATATAATTTGGAGAATTTTAGAGAAATTACAAATGATTGCAGAAATTCATCAATTATTTTTAAAAGTAATAAAATTCTTCGCCAAAATTTCAATTATCTTTAGAAATATTAAAATTCTTCTCCGAAATTCAATTATTTTCAAAAAATCTAAAAAACATTGTCAACATTTCAATTATCTTTATAAATAAATAGCAAAATTCTTCGACAAAATTCAATTATTTCCAAAAATATTATTAAAATTCTTTAAAAAATTTTAATTATTTTCGTAATTAACAATATTTATCTCACGAATTCAATTATTTTCTAAAGTAATAAAATTCAATTATTTTCAAAAATTTTAATAAAATCCATTGCAAAATTTCAATTACTTTCAAAAGCAATAATATTCTTCGCAAAAATTAAATATTGTTCAATATCTACTATTTTCATAAAATTTACCAAAAGAATTTAATTATTAAAAAAAAAAAAAAATTTAATAAAATTCTACAAATACTTTTAATTATTTTCAAAAAATAATAAAAATTTTACAAGAATTTAATTAATTTAACAAATTTTTTTTATAAATTTCTTCGCAATCATTCAACTATTTTCAAAATTTAATAAAATTTTTACCGGGATTCAATTATTTACGTAAATAATAAAATTCGTTTTAGGAATTCAATTATTTTCAATAGAATTTTAATCGAATTCCTCGAAAAAATTCTTAAAAATTTTATTAAAATTCGTCCAAAGAATTTAATTATTTAAAAATTTGTTGATAAAATTTTTAATAGGAATTGAATTTCAAGAAATATTCAATTATTCAATAAATTATTTATTTTTGTATTTAAATAATTGAATTCTGGTAGTATTTTCTCATAAACATTGATTTAAAAATAGATTTCAGTTAAAATCTTAGATTATAATAATTGAATTATAATAATTGAATTTCTATCAAAAAAGGTTTTATCAAAATTTTTTAAAATGTTTAAATTTCTGCTAAAATTCTGATATTTTTGAAAATAATTGAATTTTTACGAAGAATTTTATTAAGACCTTTGAAAATAATTAAATCTCTGCAAAGATTTTTATTATTTTACGAAAATATTTAAATTCTTGCGAAAAATTTTATTAAAATTTCTGAAAGTAATTGAAGATCTGCTAAGAATTTTGTTATTTTTAATTTATGCCAAGAATTTTATGAAGATTTTTAAAAATAATTGAGTTCCTGTTAATTTTTTACAAGAATTTAATTATTTTTGAAAATTTTAATAAAATTCTTCGCAAGAATTCAATTATTTTCATAAATAATAAATTTCAATGCAGAATTTCAATTATTTTTAGTACAATTTTAATCAAATTTCTCGAAAAATGTAATTATTCTTAAAAATTTTATTAAAATTCGTTGATAGAATTCAATTATTTGAAAATTTGTTGATAACGATTTTTTATGGGAATTGAATTTTAAGAAACGTTTAATTGTTTAATAAATTATTTATTTGCATTTTATTTTTATTAATATAATTGAATTCTAGTAGAATATTCTAATAAAAATTGATTTTTATTTCATAAAAATGAATTTCAGTTAAAATTTTAGATAATAATTGAATATTAAAAGCAATATAGCTTGAATTTTTAAAAATAATTTAATTTTGTAATTAATTTTTTTGAAAAAGTTTAATTGAGTTTTTTAAATATTATTTTTAGTTTCTATTTTCTAATATTTATTTAGTTAATTTGAAAATTGTCAAAGAACTTTTTCGAAAATTATTCAAAATAATCGATATAAAGAAGAATTTTAGATAAAAATTCTTAAAAATAATAATTGAATTGATAATGATTTTAATTATTATAAATTATTTTTATTAATAATTATTATAAAACATGAAGAAATCAATGACTTCGAGTCGAAGACTCGGAATTATCGATTAAAAATTTATCAAAAGTTATCAATAAAAATATTCAAAACTTTAAGAATTTTTAAAGAAAAATAATGTAACTAATAATTTTTTTTAAACAAAAATTTAAATATTTTTGTACTTTTGCTTCCCTTAAATTTTCAAAGAATTTAATTTAAAAATATTTTCAAATTTAATTAATTCCTAAAATTCCTGTTATAACGCTTTAAATATTCAATTATTTTAAAAAATTTTAACTGAAATTTTTTTTAAACTCAATTCCTATCAGAATTTAACTATGAGAATTGAATTATTTAAAATAATTTTTGTAAATTCATAAAATAATGTATTTTCAAAAATACAATTCTGAAAAAAATTATGTTTTCAAAAAATAGTAATTAATATATTGATTAGATAGTCTATGAAATATTTTACGTTGTTTCTAATTCAAGATATGGCAAGCAATTCCTAGAAAGTGTTTTAATATTAAGATCTCACAATCTTATCTGTAAAAAAATCGAATATAAAAATTTTCTCAGTTTTTGAGACGAAAGTACTTATTGGAAAAATATATTGTTCGTAACACAAAATGATTATAAATCAATGTTATCTAATTTGATCGCTAGCAAGCAAATACAATTTTTTCTTTAATTTCATTTACAAAAAATTATTAATTAAAAAAATTGTAACTGCATCATAGACGTAACTTATTTTTAAAAAAATATTTAGATATTTTTTTTCAGCAAATATTCTCAGGTATTTATGAATAAAAAAAAGTATTTTTGAAAAAAGTCTGTTTCTTTTTTTTTGTAAAATAATAACACTGAGATAATTTTTTCTAAAAAAAAGCTATTGTTAATGTAAAAATGTTTTCTTCTTAATAGGCTTTTGAAGAATTTGTCGCAACATTTCAAGACACTCCAAATAAGCCAACTAATAAAGTTTGGGTAAAAGCCGGTACTTACGATGCTGGAAAAAGACGTAAATATCTATAATTATTTAATAAAATGTTTGTAAACGATTCTATGAGAGAAAAAATTGATGAATACTTTTTTTTTACAGAGGAAGATACGAGAGAAAAGGGCAAACTTTATAAACCTCAGTCGAAAATATCAGAAATGGTTGACAATAGATCGTCAGCGGAACAAGCGCAAGAATATGCGAGGCTCCTTGGTTCGAATGAGAGGAAAATTGATAGACTTGGTAAAAAGAAGAAGGAAGGCGAAAAGAAAAAGAGTAATTTAGAATTATTTAAAGAGGAACTTAAAATGATACAAGAAGAAAGAGAGGAAAGACATAAATATAAAGGAGTCGTGAAAACAGTTTTAACCACATCTTCGGAAGATCCGATGATGGCAGCTTTAAAATGCGTAGAAGGTAGAATTAAATGAGTTAAAAATTCATTTTTCCTCTAGTTCATTTCATCTTTAATTTTTTTTGTTCCTTTTGGTTCCTAAAGGCACTCTGAAACATATTTTTCATTTACAGATGGCTCTTTTGACAACGGAGATCCCAATACTACAAATTTATATCTGGGGAATTTGAATCCTAAGGTAATTTTTATTTTTCACAATTCTTGTTTTAATATCTTTATTTCAAAAGTTGGATTAAAATATTCCATTTTTTTTATCACCGTTGAGTTTACACATTACATTATTTTCATAAATTACAATATTCATCCCAAGAATTCAATTATTTTCAAAAGTAATAAAATTCTTCGAAGAAATTTAATTATTTTTAAAAATTTTCACGAATATCTCGTCAAGAATTCAATTATCTTTACAAATAGCAACATTTTTCGCCAAAAATTCAATTATTTTCAAAAATTTATAAAAATCTTTGCAAAAGTTCAATTACTTTCAAAAGTTTTTTGCAATTCAATAATTTCCAATATTTACTATTTTCATAAAATTTATCAACAGATTTAATTATAGAAAAAACTTTTTGACACAATTCTTCGAAAAGATGCAATTATTTTCATAAATAATAAAATTTCATTTACGAATTCAATTATTTTCAACTTCTTGAAAAATGCAAATTATTATTAAAAAAATTTTTAAAACTAGAGAGAAGAATTCAGTTTTAAGAAACATTCAATTATTCAATAGAATACAATAAAATTTGTTGCAATAATTCAAATATTTCCATAAATAACATTTAATTCGTCGCAGAAAATCAATTATTTTCAAAAAATTTTAAGTAATTTTGCGAAAGAGTTCAATTATCTTGATAACCAACAAAATCGCATAAATTCTTCCTATAAAATCAATTATTCTAAGGAATTTTAATAAAATTCTTTTCCAAAATTCAATTATTTTGATAAATATCAAAATTCATCACAAGAATCCAATTCTTTTGAAAAGTAATAAAATGACAAAAAATTATAATAAATAATTAAAAAGAAAAAGAAAGAAAGAGATTTTTTTACAAAAATGTTTTTTTGTCAACAGATCACAGAACAACAGTTAATGGAGATTTTTGGAAAATTTGGCCCATTGGCTAGTATAAAAATAATGTGGCCCCGTAGCGATGAAGAAAAAGCTAGACAAAGAAATTGTGGTTTCGTTGCGTTCATGAGCCGTAGAGATGGAGAGCGAGCGCTGAAAAATTTAAACGGTAAGTTTGTCAAAAATGTTTGCAGTATTGTTAATTAATTTAGAATTAGAATTAATTAGAAATAATAATAATAATAATAACTAATTATGATAATAATAAGAACAAAATTATTATAATAATAGCACTGGTCGAAAAAATTTTAAATCCGAAAAGTTAAGATTTTCAAAAAAACACAAATCAGATTCTTTGAAAAATTTAAAATTCCAGACACAAAAGCCAAAAATTATTTTTTATATCTCATCTACTAAAACCTATTCTTAGAAACAATTCAGTTATTTTTAAAAATTTTTCGATGTTTAATTATTTTGAATAATTACTATTTTCATAAAAATTTCCCAAAAGAATTCAATTATTTTTAAAATCAATTTTTATAAAATTCTTTGCTAACTAAACTGACTTATTAAATGATAAGTGTTGACTGAAATTGTCTTCCTATCAAACAAATTAAATTATTCTTTGCTAACATTCAATTATTTTCATAAATAATTAAATATTCACAGAAATTCAATTTATTATTTTAAAAAAATTGAATTCTTTGCAAGAATTCAATTATAAATAAGTTTTAGTTTTTCAAAAATTGAATTCTGGAATAATTCACAAGGTTGACACAAAATTTTGATTTCAAACAAATTATGACTTTTCCTTGACCCTAAAAAAAAATTCTGATCCACTCTAAAAATAATTAGCAAATACTAAAAATAAATTCTATTATATTTATTTGCGAAATTCTTTAATTATAAAATTATTCAAAACGCATCAATAGTTTTTACTCTAACTTCTTTAAAATTATTTTTAATATTTAAATTTAATTGTTGTCTGGAATTTTTAACTAAAATTCTTCTCTAAATCAATTATTTTTAAAAATATTTGAGAAAGTTCCCTATTTCCCCTAAAATACTTTTTAGGGGCACTGTGAAGCCTGCGATTATTAATATAGATTTTAACTTCACTAGTCTAAGTTTCTGGACATGATTAATTTTCCACTACCCTGAAAATTACTCTTTTAATAAAATTTTGTCGACCAGTGTAATTTATTAATTATAATTATAATAATTTTTAGTTAATTGAATTAATAATTAATTGGTTAATTAAAACAGTGTACATAAAATTTCTTCTTAAATTTTCATTTAACAGTAGTTAATTAAAATTGTTATTTAAAAATTAGTATCTAGAATATTGTGTTTTGTAAATTTGGAATTATTTCGTTCGTTTAAAAAATATAAATGCTCTTGAAAAGAAATGTGAGTTGTACTAATCGATCTTTGAAAAAATGTGTTTTTTCATATGCAAAATGGTTAAAAATATTTGACTGGCGTTGTGATGAGATAGGTCGAGATATAATGCAATATGAAATGAAGTTGGGCTGGGGTAAAAGTGTGCCAATACCGCCATATCCCATTTACATTCCGCCTGCTTTAATGGAAATAACGCAGCCACCACCGCCTTCTGGACTTCCATTTAATGCTCAACCTCATCGTCGCGACAAGCACAAGGTACACTTATCTGACCAATCAAGGGGCGAGTTAATAAAAGCAATTCTCTTTCATATTTTAAACACCTTCGTTTTACTGATTCGTTCGATTTAATCCCCAAAAACTAGTTATTAATTCATTAATTAATAGCGTGTTAAAATTTTCAAAAATCATTTCTCTCTTTTTATCTCGCAACGAATAGAAGAAATCATATCTTTTTGGATGATTTTTTTGTTTCTCTATACATTGACTTTGGGCGGTATAGATTATATTAAATGTTTCTTTTTGTTGTTGATAATTTAAAAATTAATTGCAAGAAAACAATCATAATCGTGTGACTATAATTTTCAAACATAATCTCAGATACCACGTATTCGCAACCACCAGACCTTGGAGCCGCAGGAGAAGGAAAACTTTGAAAAGGTAAAGTTATTGTCTTCTGTTAGAAAACATACGCAAATTTTTATTCGCTGATGCCCGGAAAAATTCATAACAGAAAAAAAAGAATTACAGGGTTGCCACAGGTCAGGGAAAAGTCAGGGATTTTTATTAAAAGTACTGGAAAAAATTTAATTTTTAAAATTCATAAGAAAATGTTGAATTTTGGTGTTTTTTCTTTTGTTTGCCTCATAAACTGTGAAATTAACACAAAACCTTCAATCTTTTCTATTTCTGACAATAATTTCTAATTAAATAACTTCATTCATAAAATAGATAAATTTTAGTTAAAAACACTAAAAACTTTGCATTTTAGAGAAGTTACAAATGATCGCAAAAATTCAATTATGTTCAAAAATTAGAAAAAAAATCTCATCAACAATTCAATAGACCTTTTCATTTCAATTCGGAAGTCGCGAATGCGCCTGCGCAGCAACCATGACAGTTCACCAATTTTAAAAGTTTCGGCCCTGTTCTATTAACATGTGTTAAAACTTTACTTTTGCTCATGTTTTTATAGAGAAAAGAAAATGTGTCCGGTGCAAAATTGGTATCAAATTTAAACATAAAAACACGCAGTTAAATTTGCAATTAAAAATATCACTGCAGTGCAGAAAACAGTCAACTAAAAGAAGAAAAAAGAGTTGGTTCCAGAGTGAGGTTATGTTTACTATATATTGACATATTGTTATTCGCTGATGAAATGTGAAAAACATAATAGTTACCTCTTTCACTTTTATTTATTATTTTTATTAACGTTGCATGTAGAAATGCAAAAAAACTAAAATAAATTATTGATATTTCAAAAATAACTTATTGATAAAATAATTAATATATGCTCCGTCCTTAATTTTTTCATTAAATTTATTCCAGTATTTGTTATAATTATTATACTCCATTTTTATGCAATATATAATAATTATTAGAACACTTTTTATAATTTTTTCATATCTGAATAATGCAATAGCTGTAAACAGGGCCGAAACTTGAAACGGAACTTCAATTCCATATAACGCATGCGCAAAGAAAATAATTGAAATGAAAAGGTCTATTATCTTTATAAATAATAAAATTCTTCTTCTAAATTCAATTACTTAAAAAAATTTAATACAATTTTTGGCCAAACTGTAATTATTTTCAAAAATTTTTCTCAATTCAATGATTTTCAATGTCTACTATTTTAATAAAAAATTTTCCCGAAGAATTTAATTATTTAAAACAAATTTTGATAAGATTCTACCAAAACATTTAATTATTTTCATAAATAGTAAAAATTCACAAGAATTTAATTATTTACAATTATTTACAAATTTATTATAAATTTCTTCGTAATAATTTTCATTTATTTCATAAACTATACAATTTTTTTACAGAGATTCAATTATTTTCGTAAATAATAAAATTCTTTTTAGGAATTCAATTATTTTCATAAATAGTAAAACTCATCGCAGAATTTCAATTTTAATCGAATTCCTCGAAAAATGTAATTATTCTTAAAAATTTTATTAAAATTCGTCGAAAGAATTCAATTATTTTCATAAAATTCCATAAAATTCTAAAAAAAAACAATTCAATTATTTTCAAAAGTAATAAAATTCTTCGCAAAAATTCAATTATGTTTAAAAATTTTTTCAAACTCTTCTCAAAATTTTAATTACCTTTATAAATAATTAAATTGTTCTCCACAATTTAATTATTTTCAAAAAATTTTAATAAAATTTTATGCAAACATTTAATTATTTTCAAAAATAATAACATTCTTTTGAAGGATTCAATTACTTTTATAAATAGTAAATTTCTTTGCAGAAATTCAATTACAAGTATCAATTAATTTTAATAAAATTGAATTAATCAAATTTTCAATTATAATTTTGAGCAATACAAGATTATTTTAAAAAGTTGAAAAAATTCTTTGTTTAATTCAATTATTTTCCAAATTTTTAATTAAAATTATTAAAAAAAACATTATTTTCAAAAAATTTAAAGAAACTCGTCCAATGAATTTAATTATTCTTAAAAACTCTAATAAAAAGTTTGAAAGCTACTTGTAGATTTATTTGTCTTCGAATGAAAATAAATTTAAATTTGATGAGAAAGAAAACCGGGAAAAATTAGGACAAAGCCGGAAATTTTGTTAAACGAAAATAGTAGACAGCCTGTAATTGAATATTAAATGCATTATAGCGTGAATTTTTTAGAAATAATTGAATTTTGAAAAGGTTTCAAATTAAAATCTTTGAAAATTTGAATTTTTCATACTAATAATTCTGTAGAATTAATTTTTTTTTGAAAATGTTTAATTGAATTGTTTTTAAAATTATTTAAAGTTTTTATTTTCCAATATATATTTAATTAAAGAATTTGTGAATAATTAAAATTCCGTATAAAATTGAATTGTTAACAAATGAATTTGAAAATTATTAAAAAACTTTTTCAAAAATTATTAAAAATAATTGATTTAAAGAGAAATTTTAGTTAAAAATTCTAAAAAAATAATATAATTGAATTGAATTGATGAAAATAATTTTGAAGAAGTTATAGTAACAATATTCTTTTATAATATAAAAAAAATAATGATTTTATCACACGGACATGTTTTATAATAATATTCTTAAAAGTTATTGAATTTGAATCTTTTGAAGAATTTTAATTCCTATGAAAAAATAATAATGATTAAATATTTATTTAAAAACGAAGTTATTGATGTTTTCGAATAACTTTACTTTTGAAGAAATTTGTAAATAAATGTAATGGAACATTTTTTTTTTTTTTTTGAGTATCTAATAATTTTTAAAGTGAATCAGAATATTCTTTAGGGTTAGGGAAAAAGAAAAAAAATTTTGTCTGGAAAGTCAGGAAAAAACAAAATTAAATTTTTGTAGCAACCCTGAAATAGAAAGTTGATAATAAAACATTTATTTTTATTTTGAAGAATGTTTTAATTTTGAAAAGATAAATTGTTTTCTCAGTAAGGTTAAAGATAATAATTGAAAAATAATGATAGAAAGAGAATAACTTGGTGTTAATCAGTTAATTTGGTAAGTTTAAAAAAGTTTTGTTGAATAATTTGTAAAATTGTAAGAGCGGAGGCGTTGGTGCCTACCGTAGAAAAAGTGGAATTCAAATTTTCAAAGACTTCTCTAATCGTCCTTTAAAATTATCTTGAATTGTTCCCGTCCATTCTTGGGGGTGCATTCCGATGTTTTGGATGACAATCTGTACCACTCTATCGACACACTTACTGGGCCTTGACAGATTTTGCAGAATGCAGTTGTCAAAGTGGTTATTCCGACGGAAAGGTATTTTTAGATTTTAATCTTATGTAGACTTTTATACAGATTCCTGTAAGTATGATCGTATTCCGCCTTCTTCCCTATCCACGTTCTCTTTTTCCTTAAAAAAAAAAAACAAACATTTCTTCGTCTTGTCTATGGAAATTTGGTTATTTAAATGAGACTGCGCGCCTTATAGGAACTTAGTCATGTTGATACATAGAATGGTGGAATTTGTCATTCGAGAGGGACCCATGTTTGAAGCAATGATTATGAATCGAGAAATATCAAATCCCATGTTTCGGTTAGTAATTATTTTCTAATACTTGTTCTTTTTTTCTCATCACTCAAAAAAAGTGATCAGAATGTCAAAGACTTCAAAATATAATTTTTGGAATATTTTCTTTCAGATTTTTATTTGAAAACTATTCACCGGCACATACTTATTATCGTTGGAAATTGTATTCCATTCTTCAAGGAGATTGTCAAAAAGAATGGCGAATTGAAGATTTTAGAATGTTTAAAGGAGGAAGCGTTTGGAGACCTCCGCCAATCAATCCATGGACTCAGGGAATGCCAGAGGAATTAATTGAAATTGAAGAAAGACAAGAGCCTAGAAGGGGGAGTCTGTCAAACAGGTATTATTTTTTATTCCTTATTTTCTTTCTTATGATATTTTTATAAAACATAATAATAGAGTCAAAGTACCAGTTACGACGCGATTATAATAGAAATTCGACAATTATAATGAAACTTACAAGCTTCACAGTCTGTCCCCTTTTTTTAATTTTGGCCCCTAAATGTACCCTATTTTCAAAAGTTTTTTGCAATTCAATAATTTTCAATATTTACTATTTTCATAAAATTTATCAACAAATTTAATTATAGAAAAAACTTTTTGAAACAATTCTACGAAAAGATTCAATTATTTTCATAAATAATAAAATTTCATTTACGAATTCAATTATTTTTATCGCAGAATTTCAAATATTTTTAATATAATTTTAAATAAATTCCTCGAAAAATGCAATTATTTGTCTTCACGTAAAGTTAGCGTTTTTTGATTCAAAATTTTGTTTACTTCGAATTGTTATGTCAAAAGTTTGACAGTTAATTTGTAAATAATAAAATAAGTGAAGTAAGAAAATTTAACCCAAATTTAAAAAAACTCAATAAAGAAATTCAGAAAGAAATTAGGTTTTTGAAGAATTGTAATTAAAATTCTTTGATGATATACTTTGAATTCTCGAAAATAATTTTAAAAAAAATTGAAACAATTGTAAATTTTGTAAAATTAACAAGAATTAACAAGAATTTTATAGGGATTAATATTAAAAGATTTTTAAATCAAATTATTTGTAAATTTAAGGGAAGCAAAAAAAATAAACATATTAAAATTTTTATTTAAAAAAAATTGAATTTTGGAATAATTACAGTTGCAATTTTTAGAAATAATTAAATTTCAATAAATTCAATAAATTTCAATAATAATATTAACAGGGCTCGAACTAGGTCCGTAAATCCCGTAAAAGTCCGTAACTTTGCTTAAAGTCCGTAAAAGTCCGTTTTTTTTTAAAAAAAAGGTCAGTAAAGTCCGTAATTTGATTGAAAAAGGTCCGTAAAGTTCGTAAATTATACAATATAATTTGGATAATTTTAGAGAAATTACAAATGATTGTAGATAATTCAATTATTTTCAAAAGTAATAAAAATTTTTTTGCAAAAATTCAATTATGTTCAAAATTTTTTAAAAATTCTCGTCAAAATTTCAATTATCTTTAGAAATAATTAAATTCTTCTCCGAAATTCAAAAATTTTAATAAAATTCTTGTCACAATTTCAATTTTTTATAAAAATTTTCCTCAATTCAATGATTTTTAATAGGTATCTACTATTCTAATAAAATTTTCCAATAGAATTCAATTATCTAAAGAAAAAATTTAATAAAATTCTACACAAACCTTTTATTTAATTATTTTCACAAAATAATAAAAATTCCCCAGAAACTCAATTATTTACAAATTTTATATAAATTTCTTAGCCATAATTTAATTATTTTCATAAATAATAAAATTCTTTTTAAGACTTCAATTATTATTTTCACAAATAATAATAAAACTCATCGCAAAATTTCATTTATTTTTAATAAAATTTCAATCAAATTTCTCGAAAATGTAATTATTCATAAAAATTTTATTAACATTCATCAAAAGAATTCAATTATTTAAAAATTTGTTGATAAAATTCTTTATATGAGAATTTATTTTTAAGAAGCAATCAATTATTTATTTTTGTATTTAAATAACCGAATTCTCGTAGAATTTTCAAATCAAAACTGATTTGAAAATTAATTTTTTTTGAAATTTTTTTGTTAATAATTGAATATTAATAGCATTGGAGCATGAATTTTTAGAAAAAATTAAATTTTGAAAAGGTTTCAAATTAAAATCTTGAAAAATCTGAATTTTTCGTACTTTTCAACTAACAATTCTGTAGAATTATTATTTTTTTTAAAAGTTCTCGTGAAAATTGTAATTATTCTCTTTTCAAATAATAGAATTCTTCGCAAAATTGTTTTCAAAACTTTTAATAAAATTATTGTCAAAATTTCAATTATCTTTGAAAATAATAAATTTCTTCTCCGAAATTTAATTATTTTCGAAAATTTTAATAAAATTCTTGTCATAATTTCAATTTTTTATAAAAATTTTCCTCAATTCAATGATTTTTAATAGATATCTACTATTCTAATAAAATTTTCCAAAAGAATTCAATTATCTAAAAAAAAATTTAATAAAATTTTAATTATTTTCACAAAATAATTAAAATTTCACAGAAATTTCATTATTTACAAGTTTTTTTTCTATTAATTTCTTCGCAGTCATTCAATTATTTTCATAAACAATAAAATTTTTACAGGTATTCAATTATTTTGGTAAATAATAAATTTCTGATTGGGAATTCAATTATTTTGATAAATAATACAATCCATTGCAGAATTTCTTTTATTTTTAATCGAATTTCTCGAAAAAATGTAATTATTCTTAAAAATTTAATTAAAATTCGTCTAAAGAATTAAATTATTTAAAAATTTATTAATAAAATTCTTTATGAGAATTTAATTTTAAGAAACATGCAATCATTCAATAAATTGTTTTTTGGTATATTTAAATAATTGAATTCTAGTAAAATTTTCTTATAAAAATTGATTTAAAAATGGATTTATGTTAAAATTTTGGGTTATAATTGAATATTAAAAGCATTAGAGCGTACATTTTTAGAAATAATTGAATTTTGAAAAGGTTTCAAATTAAAATCTTTGAAAATTTGAATTTTTTATATTTTTAACTAACAATTTTGTGGAATACATTTTTTTGAGAAAGTTTAATTGCGGATTTTTTTAATATTATTCGAAGTTTTTATTTTCTAATATATATTTAATTGAAGAATTTACGAATAATAGAAATTTCGTAAAATTGAATATTGTAAACAAATTGAATTTGAAAATTGTCAAAGAACTTTTTCGAAAATTATTAAAAATAATCGATTTTAAGAAGAATTTTAGTTAAAAATTCAAGAAAATAATAATTGAATTGATAATGATTTTATCACTCTGTCATCTTTAATTATTAGAGGAACATGAAGAAATCGAACACTCCTAGTCGAAGACTCGGAGTGATTGATTTCTTCATGTTTTATAGTTATGGCAATTTTAATTTATAGTTTTAAGTAAAATGTTCTCTTATTTGACTCGGACTGGTTATATTTTTATCAGTAATTGGTCCGTAATTTTTTATTTTTGGTCCGTAAAGTCCGTATTTTTAAATACTTTCACTGGTTCGAGCCCTGTATTAATTATCGAGAAATATGATTTTGATTGTTTAATAAAAATAATAATTTATTAAAAACATTGAATAATTTTGTAACATAAATGTTGCAATTATGTAATTGATGTAACGATTTTTTGATATATTTACGATTGTACATAAACAGGCAAATAATTGATTTTAGTCAAAGAGATCGTTTGGAAGATTTGTTGCGTAATATTTCTCCTGAACGAATAAGAGTTGCAGAAGCAATGGTATTTTGTATAGAACATGCGGAAGCAGCTGAAGAAATTTGCGATTGTATCACAGAATCTCTTTCAATTTTGCAAACACCTGTGAACAAGAAGATAGCCAGACTCTATCTTATTTCTGATATTTTGCACAACTGTGGCGTTAAAATTACAAATGCCACAATCTACAGAAAAGCGTAAATATTTCTTCACTTTTTAATATTAATATTAACTGTCTTTGTCTAATCATTGTGTTGAAAGAGGATAAAAAATAATATTGCATTTTAATTTAAGGTTCGAATCACGCCTGCTGGAAATTTTTAATGAGGTTCATCAGGCTTATAAACAATTTGACAGTAGATTAAAAGCAGAAGGATTTAAAGTTCGTGTGATGCGAATGTTCAGAGCTTGGGAAGACTGGGCTGTTTATCCTCGAGACTTTCTTGTCAAACTTCAAAATTCCTTCCTTGGACTTGTTATGGTGAGTGGATTATTTTCTTTTTTTCAAATTGGAAACTTGTCATATGTTGTAATTAATTTATAATTTTAGCCAGAAGAACCGGAAAAGGAACACGACGAAGACATCGATGGAGCACCACTTTCGGATACAGATGCAGAAGCAACTGAAGATTTGGACGGCGTTCCTCTTGATGGTGCGGCTCTTCTGAAAGGCGCCATAAAACTTGGCCTCACACCTCAACCAGGTTCCCATTACGATGACATTGACGGAGTACCGAGTAAGTTGAAAAAATGTAGTTTTACATATTTTTTCTATCATTTTAATCATTTGTTTTGTAATAGTGGATGAAGACATTGATGGTATTCCGATGGACGACGAAGACAATGATAATGCAAAATCTAAAGATGATGATAAAAAATCAGCAATGCCTGCAGGATTCGTTCCATCGAGATGGGAAACTGTCGATCCAGATCAGGTATTAAATATAAATTAAGATCTAATAGAAATTCGAAATTATTATTAATAATTGAAAAATAAAATTTTTTATACCGACTTGTTTTAAATATTTTCAGATCGAGGCACAGGCAATGACGACAAGTAAATGGGAGGAATTAGAACAAAACGATGATTCAAATTCACAAGATGCCAGTATGGATTCAAGGTGAAATTTACGTTTCAATTTTTTAATTGTACTTCACTGAATATCGAATTTTGATAATATTTTTAAAAATAACTTATGCATTTTAATTCAATTACAGTAGTAACGATAACAAGAATATTTCTATGCACCTAAATTCTAGCAGCCGTGATTATAATGAAGAAAGAAGAAATCGACTGCGCGAAATTGAAGTCAAAGCCATGCAGTATCAGGATGAATTGGAGAGCGGAAGAAGGTCCATTAAAGGCGGAATGACCATTCAAGCCCAGGTTGAACATTATCGAAAAAAATTAATTAGAAAGGTAAATTTACTTTCAAATATTTATTCTACTTTATTCGCTCACTTTTACTGTATTAATTTTCATTTTATTATTTTATTTTATTAATAAGAACAATAATAGTATTAATAAATACAATACTTTTTATTATAAATCAAATTTATATTAATAATAATCGTTGTATTCCTGTAATTTATTCGCAGTCTGAAGTAAGTTGTTTACTTTTTTGTTTCCTAACTTTTTAAGTAATTTTTCTCGCTTTAAATTTTTTTTAATATTAAAATTAATGCATTGAAAATCACTGAATTCTTGCAAAAAATTTTATCAAAAAAGTGGAAAATAATTGAATTTTATAGAATGAATTTTGCTATTTATGAAAAAATTGGATTTTTAAGCAGAATTTCATTGACCATTTTTAAAATACATAATGGAATTTTTTTTAATAATTTTAATTGAAAATTTTGAAAGTAGTTGAATTTTATGAAGAATTTCTTTCAAGTTTAAAAAATAATTGTGTTTGTTAATAATTGAAATTCAACAATTGATTATTAAATTTTTATTAAAATATTGAAAATAAAGGTCAAAAGTTAAAAGGTTTCAATTTGAAATTTTAGAAAATTTCTATTCTCAATAAATTTAATTAGAAATTTTAAAGAACTTAAATTTTTGAATAATTTTAATAATTCAAATTCTTCTGAAATTAGTGGAAATATTACAAATGATTGCAGAAATTCAATTATTTTCAAAAGTAATAAAATTTTTACAGAAATTTAATTAACAAATCTGAATTTTTTATACTTGTAACTAACAATTGTGTAGAATTAATTTTTTTGAAGAAGTATGATTCAATTTTTTTTTTATTATTAAAAGTTTTTATTTTCTAATATATAGGTATTTAATTGAAGAATTTCCGAATAATCGAAGTTTTGAAAAATTGAATTGTAAACAAATGGATTTGAAAATTCTCAAAGAACTTTTTCAAACATTATTAAAAATAATTGATTTAAAGAAGAATTTTAGTTAAAAATTGTAGAAAATAATAATTGAATTGAAATGATGAAAATAATTTTGAAAAAGTTACAGTAACAATATTCTTATATTGTAAAATAATGATTTTATCACTCTGTCATTTTTAATTATTATAAGATATTAAATTTCAAAAAGGTTTGAATTTGAAATTCCTGTTTTTACAGAGTGAAAGAGAAATGAAAGAAAGAAAAAGTGAAGACCGTGAAGATGAGAGACGAAGGGAGAAAAAGCGAAGTGTTTCCCCGGACTCGCCAGTTCATTACAGAGACAGAAGAAGAAATTCACCTAGTCCTCCTCCAAAATCTTGTAGTCGTTACAGGTACGTCATTTTTCAAATTACTTCGAAATTTAAATTTTAAACCGAAAAATTGTATTCAATGCTTTTTTGTAGGTTTACCCAAAAAACATTTTTGTAAGTTAATTTATGTTTATTTTTAAATTCTGGAAATTTTGTCTAATTTCATTGAAATAAATTTTATATTTTAATGAATTTTATTTTAACTATTGAAAATTATTTTAAAAAATAATCTTATTTTTGAAGAATTCTAATTGAAAATTAGTCGTCAAATTAAATTTTTCAACAGCTACATTTTACTATTTTTTTCAGTCTTAAAAGCTATTTTTTCAAAATTAATTATTATCGTGTTTAGATTTCTTATATTTAATTAATTTTCGTTCAGGTCACGCAGTCGATCACCGCGCAGCAAACGCAGATCGCGATCGCCGCATAAGAAGCGAAATAATCCAGTGGTGACACCATCGCCGCCTCGAATTCGAAGAACACCTTCGCCTCCGTTTTCCTCGCGATCATCGCGCAGATCACCAGTCAGTGAACGAAGCGATAGAAAAAGACGAATTCGATCGCCATCGATGTCACCGCCTCCACCGCCAAGAACATCGTCGAAACATAGATTGAGCAGTCCACCGTCACCATCGCCCAGGAAACACAGACATAAGCACAAATATTAAATTTTCTCTCCAATTTTTATTCAAGATTGAATTGTGAAATCAAGGTAAAGTAAAGTGTCTTTTTAACAATCTTCTTATAGAAGGTTATTCACTTTTTTTTAAGACTTATACAACGTGAAGTGAAACTCAAGCATAATTCTGTTCTAATTTATACTGTCTTTAAATATTGTAGATTACACAGTCACACATGTATAAACTTTCAGGAATTTTCTTCAGACTTTCCATTTCGACAGAAATAAGATAATTATTGTACATTGTTAATTTTTTATTTAAACTACAACAAAGCACGTTTGTTGTACTGAATTTACAAAAATTTTCGTGTTACCTTTTAGAGTGACACTAAAAATTTTGTATTCTATTTGTAAATTGCTTCGATGAGAGAACTTTTTTTTTTTATCAATTTGGTATAATTATCAACGGAATATTTACATTTTTTATTTCATCGTCGCATAAACTCAAAAAAAAAAAAATACGTTTGTTAATATAATGCTAAGTAATAAAAACAAGTTTAGAATATAAACTATTTCTATAATATTTTTCCCGGAAGTATTTTCTAATTAGTTTACTTTTAATTTTTAGCTGAAAATTGATTTTTTTAATATGACAAAGTATTTTAATAGTTGATAATCAATTTTTGTAAAGTAAATGTATTTACATCTAAAAAAACTTAAAAAATTTTTATTACCGTTTGTTTCTACTATTAGATATTAATTTATTGTTAAATATGTCAGTTACCATATTTTTGTCCCAAGAAAGCAGAAGTAAAATTAGTAAATAGAAAGGGAAAATGTCAAGAAATTCATCAGATTTGCTTGAAATTCGTATTGTTGCGATTCGATCGAAATTCGTTTCTCGGGGGTTTTTTGGGGTCACTGAATTTGAATTTGATGTTTATTTTACAAAATTCAAAATGGCGGATCCAATATGGCCACCACATTTTTTTAATGTTAATGTCTTTGGAAGAATTCAATTATTTTTGTAAATAGTAAAACTCTTTGCAGAAATTCAATTATTTTCAAAACAATTTTAATTGAATTCCTCGACAGAATTAAAATATTTTCATAAAATTCAATTATTTCCTAAAATTTTAATAAATTCCTCAAAACAATTCAACTATTTTTATAAATACTAAAATTCTTTGCAGAAATTAAATTTTTTTTTAATCCACTTTAAATGAAATTACACGAAAGAATTTAATTATTTTCAAAAATTTCCATCAAATTCAATTTCAACAAGAATTTGAAATTCTCTAAAAATAATTCAATTATTCTCAAAATATTTTTAAAAATTCTATAGGAAAATTTAATTTACTTTCAATGCAATTTTTAAATATATATATTCGTCAAAAAAATTGAAAAAATTCAAATTATTTTCAAAAAATGATAAAATTCTTCTGATGAAAACAATTATTTTGAATATGCTTAATTTTAATAAAATTCTTTACAAAAATTTAATTATTTTCAAATATTTCTTTAAAATTCTTCAAAACAATTCAATTTTTCCTAAAATTTTAATAAATTCTTTGATTATTTCAATTATTTTTATAAATATAGTAAAAGTCTTTGCAGAAATTCAATTCTTTTCAAAACAATTTTAATAAAATTCCTCAAAAGATTTTAATTTATTTTCAAATATTTACATAAAATTCATTTATTTCCTAAAATTTTTTAAAATTCTTTGGAACAATTCAATTATTTTCATAAATAAAAAAATTCTTCGAAAAAATTCAATTATTCTCTTGAAATTTTTAGATAAGATTCTTTGCAAGAATTTAATGATTTTCAATACTTATATTAATTTAAAAATTGGAAATATTTAAAAATAAAAATTTTAAAAAAAGTTAGTCGAAACAAAAAACAATCAACAACTGCGAATAGATTATCGGAATACAACGATTATTAATATAGATTATGATGTTTATTGAAGAATGTGCAGACGCTAAAGAAACGATAACTAGTTGCATTTTCGGCATTCTTTTCTAAAATTTTCATGACAATTATATGTCAATTAATAAGCAAATATTTATTTTACCATAATTTTATATTACTATAACTATCTATTCAGAGAAAGAACCCACAAATTTTAAATTTATATAAACTAACATTTGAAATTTGAAAATATCATTTTATAAGTACCTATTAATTTAGAAATAAATTAAGACAAATTTCTTTTTATTTTTTCAATATATTTTTTTTATAAGAAAAATAATGATAATAATTGAATACACATTTTGCGATAGAATATTTTTCCTAAAAAATATACAACTCACTTCAAAACTGTCCTTTTTAAAAATTCGTTGGAATTTTTTCAGTGTTTTCGCTACAAATCCTGTGAAAACCAATAAGTGAAAATTATATTGTTTATTCTGAAAGGAAGGGGGGAGCAGGGTACGTGTGTAATATAAATGCTTAAATAAATAGAATTTCGATTAAAATGCAGAAAATATTACTTACAATTAAAGTTTGCTTCCTTTTGCACAATGAACCATAATTTCCTCTTTTTTTTAAAGTTTTATCAAGCAAAAGTGAATTTATTATTACAAACAAATTTTCAATAATTCATACCAATTAATTTCTTTTTAGTAAATATTTTGACCTACAGTAAAACCTATATCGGAATGTAACTCAATTTAAAAAAAAATTTAAATAAACGTCTATAAATGATGATTCAAAAATTATGTACTTGAATTAAGATATTTTAATCTAAAACTGAGTTGAAATTCTTAAGGTTCTACTGTACTTAAACGAAATTTTATATGAATTTGTCAAGTAGTTAATTACAAATGTTACCACATAACAAGTAAAAGTTTTTAAGAAAACAAATTTTGATAAGAAATAAGAAAAATTATTTCGCACTAAAAATAATCTAATTTCAAAGCAAATTTAACGTTAGAAGTAGAGTTTGAATTTGAATCTTGTTCAAAAATGATCTTCGGAATTAGTAAAAAGAAGCAATTCATTTTATTTTGGTTGATCTATTTAAAAAGCAGATGATTAATAAAAAAAATCCCGTTTAACGCGTGCAAAATGGAAGAGGATAACAGAATTTTTTTTTTTTACTAATTTTCAGGTCCCTGGAGACAGAAATAAAATATTCTTGTTTTTATCCAATAATTTAAATGAGTCTTATTAAATAAAATTCATCAGATATTTTAGTGATAAAAATAATAGAAAATGAATGAATAGAATAAAGAAGTAAAATACAATACTTTTTTCTAAAAGATGTTATACAAACCTTAAAGTGTGAATTTCTTTGCTCTTCACTAGTTGTTAAATCACTAGATGTTGATGATGTTGCATTAGAAAAATCGCTTTCTGATGTTATTGCTTTGCTACTATTTAAATTTATATCTACTTCCATTGGTGGATTTTCTACTATTCCTTCAAGTGGCACCTTGACGTCTATCGAAGCATTAAATATTAAATTGTTCATTAACTAATTCTACTAATTTTCATTCGGATCCTCCATGCTCAGTTGGGAAATTCAGGGTTATACAGGAATGTTGTTTTAAAAGAAAAATAAGTTAAAACACATTTTTTCTTTTATTTTTATACAATAAACTAGAGCTACGATTTTCAATGTCAGGTATAATAGTAATAATTAAACTTGTTTCTTTTAGAAAGTAATGCATGAGATAGAAAAGAATAAAAATACATCTCTGTTTCATTGCGTACAGTATACAGTACTACCTGGGTCGCTTATTACGAATTTAAAGTCAGATTTTGAAAATTCAAAATGGCGGATCCAATATGGCAGACGATGAAGTTAAAAATTGCCCAAAAACCCCCGAGTAGCAAGATTCAAGTGAATTCAATTGATTTCTAAAATTTATAGCTCGCCATATTGGATCCGTCATGTTTTTTTTAATATTATTTAATTATTACAAAAGTTTTAATGCAATTATCTTGATATATAACAAAATTCTTCACATAAATTTAATAATTTTTAGGAATTTTAATAAAATTCTTTACAAAATTCAATTATTTTCAAAAATTTATAAAAATCTTTGCGAAATTTCAATTATTTTCAAAAGTTTTTTCATAATTCAATAATTTTCAATATTTACTATTTTCATAAAATTTATCAACAGATTTAAATATAGAAAAAACTTTTTGATACAATTCTACGAAAAGATTCAATTATTTTTATAAATAATAAAATTTCAATTACGAATTCAATTATTTTCATCGTAGAATTTCAAATATTTTTAATACAATTTTAATTAAATTTCTTGAAAAATGAAATTATTATTAAAAATTTTGTTGAAACTTGAGAAAAGAATTCAATTTTAAGAAATATTTAATTATTCAATAAAACAATAAAATTCGTTGCAATAAATAAAATATTTTTAGAAATAACATTTAACTCGTCGCAGAAAATCAATTATTTTCAAAAATTTTCAAGTAATTTTGCAAAAGCATTCAATTAGCTTGATAAACAACAAAATCGCATAAATTCTTCCCATCAAATCAATTATTCTAAGGAATTTTAATAAAATTCTTTTCCAAAATTCAATTATTTTGATAAATATCAAAATTCATCACAAGAATTCAATTCTTTTTAAAAGTAATTAAATACTTTGTAGAAATTAAATTATTTTCAAATTTGTTTAAAAATTCTCGTCAAGAATTAAATAATCTTTATAAATAGATAGAAAAATTCTTCTCAAGAATTAAATTATTGTCAAAACTTTTTCAAAAATTCTTCTCAAAAAGTCAATTATTTAAACAAAATTTAATAAAATTCTTCCCACGAATTTAATTATATTTTCATAATTTATTATTTAAATTCTTCGAAGAAATCCAAACATTTTTAAAAATTTTTATGAATATCTCGTCAAGAATTCAATTATCTTTAAAAATAGCAAATTTTTTTGCCAAAAATTCAATTCTTTTCAAAAATTTATAAAAGTCTTTGCAAAAGTTCAATTACTTTCAAAAGTTTTTTGCAATTCAATAATTTCCAATATTTACTATTTTCATAAAATTTATCAACAGATTTAATTATAGAAAAAACTTTTTGATACAATTCTACGAAAAGATACAATTATTTTCATAAATAATGAAATTTCATTTACGAATTCAATTATTTTTCATCACAGAGTTTCAAATATTTTTAATACAATTTTAAATAAATTCCATGAAAAATGAAATTATTATTAAAAATTTTATTAAATCTTGAGGAAAGAATTCAATTTTAGGTAACATTGAATTATTTAATTAGAAAATGAATTATTTTCAAAAATTTTTAAGTAATTTTGCAAAAGAATTCAATTAGCTTGATAATCAACAAAATCGCATAAATTCTTTTTATAAAATCAATTATTCTCAAGGAATTTTAATAAAATTCTTTTCCAAAATTCAATTATTTTGATAAAGATCAATATTCATCACAAGAATTCAATTCTTTTGAAAAGTAATAAAATATTTTGTAGAAATTAAATTATTTTCAAAATTTTTTAAAAATTCTCGTCAAAAATTAAATTATCTTTATAAATAGATAGGGAAATTCTTCTCAAGAATTAAATTATTCTCAAAATTTTTTTCAAAATTCTTCTGAAAAAGTCAATTATTTTCAAAAATTTTAATAAAATTCTTCTCATGAATTCAATTGTTTTCAAAAATTATTATTTAAATTCTTCTCAAGAATTCAATCATTTTTTAAAAATTTAATAAAATTCGTCATAAAGTTTTCAATTATTTTTAAAAATTGATATAAAATTCTTTAATGTAATAAATTCCATTAAAATTTTAATTAAATTGCTTAAAATAAATTAAATATTTTCAAAAGTTGTTAATACAATTCTGCGTAAAAAATAAATTTTACGAAACATTCGATATTATTTATTTTTATATTTAAATAATTGATTTCTCGTAGAATTAAATGATTATTTTTCGTACTTTTAACTAACAATTATGTAGAATTAATTTTTTTGAAAAAGTTTAATTGAATAATAATTGATGTTATTGATTTAAAGTAGAATTTTAGTTAGAAATTCTAGAAAATGTTAATTGAATTTAAATGATGCAAATAATTTTGAAAAAATTACAGTAATCAATATTCTTGTAATAATAAAATAATGATTTTGTCAGTCGGTCATCTTTAATTATTATAAAACATAAAGAAATGGATTACTTCGAGTCTTCGACTCGAAGTGATCCATTTCTTTATGTTTTATAATAATATTCTTATGGATCCGCCATTTTGAATTTTCAAAATTTCGAAAATGTATCAATAAAATCCAATTGCTGGGTTTCTCGGGGACACGAAATGATAAATACTTTCACTTGATTACAAAATAATTATTCTAATTTAATTAAATATGTTAGAACTTTACCAAAAGCTAATATTTTTTAATCACCTTTGCTGTAGAATACTTTGACACTATTTTTAACAGATTATATAAACATTTGATTTCATATTTCGTTCTTCTAGTATGATGTAAATAATAATAATAATAATAATAATAATAATTGCATCAAGGCCATAATAATTGCCCCGATGAATGTGAAAAATCTTGAAATTATATGTCAAGTCTTTGTTTTGGCTTCAATGATTATAAGGAATTGTAATTCCTAATGTTTGATTTAATAATTTATACGTTTAGTGAGGTAAGTTTTTGTTTTAAGATTATAAAACATCTTGTTTTAATTTGTTAAATTAAAACGTTAAAAATCTATAATCTGCAGAGTAACAACAGTTTAATTTCTTATTCTAGTAACAATTAATGGAACGGATACAAAAAACACATATTTTAAAATATTTTTGCAAAAAAAATTTCTATTGTACATTTTATGGGGAATTGGTATAAATGACCCCCGTGTACTATTTTCGTTTCCATGCTTTAATATTTTTTCCTTTTACTTCTTTTTCTTTCTCTTTTTCTTCCTCTTCTTCTTCTTCTTCTTCGTCTTCATAATCTTCTTCTTCTTCTTCTTCTTCTTCTTCCTCCTCCTCCTCTTCACTTCCTTCTGGTGTTGGTAATTTTCCATATTTGGCTTCTAATTTGGCCACCAATTCACTATCGTCAACATTTTCTATTTCTTCATCCTCTTCTTCGTCTTCCTCCTCTTCATCATCAAGTTCCTCTGAATCTGTAACAATTTCGCCTTCCGATGATTCTTCGTAGTCATCTTCAAATCCTAATTTTGTTCCAGTTTGACTCTTTGGTTCTGTAATAAAAGTTTCAATTTACTTATCAATCTTTACATATTTGAGTAATTAAATTTAATGCGATGATTTAATAATTTCAAAGTGAGAACAAAATATATTTTTTAATGAAGGTAATGATTGTTTTTATTCGCTATGTAAATTATACTAGTTAATTGATTTTTATTAGTAGCACAGTAACCTTGTTAGAAATTTGGTATAATAATAATACCTATATTCACTCACCCTCTTTGTATCTTATTCCTTTTTCTGTTTGTGCATTAGCAATATTTTTAACCATTACATTCTCCATATTATCATCAGTTCCAGCACCTTTGTACTTTGCTTTTATATCTTCATAGTTTTGTACTTGTTTTTTACTCGTTGGTTCTTGAGACAACTTCTTATTCGAAGTTTGTTTAATGTGAGAAGGAGGATTAGAATACCGGTGAGACAAATCCTCGACGCCAATCAACTTTTCCGGAATGTCACTGTCACCTAAAATATTATTCATTTCCATTTAAAAAAATTGTATTTAAAGTAATAAAAAAAAATGTTAATTAATAAAAATATTATTAAAGAATAAGATTTTCTCATATTAGAGTGCTTGTTAAGACTAATGATACATGAAGAAATTTAGCAATTCAACTAAATGATTATTTACGAGTGAAGAATTGATAGCACTTACCTGACAGAGATTATTCATATCTGATGGCGTTATTGAAATTGTTAGTTGAAGATGACAGCAGTCAACATGCTACATAATAATTGATTTTTACTTAGGCGCACTAAACACGTTAATTTAAAAACTTAACACGATCAGGGAACAAGTTATTAGATTTATATTTTAGAAACATAATTATTTCCTAAATTGCAAATATGTACATAATAATTAGTATATAATTTTCAATTCAATTAATACAGAAGATTCACTTTGCAGGCTTCGCACTCATCTACTAAAACCTACTATTTACTACTTTTTTTAAGTTATGGTACTATTTGGGTACTTTTTTAGATTTCAGCCACTAAAAGCTACTATTTCTGTTTTTTTGAGAATTTCCACTACTTTAAATTCGCTAATACTAGAAATAAAAAAAAATTCTCAAAAATTATAGTCTCCAATTCTTTAAAACGATTCAATTATTTGCAAAAAATATTCGACATTTAATTATATTCTATATTTAGTATTTTCATCAAATTTCGCAAAAGAATTCAATTATTTTAAAAAAATGGATAAAATTGATTCAAAATTCAATTATTTTCATAAATAATAAAATTTCCACAGAAATTCAATAATTTTCATAAATAATAAAATTTCCACAGAAATTCAATTAATTTAGAATAGCATTTTCGAAAAAATCGATCATTTAACAAAATTTGGATATAATTCTTCACAATAATTCAATTACTTTTACTAATAATAACATTTTTCATGGATATTCAATTATTTAAAAAATTTTTTAAATAAAATTCTAAGCAAGAATTCAATTATTTTTATAAATAATAAAACTCATTCGAAGAATTTCAATTATTTTTAATACTATTTTAAAATAATTAATTGAAAAATTCAATTCTTTTCACAAGTAAAGTTTTCCACAAGAATTCAATTATTTAAAATAAAATATTCATAATATTTATTATATTACGAAAAGATTAATTATTTAAAACAATATTTATAAAATTCTTAGGGAGAATTCAATTATTCTAAGAAATAACCAAATTTTTCACAGAAATTTAATTCTTTTTAAATATTTTAATAAAATTGTTCTAAAGAAATCAATTAGTATTTTAAATCCAATTTTATTTAAATTTTTTTGAAATAATTCTCTTAATCTTTTAGTTTTTAATAAAATTCTTCCTGAAAATTGAATTATTTACATAAAAATAATTCTTCGAAAGAATTCAATTATTAAAGATAAATAACAAAATTATTCCCGAAAATTCAATTATTTTGAGACGTTTTAATAAAATTCTTTGCAAAATTCAATTATTTTCATAAATAATAAAATTCATCACAGGATTTCAATTATTTTTAATACAATTTTACAGGAATTGCTCAAAAATATAGGGGAACATAGTCTAGGTCGGCCACCTTTTTGACTTTTGTTTATAACTTTTTTTTAAAAATGAATTTGGACAATTGAAGTATATGGTTGGAAAGTCCTGTTTAATAGGAACATTTTTTCTGTACAAAGTAAATTGACAGGTTTAAAAATGAAAAAGTTATAAAGATTTAAAAAAAAAAAAATTTGTAGTCCAGGTTGGCCATTACAGTCAAGGTCGGCCATGTTTAAAATTCAAAGGGCATTAATCGTTAAAAAATAAAATAACATGTTTGGAGTTACGGAAAATTGATTCTTTATTGTTTACAGTTTGTAACTTAATGAAATAACAAAATAATAACAATAAACAATATAAAAAAATAAATATAAATAAAAAAAAGTTTTGCACTAAAATATTAATAAAATTAAATAAAAATATTAATAAGATGATCAATTATATTATGAGTTATACAGAATTGCAGTTTTTGCAAATGAAGTAGCTCGTCCTCAACTTTGTGCATTTTAAACACATAGTGGCCGACCTTGACAGTAAGTAACATTACCGAATTGTTGTAAACAAAAAGAAATACGTTTCGGGATTCGATTTTTTACTTTGTTTTCCTTTCAACCATGAGTCCCACAAATTTTCTGCATACTTGCCTTGACGATTCAATTTGTTTTTTATCTTTTATTAATGGTTTTTCACATTATGCACAAAACTTTTTTTGAGCTTTTTTTGTACCGACGTCACAGAAAACACAATTTTCGATTTTCCGAAAATGTAATTGAACAAAAAGTTAGGTTTCACTAAGACAAGCTTCGACAAAAATGCGCGTAGGTGGCGCTAGTGAACTTGACAAAAAAACGCGAGTGGCCTACCTAGACAGTAGGCCAACCTTGACTACATTCCCCTATAATTATTCTTAAAATTTTAATTTCAATTCCTCGGAAAAATTAATTATTTAAAAAAATGTTTTTTTTAAATTGTTTGGAAGAATTCAATTATTTACAAAAATAATAAAATTTTTCACAGGAATTTAATTATTTTTAAATATTTTAATAAAATTGTTCGAAAGAAATCAATTATTTTAAATGAAATTTTAATTAAATTATAAATAACAAAATTATTTACGAAAATTCAATTATTTTGAGATATTTTAAGAAAATTCTTTGCAAAATTCAATTATTTTCATAAATAACAATATTCATCACAAGAATTCAATTCTTTTTAGAAATAATAAATTTCTTTTCGGAAATTCAATTATTTTAAAAAATTCTAATAAAATCGTTCGCAAGAATTCAATTATTGTCAAAAATTTTAATTACATTCTTTCTAAAATTCAATTATTTTTGAAACTTTTAATAAAATTCTTAACATCTATTCAAATATTCTTATAAATAATAAAATTATAAATTATAAATAATAAAATTCATAAATTCATTATATTTAGTACAATTTTACAGAAATTACTTAAAAAATGTCATTTTTCTTAAAAATTTAATTTCAATTCCTCGAAAAAATCAATTATTTAAAAAAACGTTTTTTAAAAATACTTTTGAAGAATTCAATTATTTACAAATATATTAGAATTTTTCACAGAAATTAAATTATTTTCAAATATTTTAATAAAATTGTTCGAAAGAAATGAATTATTAAATTTTTCCCAAGAATTCAATTATTTACATAAATAATTCTTTGAAAGAATTCAATTATGTCAATAAATAAAAAAATTATTCCCGAAAATTCAACTCTTTTGAGGTTTTTTAATGAAATTCTTTGCAAAATGCAATTATTTTCTCAAATAACAATATTCATCACAAGAATTCAATTTTTTTAGAAGTAATAAAATTCTTTGTAAAATGCAATTATTTTCTCAAATAACAATATTCATCACAAGAATTCAATTATTTTTAATAGTATTAATCAATTTATTCTTGGAAATTCAATTATTTAAAAAAATTTTAATAAAATTGTTCGCAAGAATTCAATTATTGTCAAAAATTTTAATTGAATTCTTTCTAAAATTAAATTATTTTTAAAAACTTTTCGCAATTCAATAATTTTCAATATCTACTATTTTAAAAAAATTTCCAAACAGAATTCAATTATTTAAAACATTTTTGTGAAAATCTTCGTAAGAATTCAATTATTTTCATGAATAATAAAAATTTCTCAGGAATTCAATTATTTAAATTAGAATTTGCATAAAACTAATCGAAGGAAATTAATTATTTAAAAATTTTTATGAAATTCTTTGCAAGAATTAAATTGTTTTTATAAATATTGAAATTCTTTGATGAATAATAATATTAGTCGCAGGAATTGAATTTATTAGCATAAGGATGATCAGGATAAGAAAGAAGTAAATATTTTTGATGAAAATTAGGAAAAAGTGAGGAAAATAAAAAATATGGAATGGAATTTTTGTTAGTTTTGTGAATGAGTTTTTTTGGTCGTCAAGTTTAATTTTTCGATTTCTACTTTTTTACTACTTTTCTTGGTTTGAAAATTACTTTTTGCTACTTTTTTTAAAATTAATTATCGAGTGCGAAGTCTGACTTTTGTTAAAAGGAAATAAAGCTGCGCTTTAAAAAAAGAAACACTAAATTTTATGGTCACTAAATTATTCGTAAGAAATAGTAATGAAATATTAAAATAAGTATTTTCGATCTTTAACTAAATTGAATTTTTTTTTTAAAGATTGTTAAAAATTACTGTATCTAATGAAAAATGAAGTAGCTGATAATGTGATTTTACCGTTATTCCATCGTTTCACGAGAACAAAGTGAGCAGCGATGGCAAGTGCAACACCAACTCCCAACTTTACTGCCACTGGAACCACCGCATATTAATTTTCCATATATTGCCTTTTTTTCTTTTCAATATGCGAAGCAAATTTTCAAATGAGATCTATACTCGAAAAGGGCCGTAAGATTAAAAATAATAAAATGCAATAAAAAAATAAATAAACCTAAGGATAAACCTAGAGCAAGGAGGATCATATTCATATTTAAAATGAGAATCTGTTTTATTTTAGAAAATCCTTCTTTAAAAATACTCACCACTTGATTCTTCTTCATTTTCCTGCTTATCATCATCATCATCATCATCATCATCATCGTCATCTAGTGTTTCTGTTTCATTCGAATCATCCTCATCGGGCTATAAATATGAATTATCATTAACGTACATATAATGTATTTTTTTAAAAATGTCATTCAATGTTTGTTAATTTACATTTTCTTCGTGTATTTGTTTAGCACTAGGTATTTCGATTCCAGGGATTTCGGGGAATTCATCAATGTCTTCTTCATGTAATGTTTGTTTTGCACTCTTTACCTCTTCTGGACTTGAATCCGTTAGTTCGTTTTCTTCATCGTCATTTACATTATCTTCTTCGGTATTATCTCTCTCTTCATCGCTATTTTGGTCTTCAGGATCATTTTCATCGGAGCCTTCTTCCTCTTCGTAACCCTCATCATTTTCCATTTCCTGGTTTTCTTCACTGTTCAACATTTCACCCTCATCTAGAAAAAATGCACCTTTTAAGGAAACGTTAATTAACATTATATTTATTATCAAAAATTATTAAAATTCTTAAAATTATTTTCATTTCAATTCTTCATTTCTAGAATTTTTAACTAAAATTCTTCTCAAACTCAATTTTTTTTTTATAATTTTTGAAAATGTTCTTTGAGAATTTCCAACTCCTTTTGTTTACAATTTACGTAATTTCGATTATTCTGACATTCTTCAATTAAATAAATATTAGAAAATAAAAACTTGAAGAATTAAAGAAAAATTCAATTAAACTTTTTTAAAAAAATTAATTCTACAGAATTGTTAATCAAAAAGTACAAAAAGTTAAAGTTTTCAAAGATTTTAATTTGAAATCTTTTCAAAATTTAATTATTTCAAAAAATTAACGCTATAAGCTTTCAATATTCAATGATAATGTAAAATTTGAACTGAAATTAATTTTTAAATCAATATTTACTAAAAAAAAAATCCACGAGAATTCAATTATTGAAATATAAAAATGAATAATTTATTGAATAATTGAATATTTCGTAAAATTGAACTCTCAGAAAGAATTTTCTCAACAAATTTTTAAATATTTGATTACTCTTGACAAATCCTTATAAAATTTTTAAAAATAAGTTCATTTTTCGGAAATTTAATTAAAATTTTTATTAAAAATAATTGAATTTCTCCAAAGAATTTTTTAAGAGTTTTTGAAAATAATTTACATTTTGCCAAGAATTTTATTAAAATTTTAGAAAATAATTGAATTCCGGAGAAAAATTTATAAAGATTATTGAAATTTTGACGAGAATTTTTCTAAATTATTGAATACAATTAAATTTCTGCGAAGAATTATGTTAATTTTTGAAAATAATTGAATTCTTGAAATCGAATTTTATTAAAATGTCTTTTTAAATAATTGAATTCTTTTATGAAATTTTATTGAAATGATAGACATTGAAAATAATTGAATTTTGACAAATTTTTGAAATTATTTAAATTTCTACGAAGAATTTTATTAAAATTATTTTGAAAAAAAATTGAATACTTACAAAGAATTTCATTAAAATTTTTGAAAATAATTTAATTTTTTCAAGAAATTTAATTAAAACTTTCTAGAAAATAATACTTAAATTCTAAAAAATAAATTGTAGCAAAGGTTTTTTAAATAATTGAATTTCTTTGATGAATTTTAATAAAATTTTTAAGAATAATTTCATTTTTCGAGGAATTCCATTAAAATTGTATTAAAAATAATTGAAAGTCTGCGATGAGTTTTATTATTTATGAAATTAATTGAATTCGTGTAAAAAATGTTATTACTTATGAAAATAATTAAATGTTTGCGTAGAATTTTATTAAAAAATTTTTTAAATAACTGAATTCTTTTGAACAATTTTATTAAAGTAGTAGATTTATTAAAAATCATTAAACTGAGGAAAGTTTTTTAAAATAAATGAAATTTTGCCATAAATTTTATTAAAATTGTTGAAAATAATTGAATTTCTATAAGAAGAATTTTACTACTTTTAAAAATAATTGATTTTCTGCAATCATTTGTAATTGCTTCAAAATTCACTTTCTTTTAGTGTTTTTAATTAAAATTCTTCTATAAATCCATTATTTTTAATAATCAATTAAGAATATATATTAACAAATTTAACTAATTTCAGAAGAATTGGAATAATTAAAATTTCTCAAAAATCTACGTTCTTTAAGACAATTTCTAATTAAATTCATTAAAAATTGAAATTTTCCAAAATTTCAAATTAAAATCTTTTGAAATTCATCTGTACTTATGAAAATTGTAAACGCAACTCTTTTAAAATTCAATTAATTTTGAAATAATTATGTAAGATTCGATTTCAAGAATAAACTTTAGAAAATAATAATTTTCCAGGATTTCGATCAAAATTCCCTGACTTTTCCAGGTTTTTTCAAGGTTTATAAAATTCCCTGACATTTCCAGGTTTTCCAGGTTTCCAGATTGCGTGGCAACCCTGAAGTGTGATTAAAAGTTAGTAATTACCAGGTGAATTTGATAAATCCTTCTCTATTTCTTCACTTTCTTCATAGTCGACTTCTTCTTCCTCCTCATCTTCTTCTTCCTCATTTTCTTCTTCTTGCTCCTCTTCTGCGGATTCTTCATCCTTATCTATTTCCTCCTCATGTTCCTCATCTTCATCTTCTTGCTGCGATCCTTCTTCGCTACCAATGCCCTCATCATGATCTTCATCCTCTTCAGACTTTTCTGCACTTTGGTCATCATGCTCCGCCTCATGATCATGATTCTGGAAAATTGATTCATCCACCCAACCATCGAAGATCATTGCCCATTTTGAACTGACAATGGGCGTATCAACTGAAAAATTTTAAATGATCATTTTAACAAAATGTTTATTAAGTTAAAATTAAGCAAGAAAATACTCAACATTTAGTCTTCGCACTCGATAATTAATTTTAAAAAAGTAGCTTTCAAACTAAAAAAAAAGTAGTAAAAAAGTAGCTATCAAAATTATTAAAGTTGACGACAAGAAAAACTAATTTTCAACAAAAATATTTACTTCTATCTTAACCTGCTAATAAATTTAATTTCTGTAACGAATTTTATTATTCATCAAAGAATTTAAATATTTATAAAAATAATTTAATTGTTCCAAAGAATTTTATAAACATTTTTAAATAATTCATTTCTTTCGACTAATTTTAGGCAAATTTAAATAATTGAATTTCTGAGAAATTTTTATTATTCATGAAAAGAATTGAATTCTTACGAAGATTTTTACAAAAAATTTTTTAAATAATTGAATTTTGTTTAGAAATTTTATGAAAATAGGAGATATATTGAAATAAATTGAACTGTGCGAAAAGTTATTAAAATAATTTAATTTTAGAAAGAATTCAATTAAAATTTTTGCCAATAATTGAATTCTTGCAAACGATTTTTATTAAAATTTTTTAAAATAATTGAATTTCCAAGAAGAAATTTATTACTTTTAGAAATAATTGAATTCTTGTAATGAATATTGTTATTTATGAAAATAATTGAATTTCACAAAGAATTTTATTAAAAACGCCTCAAAATAATTGAATTTTCGAGAATAATTTTTTTTATTTATCTTTAATAATTGAATTCTTTCCAAGAATTATTTTTATGTAAAAAATTGAATTCTTGGGAAGAATTTATTGAAATCCTGCGATGAATTTATTATTATTTTAGAAAATAATTGAATTATTGCGAAAAATTTTATTAAGGATTTAAATAAATTTTATTCTCACCATCCGTTGCTCCTCGATATTCAAAAATAATAATTCCGATTAATCCAATGAGAATAGCGGAGAGGGTAAAAAAAATAATCCTTGCACACCAATGTCCACCTGTGCTACTCTCTTTATGAATATGTATTGTAAGATTTTCTATATTTTCAGAGGGATTTATTAATGTTGGTGGTGGTGTACCAGCATCCTCTTCATCTAAAAATTAAACAAAACGAATATTTAAATGAGACACGAAAGAAAATACAAACAGAAGAAATTATTATTATTATTTTCCTATGAAAATTCAATTTTAATTTCAATCTTTTACTGTATGTGTTTAATATAATTTTGAAAATCGTTTCGCAATATAAAAAATTAAAAATATTATTTAAAATAACATCATACCGAAACTTGCATCTTGTATCCTTTGAATAATATAACCTCCTTCCGCTAAAAATTACGGAAAATAATTTGAAACGAATTCTAAAATTATTTTTCTATAATAAAAATTTAATTAATATTTTTTGAATCTTCCCGGAATTATTCACAACTATATTTTTAATTTTCAGAAAATAAATTAAATAATAAAGGGCTCGTGCCGTAAATTTTTTAAATAAATAAATAAAGAATAATAAAAATATAAATCTCTAATTTAAAAATTTATCTGTGAGAAATAAATAAAAAAGCTAAGATTAAAATATTAAATACCTACCTAATAAATTAAATTTTAAATTTAAATTTTAAAAATTCGAAAATAAATGAAAATAAAATATTAATCATTCGCAATAGTGATTTTATTTATTTTTAAATAAAAAATAAAAGATTCCTGCTAGTACCAGAATTTTTATTTTTGTTTTCTGTCATTTATCCTGAAAAAAGTATTAAAAAATCGAAATCGTTTTTTATTTTGAAAATTTTTTTCAGAATGTTATTAAAAATATCATAAGAGTTCCCAAATAATTATATGCTGATGAATGCTTTTAGAGTGGTTCATACAGTTTAATCTATTTTTGTGGAGCAAACCGATGGTCAGCCTCAGCTTTTCAAGCTCAAATTTTCTAAGTTGAGCTATATTGCCAAACTATTATTTGATCTGTCAATAAAAATTTATAAATTTCTAAATTACAAAAAACATCTTTCACCAACACGTTAATTTAATTTTTAAATTAAAATTTCCTTTTTTTCTTCTTCTAAATAAATAAACAATATTGACAATTCAAAAAAATTAAATTTTACATTTACTTCACGAAAAATGTAAAAAAAAAAAATTAGAAATAAAAAATTGATTTTATAAAACAGTATAAAATAAAATTATTTTTTAATATTTAAATAAATTTTTTAATATTTAATATTTAAAAAAATTTTTTTTATAAAGAATTTTCTAAAAAACATGACCTTAATATTTTCTAAATCCAAGAAAACTATTTTCATTAATTTATTTATAGAATATCTAGCCAAAATAGAAAATTACGAAATAATAAGAAATAATTAAAAAAAAATGTTAGTTACAATTATTAATTTTTAAAAATTTCTTTCAAAAATAAAATATATTTTTTTTTTACCCAAAAAGAATATTTGGATAAAAATAGAAGAATTCGAAAGAACAAGTGTCAATTTAAAATACGCATTTTCGGAGACAGAAATTAGAAAAAATACCAAATAGCTAAAAATACCTCGTAGGCAAGTTACTCGTGTTACGAAAGTTCATTACCAACTCAAATTTATAATGTTGATCTTACCTTTTTTACGTCTTTTATCTTTTCGCTTTCTAGGTTGAACATCACCAGACATATTTATTATTTGTTTATTAAATTTGTTATTAAACTTGAATCACTAGATTTTTTTTTCAATAAACGAATCGCAAGAGCGCTAGAATTTGTGTCGGAAATTTGATTTTGTGCTCAGCTCGAGAATTACTGCCAACATTTCTGTTGGCCAACAAGAAAAATCTCTATAACAATTCCCAGATATCAGATAAATAAAATGTCACTAAAATTTCAAAACCAAAAAAATTGTGAAATGAAAAATAATTTTGTTTTGTAATAAAATAAAGTACGATTTGAAAATAGTTTATTACAAAATACAGAACACAATAATGTGTAATAACAATCATAGTTAGATAGACTTTTTATAAAGTTATCCAAGTCTGAGATAAATAATCTATCGAAATTAATACTTACAAAAGTTGTTAGTAAGAAATTAGAAATTTTTAATATTGTTGATGCGATTATTAAAAACTATATTTCTGATGGTTTAATTCGTAGAATAACAGGGACACTGGATGGTGGCAAAATTGCTAATTCTGTAACTACAGCTGTGACTAAATCAGCAGGTGTCACGTCGTACGTTATGTTGAGAAGATTTAAGGACTTTTTCGTCTTCCAATTTGCGAGACACGATTTTTTCGAATCATATAAAAATGTTTCCGTAAGTGCCTCGGAGTCTCCTGAAAAATTCAAACATTTTTATTAGAAATAAACAAAATTCTTCTCTGAATCAATTATTTTTAATAATTTTTTTATTTGAAATTTCAAATCTTCTGAAATTAGATTATTTATAAAAGTTGTAAACGCAACTCTTGTAAAATTGAATTACTTTTGAAATTTTAACTAAAATTCTCTTTTAAAACCAATTAATTATTTTGAGAATTTAATTGTTCAAATAAAAGTAGAAAGTTCACCATATATAATAAATTCTGAAATCCATTTCTTTATAATTCAATTTTACTAAATTTCAATTATTTGACAATTTATTCAAATTAAAAATAATAATAATTAAATTAAATATATAATATTCAAGAATTTAACTAATTTCTAAAAAATTAAATTAAATTTAAATTTGGAATTCAATTATTAGTATTTCTTTTTATTCCAATTTTTTGTTTAAAGTTCAAATTGTTATGTCAGAAGTTTGACAGTTTATTTGTAAATAATAAAATAAGTGAAGTAAAAAAATTGAACCCAAATTTCAAAAACTAAATTTCAATTTAGAGGGACAGTCGTAATTTTTACGAACAATTAAATATTTTATGAACTATTTATTTATTTATTTAAATAATTGAATTTTCGTAGTTGACTTCTGATAAGAATTGATTTAAAAAAGAGTTTTAGTTAAAACTTAAAAAAATAATTAAAAGTGTTAAACTAGGATTCTTTAAAATTTTAAATTTCAAAAAGTTTTTAAACTGAAATCTATGAGATTCAAACTTGGAATAATATTTAAATATCAAATATTATTAATTTGTTAACTTCCTTAAAAATTAAAACTTTTGAATTCAAAAATTCTAAAAAAAATTGAATTTTGAAAGACTTTCAGTTTAAATTTTCATAAAAAATTTTTAAAATTGTATAACTGTAACTTTTGTAACTTTTTTTTTGAAAGTTTCAAATCTTGAAATTTATGATCGATGAAATTTTTCATGAAATTTATAAAATTTGTAAAGTTAGTATTTTGGTAAAGTTGAGTCTCAATTATGATTAAAAGTTGGTTGTATTTTAAATTTTTATAATCAGCACAAACTTGTTATGTCCTACATTATTATTTAAACGACAATATTCATCCCAAGAATTCAATTATTTTCAAAAGTAATAAAATTCTTCGATGAAATCCAATTATTTTAAAGAATTTTCACGAATATCTCGTCAAGAATTCAATTATCTTTACAAATAGCAAAATTTTTCGCCAAAAATTCAATTATTTTCAAAAATTTATAAAAATCTTTGCAAAAATTCAATTATTTTCAAAAGTTTTTTGCAATTCAATAATTTTCAATATTTACTATTTTCATAAAATTTATCAACAGATTTAATTATAGAAAAAACTTTTTAATACAATTCTACGAAAAGATTCAATTATTTTCATAAATAATAAAATTTCATTTACGAATTCAATTAATTTCATCGCAGAATTTCAAATATTTTTAATACAATTTTAAATGAATTCCTGGAAAAATGCAATTATTATTAAAAATTTTAGTCAAACTTGAGGAAAGAATTCAATTTTAAAAAACATTCAATAAAACAATAATATTCGTTGCAATAATTTAAATATTTTCATAAATAACATTTAATTCGTCGCAGAAAATCGATTATTCTAAGGAATTTTAATCAAATTCTTTTCTAAAATTTAATTATTTTGATAAAAATCAAAATTCTTCACAAGAATTCAATTCTTTTGAAAAGTAATAAAATATTTTGCAGAAATTAAATTATTTTCAAAATTTTTTAAAAATTCGCGTCAAGAATTAAAGTATTGTCCAAAATTTTTTAAAAACTCTTCTCAAGAAGTCAATTATTTTCAAAATTTTTAATAACATTCTTCTTAAGAATCCAATTGTTTTTAACAATTATTATTTAAATTCTTCTCAGGAATCCAATTATTTTTAAAAAATTTAATAAAATTCTTCAAAAAAGTTTTCAGTTATTTTCAAAAATTGTTATAAAATTCTTTAAAAAAAAATTTTATTAAAATTTTAATTAAATTCCTCCAATTCTTTGTAAAAATTAAATTTAATTAAAAAATAATTTTTCAATTATCTATACAAGTAGCAAAATTATAAGCAAAAAATTCAATTATTTTCAAACATTTTTATAAAAATCTTTGCAAAAATTAAATTACTTTCAAAAGTTTTTTGCAATTCAATAATTCTCAATATTTACTATTTTCATAAAATTTATCAACAGATTTAATTATAGAAAAAACTTTTTGATACAATTCTACGAAAAGATTCAATTATTTTCATAAACAATAAAATTTTAATTACGAATTCAATTATTTTCATTGCAGAATTTCAAATATTTTTAATACAATTTTAAATAAATTCCTTGAAAAATGCAATTATTATTAAAAATTTTATTAAAACTTAAGGAAAGAATTCAATTTTAAGAAACATTCAATTATTCAACAAAACAATAAAATTCGTTGCAATAATTCAAATATTCTCATAAATAACATTTAATTCATCGCAGAAAATCAATTATTTTCAAAAATTTTTAGTAATTTTGCAAAAGAATTCAATTAGCTTGATAAACAATAACATAATCGCATAAATTCTTCCCATAAAATCAATTATTCTAAGGAGTTTTAATAAAATTCTTTTGCAAAATTCAATTATTTTGTTAAATATCAAAATTCATCACAAGAATTCAATTCTTTGAAAAGTAATAAAATACTTTGTAGAAATTAAATTATTTTCAAAATTTTTTAAAAATTCGCGTCAAGAATTAAATTATAGTCAAAAATTTTTAAAAAATTCTTCTCAAGAAGTCAATTACTTTCAAAAATTTTTAAATAAAATTCTTTTAATAAATTCAATTGTTTTCAAAAATTATTATTTAAATTCTTCTCAGGAATCCAATTATTTTTAAAATTAATAAAATTCTTCAAAAAGTTTTCAATTATTTTCAAAAATTGTTATAAAATTCTTTAATATAATAAATTTCATTAAAATTTTAATTAAATTCCTTAAAAGGAATGAAAAATATTTTTAAAAGTTGTTAATACAATTCTTCGTAAAAATTAAATTTTAAGAAACATTCGATATTATTGATTTTTGCATTTAAATAATTGATTTCCCGTAGAATTAAATTATTATTTTTCCTATTTTTAACTAATAATTCTGTAGAATTAATTTTTTTGAAAAAGTTTAATTGAATAATAATTGATGTTATTGATTTAAAGTAGAAATTTAGTTAAAAATTCTAGAAAATTAGAGATGTGCAAAAAGCTCGAAAAGTCGAGCCGAGCCGAGCCGAAATTTTTTCGGGCCGAGCCGAGCCGAGCCCGAGCCGGCTCGATGTATCGAGTACTCGAAATTTTCGAGTACTCGAGTGACTTCGAGTACTCGAAAAATTCGAGTACTCGGGTAAATTCGAGTACTCGATTAAATTCGAGCACTCGAGTGAATTCGAGTACTCGAATTTTTCGAGTACTCGAATGGATTCGAGCTTTTGACTTACTAAAAAAACTATTAATAAGTAAAAAATTTCGAATTTTTTTGAATTACTGAATCAATATTTCTATTTGCTAAATATAATAAATGCGAAAATTCTATGAATTTTCTCTAGAACTCGAATTTACTCAGAGCTCGAAAAAATTCGAGTACTCGAATTCCCTCGAGTGCTCGAAAAATTCGAGTACTCGAATTAACTCGAGTACTCGAAACTATTCGAGCTTTTTACACAGCTCGGCTCGGCTCGAACTCGGCTCGAGCTCGAACTGATTAGGCTCGGCTCGGCTCGGCCCGAAAAATGAAAAGCTCGAAAAAGCTCGCTCGAGCCTCGAGCCTCGAGCTTTTTGCACAACTCTATAGAAAATGTTAATTGAATTGAAATGATACAAATAATTATGAAGAAATTACAGTAACAATATTCTTGTAATAATAAAATAATGATTTGAAAAGGTTTGAATTTGAAATTTTTGAACATCTTAATTTCAATGAGAAAAAAAACCTTTAACATTAATTGTCTATGAGATGTAATTGAAATTCTTTGGTTTGGAGTTAGGTGTTCATCTTATTGAAATTGTTGTTGAGTTAATTAAAATATACCATACCTAGTTCATTATAGACAATTGCATCAGTTTGTGCTCGTTCACAGGATTTATGCGTCTCACAGGATACTAGAACTGGTACATTAAAGGCCTTAGCAATAAGTGCTACTTGTGCTGATCCAGCTCTGGACATTACCGAACCATTTGCTAAAATTGCATGTGCACCCAAAAATACTTTGCTTACCTGTTGAACGAAAACGCATTATTAAAATAGAATTTTCATTATTTTATTTCTTATTTATTTAATCCAATAAACTAACACTCAGACTGACCTTGGGCATTATAAAACTAAGTGCGTGTATCAAAATATAACTGCATTCAACTCCATGTTTAACTAATCTCTTCAACATTTCTTTGCCTTCTAACCAAGGCCTTCCATCAACAACTACAACCTGAAATTGACGTCCAGCTGAATGGGCATCGCATAATATTTTGTAGATCAAAGATGAGCTGTAAAATTCAACATTTATTATTTAGACATTTATTATTTATTACTATTAATCTATTAATTTAAAAAAAAATTTAAAAAGGGTAAACGCATCATTTAATGTTTAAATTAAGTTCAACATTAAAAGATGATATTTTATACGTACAATCCATATGTTAATATCACATCTCCATTGGTTATTTTAGTTTGGATTTTTATCGAAATTGCTTTATCCGCCAATAGTATCTGCTCTTGTATATAAGTGTCTATAGCGTTAATAAGTTTCACTTTTGCCTGTAAAAGATTTTATAAATTATGGAATTATTGCATAAACCAGTAGTTAGGGCCTTTCACTGATTTCTAAATTCAAGTATTCAAAAGTTGAATAATTTTTTTAAATAAATGTTTAAATACTTTTTGCTACTTCTAAAATTTCATAATTTCTAAAAAAGTTTATTTGAGTTTAAAAAAAAATGTTTAAAATGTAAAAGAATAATTGTTATTTACTTCTTGATCCGATATTGTGGTGGGTAGCAAAGACATTTGCCATTTAAGATGTTTTAATGCATTTTGCATCGATACGGCCGATGGTCGACAGTGGTCAAGATAAACAGCCGATTCTTGTAGACTAACTTCCAATCCGCGGGTAAAATCCGCTTGAGACGGTCGTTCAAAATCTTCAACTAAATGCTTCACAGCATGAAGAAAAGCAACGCATCTCGCATTACTGCCAACGATAATTTTACTAGCGTACTTCATTCCCAACTTGACAATTTCCGGATGAATTTTCGAACCCAAATCAGAAACATTCCCCAAAGCGATATCTCTCTCGTGATGCAAGTGTTTAAATAAATTCACACCATGCGAACCTTCTTTTGCGTTTGTTTTCAAAGCAATCTTCTTCACTGGCTCAGGGACCTTTGTCTGAATCGCCACTTTTGTTTGCGTCGGTTTCTGTTTCTTTTTATCAACTTGATCCTGTTTGGCCGCTCGTTGCGCCTCCTGCTTCGCTCTTCTCTCGGCACGCAATTGAGCTTTACTTTTCTCCTCTGCCATTTTCGGTGCTTCACTCGCATCCGCTTCTTTCAATTGAATTTCATCCAATTCCTTCGTAATGTCCTCTAATTCGCTTTTAATTGATTCAAGATTGGCATTTGATTTCGCTGATGAATCTTTTGCTGATTTTAATTCTTTGGGAATTTTCACTTTTGATAATTTTTCTTTAGAAACAACATTGGTGTCAGATTTTGATTTTTCGTTACAAGTCCCCTCGACAACTGTTTTAGTGATTTTTTCTTTATTTTTGCTTTTGGCAGCTGCCTTCGCCGCTTTTTTCGCCTCACGTTCAGCTTTTATTTGCTCCTTACTTTTTTCTTCGGAATTCATCTTCTTTTTCTCCGGCGAATTATCACTGCAATCAATTGGAATATTATTCAATTTTGTGGCAATGTCTTCTAATGTGGAAAAAAAATCATCACTATAATCACTTTTGAAATTTGTTTCTCTCGTCTTTGTGAGTAGATATAATAATTCTTGATTTATAATTTCATCTGCTTTTAATGGTTGATTTTCGTTTTCCGATTTTAAATGAGAATTTGACACTTGATCGATACTTGAATCATGTTTCTTGATAGATGTTTCATTAGCAGAAATAATTATGTGTTTTTCGTTTGTATTTCTCTCATTTTCTGATTTCTTAATTTTTATTTTCTTTTCTCTTTCTTCATTATTTTCAACAGCTATGTGAGTTAAGTTTTCCTCAGCTGCTCTTCGGGCATTATTCAACTTTTTTCGACGCAAATGTCTGGCTTTTGATTTAGTGATTTTTTCCTGAAACATAAATATTTCTTAAAGAACAATTCGCAATGGAGAAATTCAATAACAGACAACATCGAAATGAATGTTAGGTTGGGCTAAAAATAATAATGTAGAACTCAATAATTTGAATAAATAAATTACGTCGACCAGGGCTATTACTAAAGAAGCTGGTTTTTAATTTGTAAAATAATTATTTTGATAATTTATAATTATAATATAATATAATTAATTATAATTAAATAATTTCGGAAATACAATTATTTTCAAAAAATTTTAATTACATTTTTTCAAGAAACAAATTTTTCTGAATTTCTAAATTAAATTATTCAGAACTTGAATACTTTTTGTTAAACAAAAATTTAAAAAGTTATTCATATTTATTTTTCCACCGGAATTAAAATTTCAAATAATTTCAATGAAAAACAAAAGACCTAGTAGCCCAGGTTGACGGTTTTAATAAGTTTAAAAAGTTAGTTCTGAAAAAGTTTTTAATCATTATTGAAGCTAAATAATGTGAGAATATAAAGCAGTTTGTAAAATCCCTAATGTAGTAGTATGCTGAGTTATTGGTATTAAAAAATTTAAAGATGTACACTAACATGCCATATTTTAGAATTTGAATATAAAAAAGTTTACATTTTTTTTTAGTTTTTGAATTTTTAAAGTAGAGTCAGCAGGAATAAATACAGTCATTTGTTTCCAAAAAAAAAAATTAAAAGGAGAATCAATTTCAAGTAAGCAAATGTCAAGAGATACAAAGAATAAAATAAAATCTCATATTAGGTTAATAATAATTCAACCTATTAAATGGTGATACATCATAAACGTTTAAAAATCTACCATGCCAAAAGATGAAAAAATGCATTACACAAGTAAAAACAGTAAAAACTTGAACAACTTTAACAAATTTTAACGGATTTGTGTAAAATTTAAAAATAGGGGACTTTTAGGAGACCATAAAAATTGGTTAAATAAAGATAAAAATATAATTTATTTATACAAGGTTGCCACAAAAATTTAACTTTATTTTTCCCTGACTTTTCTCTGATTTCCAAACATAACTTTGACTTTTTCCCTGACCTTAAAGAATATTCTGATTCACTCTCAAAATTATTAGATACTCAACAAAATGTTCTATTAAATTAATTTACAAATTTCTTCAAAAGTAAAATTATTCGAAAACATCAATAGTTTTATTTAAAATCAATATTTTATCATTTTTTTTCATTGAAATTAAGATGTTCAAAAATTTCAAATTCAAACCTTTTCAAATTGAACAACTCATAAGAAGAATATTATTATAAAACATAAAGATATCGATCTTCATATTCGATCTATTTCTTCAAAATAATTTCTATCATTTCAATTCAATTAACATTTTCTAGAATTTTTAACTCAAATTCTACTTTAAATCAATAACACCAATTATTATTCAATTAAACTTTTTCAAAAAAAGTAATTCTACAGAATTGTTAGTTAAAAGTACGAAAAATAATAATTTAATTCTACGAGAAATCAATTTTATTTAAATACAAAAATAAATAATATTGAATGTTTCTTAAAATTTAATTTTTACAAAGAATTGTATTAACAACTTTTGAAAATATTTAATTTCTTTTAAGGAATTTAATGAAAATTTTAATGAAATTTATTATATATTAAAGAATTTTATAACAATTTTTGAAAATAATTGAAAACTTTTTGAAGAATTTTATTAAATTTTTTAAAAATAATTGAATTCTTGAGAAGAACTTAAATAATAATTTTTGAAAATAATTGACTTCTTGAGAAGAATTTTTAAAAAAATTTTAATCATAATTTAATTATTGAGAAAAATTTTTAAAAGAATTTTGATAATAATTTAATTCTTGAGAAGAATTTCCCTATCTATTTATAAAAATAATTTAATTCTTGACGAGAATTTTTAAAAATTTTTGAAAATAATTGATTTTCTGCGACGAATTAAATGTTATTTATGAAAATATTTAAATTATTGCAGCGAATTTGATTGTTTTATTGAATAATTGAATGTTTCTTAAAATTGAATTCTTTCCCAAAGTTTTAATAAAATTTTGCAAAGATTTTTATAAATTTTTGAAAAAAATTGAATTTTTGGCGAAAAATTTTGCTATTTGTAAAGAGAATAGAATTGAAAAATTATCTTTTAATTTAATTTAATTTTTACGAAGAATTGTATTAACAACTTTTGAAAATATTTAATTTCTTTTAAGGAATTTAACTAAAAATTTTAATAAAATTTTTTTTTCAAAGAATTTTATAACAATTTTTGAAAATAATTGAAAACTTTTTTGAGAAATTTTATTAAATTTTTTAAAAATAATTGAATTCTTGAGAAAAATTTGAATAATAATTTTTGAAAACAATTGAATTCATGAGAAGAATTTTATTAAAATTTTTCAAAATAATTGACTTCTTGAGAAGAATTTTTCAAAAATTGTTGACAAAAATTTAATTCTTGAGAAGAATTTCCCTATCTATTTATAAAACTAATTGAATTCTTTTGCAAAATTACTTAAAAATTTGTGAGAATAATTGATCTTCTGCGACGAATTAAATGTTAGTTGTGAAAATATTTGAATTATTGCAGCGCATTTGATTGTTTTATTGAATAATTGAATGTTTCTTAAAATTGAATTCTTTCCCAAAGTTTTAATAAAATTTTGCAAAGATTTTTATAAATTTTTGAAAATAATTAAATTTTTGGCGAAAAATTTTGCTATTTGTAAAGAGAATAGAATTGAAAAATTATTTTTTAATTTAATTTAATTTTAACGAAGAATTGTATTAACAACTTTTGAAAATATTTAATTTCTTTCAAGGAATTTAACTAAAAATTTGAATAAAATTTTTTTTTTTTAAAGAATTTTATAATAATTTTTGAAAATAATTGAAAACTTTTTTGAGGAATTTTATTAAATTTTTTAAAAATAATTAAATTCTTGAGAAGAATTTGAATAATAATTTTTGAAAGCAATTGAATTCATGAGAAGAATTTTATTAAAATTTTTGAAAATAATTGACTTCTTGAGAAGAATTTAAAAAAATTTTTTGACAATAATTTAATTCTTGAGAAGAATTTCCCTATCTATTTATAAAAATAATTTAATTCTTGACAAGAATTTTTAAAAAATGTTGAATATAATTAAATTTCTGCAAAGTATTTTATTACTTTTCAAAAGAATTGAATTCTTGTGATGAATACTGATATTCATCAAAATAATTGAATTTCGGAAAAGAATTTTATTAAAATTCCTTAGAATAATTGATTTTATGGGAAGAATTTATGCGATTTTGTTGTTTATCAAGCAGGTTGTACAATTGAAAATTATTGAAATTTATTTTATTGGTGACTATTATTGAATTTCTCCATTAAGATTTATTCCTTAAGAAACATTTATGTTTCAGGAAAATATCACTAAATCAAAAGCTAGAAATTTGAGTTGAAAAAAGCTGAATACTTAATGCTGGAAGAAATTTCGACTCATATTATACGTAAAATTATTAACAGAACATTATTATTCCTGATGATGAAACATCTATTAAAGCGTCGAATTCTCATATTTAAAACCAGAAAATAAATATTAACTGACAAAAACAGAGCAAATTATTACACTAAATAACTGTTTGCGATTTTTAAAATATTTTCTCCACTAAAATATTTGGGAGTATTGAAATTTGAGAAAAATATTTTTAAACAAGTGGAAAATAAGGTTCGCAAATTTTAGGATTGCTTTTTTGAAAGAAAATAGTACAAAGTAGTAAAAACGATTGGTATTAGCGGCATATTATTTCAAACCGTAGGACCTACAAATGACTAAAGTCTAAAATTTCATTAGATCAGTTAATTTGAATGATAAAGTTAAATTTATGAATATTGTGAAGAATATGATAATATTTCAGTATGAAATCGTATTCAGTTGGATAAAAATTGGAAAAATTATATTTTTTCTAATAAATTGTAAAAATTACAAAAACATATGGTAAATAAGCGTAAATCTACAGAACTGGTCGATTTCATGTGACTGACCAATTTTTCTATTTTTCAGTTTGAAAAAAAGCGAATTTTTAAATTAAATAAAAATTATTGTATCATAATGCATAAAATTTATTCTAAAGATTTTTTTTACTTTTTCTTTTAACTTCAGCTTTTTTTAAATCAAATTATTTTTTTTTTTTGTAAACTTTTTCTGTTAATTACTTATTGATATTTTTTTTATCTTTTTCTGAAATCCGTAACTTTCTCTAAATTTTTAATCAAATTTTTAATACGCTACTTTTGTTTTAAAATTATGAATTTTACGATGTACGAAGTAAAGTTCAGGAAAAATTAGTAAAATTAACAGATTAACCTCGGATAATAGAATAACTTTTACTATTTGCAACGACAATTTTTTTTTATAAAAATTAGAAACATCTGAATAATTTTTATAAAAAAAATTGCCAATTTAAAAATGTTTATTTTTATAACTAAAAATCGACCAGTTCCGTAAATTTTTTTTTTGGTAAATAAAAAATAAGATCAGATGAAATAAAAATTTTGCAACACTATTCTAAAGTTAAGGAAATTTGAATTACATAAATTGCAAAATATTTCCTAAGATACCTGCTGCTCCATCCTGACAAAGCAACAAATTGCTTATAGTCTGTACGGATTTGATAGACACTGTCCCTCTATGACAAAAGTCCAAAATCTGTTTAAAATGTATAACTTATAAATTTAAAAATACAGTATAACATTGAAAATTTTAATTTGAATGATGATCTAATTTGAGATTCAGTTTAGGGAAAGTATCCAAGTATCGAAAACGATAATAAATGAAACAGAGTTAAAATTATTTGAGGTTATCTTATTGAAAGAAATTGTTACAATTTTCCTAAATAACATAGAGACATTAAAGGTAAATTTTTTGTTGTCATTAGAGGGAATAAATGTTTTTTTAAATTGTAAAATAAATTTAGAAAAGAGTTTGTGAACAATCGTGATTACGTATAATTTTTGTATTCTAACCCTACTAGTAGTTTTATTTGTTAGTAAAAAAATATACTATATTTGTTCTTACCTGACAAGTTTCAATCAATAATTTGTAAATAATTTTCTGTTATATTGTTAAAGTGGAATTTATTATAAATATGCAATTCGTTTCAATTTGTCATCATAAATTTCAGCATATGTGTATATCAATTGCATACATTTTTATCATTTTTATACAAAATTGCATGCCCTTAAAAATAACATTGAACTTAGGATGAAATCTAGTGAAAATTTAGTTACTTTTAGTTTTAACTAGAAAATTACTAAATGTTATTGAATTTTCACTAGATTCCTGTATGTGGACAGACCCTTAGATTTAGTGATTTTCTCCTGTAGTTACGTGACTATAGAATTTTTGTCTATGCTCCTAGCAGATTGCACTTTCTAACCAGTTTGACAGTTATAAACAGTTTATTTTGACACGTCGAGTCTTGAGAGTTGATTTTTTTTAGAAGTCAACAAAAGTTTTAAGAAGAATTAATCAAATATGGTATTTATTTATTTTGTCTATATAGTCATTTTAAGTTTCATTTTTTAATTTAATGCTCGAAAACATTTTATCGTTTTGTGTTTTGCCACGATAATAACTTATATTTTTCCTGTAAATTTATTTCTTATCGTGGTTGTAAAATTTATATAAATTTTACATTTTTAGCGCACATAGTCTATAAACGTAATGATTATCAATTGTTAACAATTTATAGTAAAAAAATAATAGTAACTGATAATTTTTTTATTCTGTTTTAATTTATTTTAATTTTACTGAATTATTTATTATTATTATTTAAATTTATTTACATAGGAAAATTATTATAAATATACCTAGGCATCGAACATGTAAAATGCAAAGATCGTTTGTAATTAGAGGTGCTAGATTATAGAACAAATTACCAGGCATGATAAGGAATGCACCAACTCAATTTATATTTAAAAATTTGTATTTCGAATTTTTGTTTAAGAAAAGTAATGGATGGTTCGATATAACCTTTTGGTAATCTTTTTCAGTATGAGAACAATTTATAAATCTGTAAACATTTTGTCAGTCAATGCTTATAAACATTTGAATTGTTTAATTTAAAATAAAATGTTTTAAAACGCGTCACATTTAAAATCTCATGAAATAATGTTCAACTTAAGTTAATGTATATACTCATTGCGCTGTATTGAATTATGAATTTTGTTCCTTGAAGGGCTTATTAGCCCTAGGAACTTATTTTTTTCTTAAATAAATAAATAAATATTCATATTTATATAAAATTAATAACGGTTTTTTCTTCTTCTAACTCAGTATTATGAAGATTTTATTAAAGTAAATAATCTTTTTTCTAGGCACGATATTTCCGAGAAGAAGACATTGATGGTAAGTTTAATGCACCTAAATAATCAATATTTTGAAAAATTCAAGTCAAAGAGCCAAGCAAAAGCAAAAGAGATAGATTATAAAAAACTGACACAAAAAACAAGCACGCAAGATAATAAAGTTTAACAAACACTTGCTTTATATAGCGGCATATAATTTTAAAACCAAATAAATATTTTTTTCAATAAAGTTTATGAATTTTGCTTTTTTAGAATTTCGAGAATGTTTCTATCTCTTTGCACGCAGTGGACAAATCCGCACTCTCGATGAATTGACTATTATTATGAGATCTTTAGGTCTTAGTCCCACGATTGCTGAATTGAACAAATATTTAAAAGACAAAGGTATAATATAAACATATAATTATACGAATATCGTTTATGTTTGTAAATTTATATTAAACATGAAAATGGAAAAGATCATTCATGACACAAAAAACAAGAATTGAAAATCACTAAAATAATTAAAAATTATACTTAAAAGGAGGGAAAATGTCTTTTGCTGACTTTCTGGAAGTTGTGCATCTTCAAACAAGAGCTGAGGATCTTCCGACGGAAGTTATAAAAGCTTTTCGAGCTGCAGATACGTCGAGAACTGGCACCATACCAGCTCGTCAATTGGCACACATGTTGCTCCGCTGGGGTGAGCGTCTCAGCAGTAAAGAAGGTGTTTTTTTTATTTCTTTAATCAGTTTAACCAAATATCCACGTTTCGAAAATGAAATATAATTCTTTCTCTTTTTTAGTTGAACAAATCTTTCGAGAGGCTAATGTTTCCTTTAATGGACACGTTAAATATGAAGACTTTGTAAAAATTGCCTGTGCACCAGTACCTGATTACTATTAAACTCCTTTTGGGTTTACACGTTCAAATAATAATTAATCACGAGTTGAAATTTTTTTTTAATGGTTTGGGTATTTTATCCTTTATTACATTTTATATGAAATGTAAATTTAGTGTTTATTTATAAAAGGAAAAAATGAGATTTTTTCCAAATATCTTATGTATTTACAGATCAAATGGAAGTATTAAACATTTTATAAAAATTCATTTTTAAAATAATGTATTATTTAGTAAATAAATAAAGAACATGTTTTGTTAGAAAAGAAGAGCAGATGGACTTTTTAAAAATAATATTACTCTTAAAATGAAATATATTTGTATTTTGTTAACTTTTAATAATTGTGGTGACAACCCTTCTAGAAAAGATCGATTGACCACGATTCTAAACAATAAAATGTTATCAACTATCCAATCGTTTACAATTGTCGCTAATTGGGATACAGTTTAAGCGCACCACTCACACATTCAAAATCTTCTATTATAAGTATATGTATTATATTACCGTGTATTTCACATGTGTGTATGCTTTCAATTTGAATTTGAGGTTAACTGCATTCGAGATTTTGTCATGTGTCAAGAAGAATGTGTATATATCAATGATTCAAGTGTATAGTAAACTCAGTGTATTAATTAAGTGCTTTTAAGAGTATTTATAAAATGACGAGAAAGTGTTGTGTAAAAAGTTGCAACAGGAAAAATGATAAAGACAACACTGAAAATCGACGACAGTTATTCAAAGTTCCAAGTAACGAAGTGCGTTAAAACTTCCACTTTTTTTTTAAAATTTTCATTATTAAACATTAATGTATAATATAAGTTGATATAATTGATAAATATATAAATAATAAATTAAATATTTCAGAATGTAAAAGTAAAATGGTTGAACAGCATTGGGGATAACCTAATAGTAGGCAATATTAATAGAAAAAATTTATTTATTTGTAAAAAACATTTTCATAACAGTTGTTTTTATGACAATCCAATAAAAACATTAAAAGATGGAAATGAAATTACATTGCCCCGAAAATTAATGAGATTGAAAGAAGACAGTATTCCATCCATTTTTGAGGTTAGTTAAATTCAATAAATTATTATAAATTCTATCTGAAGAAAATGTGTTTAATTTATGTTGAAAATTCATTAAAGGTCGATTCTGAAAGTACTAGAAAAGTTTTGAGCTCTGTAAATAAGACGAAAACTAAAAAAGAAAAGAGAGATCTGTCTCCAAAGTCCAGAAGAAGAGTTGATACTCTTAACCATGTTATGTCTTTGACGAACTTGAATGAAAATCCCAATACTGATAAATCATTAAATCTGATTAATTCTACTTCTGATGAAAATGTCGCCACCCCATTGCCGATGAAATATTCACAACAAAATTTAATAAAAGATTGGGAGAATCGAAAAGTTGAACACTTCCCACAGTTTTGGGGAATGTTTAATACTGAAAATGGTGTATTATTCGCTTACGTAGGAGATAGTGACTCCATTGTCACACGCAGCATTTTTGTACAAGAAGACATGACTGTTGAAGTACGTACATTCGAATCTTATACAATTTCCTCACATTGTCTTGTAGCATATATAAAATTTTTGAATATATTTTTTAGATTCAGGCTTACAATCAAGTAGCCAAATTTCCTGTTATGGATAAAGTTTCATCTTTAGAGGATTTACGATTGGGCATGATTAAAATAGTTTCTTTAAATTTTTGCGAAAGAGCTGTACGTAGAATTTGTAAAAATGGATATTTTATTCCAAAGCCGTTCTCGAGAAGTGATAAATGTACAGACTGTAAAGTAATAATCCGGCGTGAGAAACGTAAACAATTGCGCACTGCCAACCGATTGCTTAAAAGAAGCATAGATCAAAAAAATAAAGCAAAGAATAATAGACAAAGATTAATTCGAGCTCTTAGAAAGGTAAAGATTATATGTGCTTCTTAGTTAAAATTTTTTTCTTCGTATAAATAAAAAGTCCCTTTTTTTAATACCTTACATTTTATTATAGATTGAGAGTTTGAAAGAGCAGATTGCGAACCAACTGTCAAGGTCAGAACACGCACAAACGACATGATTATAGCTATATGACTTGCAGAAGGTCACTAAACGCGTTAACACCAGGAAGTGAACATCAGGAACTATGTATACATATATTTTTTACAGTTACGTGTGCAGAAAGCCTAATGTCCTTTTTGAAAAATAACTATGAGAATTGACCCAATTGCGAAAATATTTTTCTGAAATTATTTAGAACTTAAAAATATATATTATTAAAATAAAATATTAAGTTAAGTTTTTTAATTCTTAACTCAAACGTGTTCATAAATATATTTTTGTTTTATATAAAGCAACATATAAATATATAAGAAATGTATAGTATTTATAATTTAAATAACTTAATAATAGAGACTGACGTTTTATAGTTTTTAAAAATTAGAAATTCGGCGAGGAAAAAGGCTGACTCCAAACAAAAAATGTTTGTTTTTTTAAAACTTTTTTTTTATTTAAAAGAGATTTATTGCAACAGTAACTTCTAATTATAAAGTTTAAATAAATTTATCTTTTTCACTTGACATTCACATTTTTTACAATTTTCGTTCCTTTATAACAGTTGAGTAATAAAATGTAGAGTAAATGATTTATATTAACCAAAAATTGATTGCTTATGATAATACATTCCAATTTTGTCTTTTATCCAATATGAGTTTTGTGTAGAGTTCATACAACTTATGAAGTTAATAATCACAGGCCGACAAAATTTCATCAATTGCATGATGCCTAAAATGTTATTGCCAATTCTTATAGGATTTTGTCCGTAGAATCCGAATTTGACCTTGAAAATATTGGATTGGCTCTAGTTTTCAAGCAACTTACGTTTCAATACGCAAAATACGCATTTTTGGCATTTTTTGAATGGATGTAAAACCATATACCGAAAAAGTAAATTTGGCCACATAGGACCAAATTAAAGCTTAAATACTGCTCTTTAACTTTAATGGCCAAGTTGTGATAAATTAAATATTTGTTAGCTCCTGTCTGCTTTATAATTATTTATAAATATTCTCTGGTTGTTCAAAAATGAAAAATAACTATAAATAACCACTTGAACACCACCCTCAAAGTCAAATAGCCACCCCTTGACGATAATATAGAATATAGAAATTTACGTGAAGCTTTTGGAATGCCTTTGATAGAATCGAGATTCATGTTTGCTGATATGATCTTTTTATATAAATTGATAAATGGTAAAATTGATTGCCCATCTTTGTTGTCGTCGATTAAATATGCTCCGACAAGGCCTACAAGGAAATGCTGCTTATTTGCAGTACAGTTGTACAGAACGAATTATGGGTTGCATTCATTAATTAACAGACTTAGTAGAGAGGCAAATGAAATTTCGGTAAATATAGATTTCTTTGATGAGAATGAAAGGAGATTCACCTCTTTATTGCGGAAAATTGTATTAATTGATAAATAGTAGTTAACCTAGTTTTTAAGTGATTTAATTTTTATAAACAATATTATATTAGGCTAAGAGTACTTATGAACAAAAGGGCATGTCCCGTCTATAATTGAAAATAAAATAAAATAATAGTTTTTGTGGATATTTAAAAAAAATCTATAGATTCCAAATGCATCTAAATTATAAAAAAAATGTTTCTAAGTGATACAGATATGGATAATATTAATAAGCACCCTCCTCGAAACCACCCCAATTGCATAACAAGATTCAGGCGAATCTAATAAATTTAAAAAAATTTTTTGTCCGCCATATTGGATCCGCCATTTTGAATTTTTAAAAACTGACATCGGATTTGTAATAAGCGACCCCAAAAACCCCCAAGTAAAAAATTTTAGGCGAATTTGGTAGATTTTTAAATTTATCGTCCGCCATGTTGGATCTGCCATTTTGAATTTTTTAAAACTGACAACGGATTCGTAATCAGCGACCCCGAAAACCCCCGAGTAACAATTTTTAGACGAATCTGATGAATTTTCAATTTATCGTCCGCCATATTGGATCCGCCATTTTGAATTTTTGAAAACTAACATCGGATCCGTAAACAGCGACCCTGAAAACCCCCCAGTAACAAATTTTAGGCGAATTTGGTAGATTTTTAAATTGTTTCGTTTTTTTGGGGTAGTTTTCATTAATTTTTTTTACCCTGCGAGGTAAAACTTTGTTATTATTTTTTTTTACAAAGTTTACAATATTTAAAAATATTTTTATATTCAAAAAATGCCAAAAATGCGTATTTTGCGTATTGAAACGTAAATTGCTTGAAAACTAGAGCCAATCCAATATTTTCAAGGTCAAAACAAATTGGCTTCCATTGGTTGGGCAACAAAATTTTGTTGGCCTATGCAGAATTTTTCGTTATTTGATCTTTAATTAATTAAAATGGGGTAAAAGATACTAACTTCACCTAACGCGGCCGGGTTCATGATCCACTATAATTTAAACTAGTTAGAAAATGTTTTTCACTTTAAAGTTTACTTTCTCTAATTTAAATAAACTTTTAATTATTGAATTTAAGAGCTTTAACTATCTGCTACTGGAATATCAACACTTGGAGGTGCCCCGCAAAGAATAACAGCTGTGCTGATAATAGTAGTGAGGAAAAATAATCCTAGAAGTGCTCGATCGCTGACCATGGCAACTCGTTTCCATTCCAATTCTGTTCTTTCCCTTCTATCCTGATCCATTAATCGCCTCTCATTCCTCTCGATCGTCCCATGAACTTTACCAAGAACTCGAGACCAATGCGCTTCAAGACCACCATCTTTTCCGATACCTATAATTAATTACTAGATCGTAATTATATATGATTTTTGTACGAAGAAAGAAAAAGTATTTAGAGCGGACTTATAAGATAAATATTATAAATAACCCCTAACCTAAATGAAGATTTTCATTATTACTTCCAGTTCTTCTTGTCATAAATTTAGGTGACAATTGAGGTTGGGAATTTTCAGTTTTACAGTGCAAAGGACAATTATTTTCTCTTCTTCGTAATGGTTCAATTAATTCCTGAAATACGAAACAAATATTATTTGTGAGAATTATTAGCTTAAAGTAGCGAATTTATGAAACTTACATCTTTAAAATTAAGGAAAACCAGTCGAGAGAGTCTTTTAAGAACAAGTGATTTAACTATATTTGGTACTTTTGTCCCCCGAACTCCTCGATGATGTAAGTTTAACGTCACCACAGCAAGGCCTGATGCAAATGACACCAGACAAATACTGACTCCGTAATATAAACCTATAAAAATGAGAATTATTTATTTTTATTAAACAAACAAAAATTAATGCTTCTCCTCAAATTATAATGTTAATTAGAAGCATAGATAGAGGCAAGGTTATTAAAACATCAATCATATTTTGACGCGGCGTCATATATTTAAAAAGATTGATTGTATAAAAAAAATTAAACGTTAATTTTATCATTCGTCATTTGTGAGTGGCCCAGAGGCGCTATTCGATAAATTAGTATGTGACATCTTTTGGAAATGTTTATTCGAATCAAAAGTTATAATCAAAAGCCAGGGAAAATACGTACTAATTAGTGGCGTCTTTTCAGTTGGTGGAAGGGTTTCGCGAATAGTCATAAGAAAAACAGTCATCGACAATAGCGCTGAAATTCCCAGTGTAACTTTTTCTCCCGATTCAGATGGCACATAAAATACAAGTAAAGCTGAAACAGAAAAACAGAGACTAATTATATTGTATTCTGATTCTCTCGCGTCGGCTTAAAACTTTTTTTTATTTTATTTATTTATTTTTTTGTCATTTTTTATGTCATTTTATTAACGTATTAAAATATATATTTTAACATGTTTTTTAGTTTACAAATAATTCGAAAACCAGAGAATAATTTAGTACACAAAATTACGTATAGGGGGCAAAATTTCTGAAGTGGACCACCCCCAAAAAAAGTTCTGGGATTGATTTAGTACTTCGGTAATTTGTTCTCCTATATAAGAGTAATAAATTCCTAAAATATTAAAATTTTTGAAAAAAAATTGTAAAAAGTAGGGCGTGTAAAAGTTTTCACATTTTCGAGAACATTGACATTTAAAATCCCTATAATTTGGATAAAACCTTATGGATTTTAATTTATGAATAACGGATTTTAAAGCATTTTCACGTACTTTCTGATGCTTGCAATACAATTTTCAAAAAAAATTTCTACTTCTTTTTTTCAAAATTAATTTTTATTTTTAATTTTTGACCGATTCGGGTATTTTTATCTTTAAAAAAAATAATTTCATTGGAAAGCTGAGGTTTTTTCCAATGAGACATGTAATTTTTAGAGTGAGACAGAAAATAGTTTAAGAGAAATTTAATAAAAATGTAGACGTTGCGCGCGCTGTTGGTGAACCCTTCAGAGCTGCGGGTTCAGACACTGCACCTAATTCAGAAATAGCTCCTCTGCATTCTTCAGGGTTGAGACTGTCATTATACAATAATGCCTGCAATACTGTTACTGAAAAAAATTATATAGAGGGAATAACTGATTTTCAGTGAATAATATCTAATTTCCAGTAAAAAATAACTGAAAAAATAGTTAAACTTAACTAATTGAATCAATCAAAAAAAAAAATTACTGAAACTTCAGTTCTTTTTAACAGACAATTAGTTATTTTTAACTAATTGTCAGTAGAAATATTACTGTTTGAATTAGTGACTGACTTTTTGCTTCTAAATCAGTTATTTTTAACTGATTCATATTTAGAGAGCACTTCAGAAATTTTGCCCCATAGATGGGTGTAGTGTTATAAATTGCTAAATTTAAAAAACCCAGTATGTATTATAACTTTCGAAGAAGGGTACTACAGTTAGTTGATAATAATGTAAGTACCTAATAATAAATACATTATTATGAGATATTAATTTTTTAAAAATATTTTCTTCATTGGTATAAATAATTCAATGTCAAACCAAAGTTATCTTCTTGTCTTTTATACAATAATTTTCATGAATTTCGTGTATATAAAATCCAAAGTCAAGCCAAAGTTATCACCAAGGTATTTTATGATGCTGTCATGAATTTTTTTGAGAAGTTATTTTTTTTAATATACATATTTCGATAAGAAGTGAAAAAATTAATTGTATGAAATTTTTTTCTGTATAACATCCAAAAATTACATTTAAAATACTGGATTTTTGAAAAATGTTATGAAATTTATTATTGTTATTATTTTTTTTATTTTTTTTATTATTTTTTAATATTATTAATATTAATTAATATTATTATTTTTTATTTAATTTATTTATTATTATTATTTATTATTGTAATTGGTACAACAAAATATAAAAATGCTAATGAAAAAAATATTTTTCATTTTTATAACAAGTATTTTTAATTTTCAAAGATTACAAGCAGCTATAAATAGATTTCGATAAAGTTAAAATTCACTTATTTGCAAATAACATTTAGAAAAATAGTTTAATAATTGTCAAAAAATTTATTTAAAAAAATTCGTAATTATGCGTTTTGCTGCCGTCTTTTTATTTTTGTTTGCATTTTATTGTGATTGCAATGCACGCAACGGTTACGATTTGTATAGCTTCGTGGATGCAATTAGTAAGTAATTTTACCAATTGCTCAGTATAATAATTTATTGTAACTATGAAAGTGAATTGTTAAAAAAAAATGTATTACTTTTCAAATGTAAATAGAATCTTTGATTTAATTTACAGGATTTTGTACTAGATTTGTGCTACGTGATGGAGATGTCGATTTTTATAATTGCAGAGATTATGATTATAAAGATATTGGAAGTCTTAGAATTGAATTTGGAAAAAGTGAGATAATTTAATTTAAATAAAAGGCATTTCCATTCACTAATTTCGTAAATTTTTAGGGTAAATACAAACAGGAATTTCAAATTTTAAGGGGTAAATGCAAATAGTCTTATATTATATAAATATTTTCATGACACATTTATTTTTAAAATTAAAAATGTAGCTGATATAATTACTGTTTGTATTTGTCTTTTGTTTGCATTCACCCAATCTGACTATTATATATAAAATTTAAAAATTAGGTCTAGTTGGAAATACTAAAATACTCCTTTTAGAGATTTTTAGTGATAATAGTGTAATTAATGTTACTGCTTCTATTCACCTAGATTTCTAAAATTTACCATTTTGCAATAATTTGCAGAGTATTGTATTAGGTTTGTTGAAACACGTGATGGAACACAATACTTTTGCGCGAAAAATAGAAAGGAGGCTAACATGCCTGTAATCGTTCAGGACGACGATGATGAGAGCGATGACTAGCTAAAAATATGTTTACTATCTATACTATACACATATAAATTAATTAATTGTATCAGTGTATATCACAATTACAAGCTTATTATATGATGTAAATTTCTGTAACAGAAGAAATAAATAATTTATTAATAGAAATTAAACCCTTTTTTATTGTCTATTAACCCAATCAATCTGTTTTCAATGGCTGAGATGTTTAAGGCTCAATGCTTCAAGCCTAGGATTTGAGTTGGATCCCAGTAGGTAGTTTCATAAGAATTTTTTTATCATTTCTGTATAATTAAAAAAATATAAATTCTTTTGAACATCTTTTGACATAAAATGTCTTATAGATGTAAACCGAACTTCAATTGCACTTTAAAAGAATATAATTGGATAAATTTGAACAGATTTACCGTTTAACGAAAAAACTTACGTTTTTTGGTGAAAAATAGATATTCTATTTACATTTACCCCACATGACACTATAGAACTAGAATTAATATTAGACGAACTTTGTATGGATCAATTCACATATTCGTCTTAATAAAAAATGTCTATTTTAAGGCAATTTTAAAATCTTGGCGTCAATACTTACATCAATTTTAAGCTAGAAAAATTATTGACGCCAAGATTTTAAAATTTCTTTAAATAGAAATTTTTTATTAAGACGAATAATTAGATTTCATTTTTTGCTTATATGTTAATCATGAAATTAAATTACATATATTTGTTACAATTCAAAATGTAACGTAAAACATTGACTCAATAATAGTTTTATTTAATATTATTTATTAAAATAATTTACTATCCATTATTTAATAATCGTTTTATTAAAATACAAGTATTTTTGCAATCTGAATAAAGAATATGAATATTAATCTTGATCATTTCTAGTTTTAATTAAAATTGAAAATATTTTCAAAAGTTACAAAGTCATTCGTAACAGGTATAAATTTAGACATTGTAGTAACTTGAGAAGAAAAGGAGAATCTGTATTTATTAAATCATGTCGATTCTTAACGAAGGTAGGAATTCGTTTTCTGGTGAACGGTCACAAACTTAAGGGTTCTAGATACTCTAATAATATTTGATTTTTCAAGAAATATTATTCTTTTTGAAAGTTTAGTGTACGTTCACATAGAGTCTTTAATATTATTTAAAAATTTTAGAATTATTTATATTTCAATGTAAAATTTATTGGACATGTGATGTTAAGGGTTGAGTTACATAGACCTGAAAAATTTTGTAGTTCGGTGAAACTAGCGACCCGCCGGCCGCCAGCCATCAGAAGAATCCATAGGCGCCGACACACGAGGCATTTTACGTGAAATGTCCTAAGTTGAAATTTCAACTTCTTGAAAAAAATTGAAACTCGAGGAATTTGTTGTTCTATCAAGTAGAAATGTGACCCAAAAAATATTTTTGATTTTTTCGAAAAATTGGAGGGGGTAGAGGGGGGTCAATTTGACCAATTTTGCCAACATCGGCTACTTTGTGAATTTTTTCTGAACATACTTGTAATGGGAAAAATTTTTTAGAATATGTTTCTGAAAGGTTTTTTCGTCCTCTTTCCAATGGTGTATTTTATTTTTTAATATTTTAAAAATTTACCCTAATTTTTGATAATTTATATTTAATTTTCAATTTCCCAAAAATCGGTCCGTTTTTTTTTTAAATAAATTATTGCAAACGAAAGCTGAGGTTTTTTCCTATCGGCATGTAAATTTTCAGAATGCCCTTTTTTAAGTTTTTGAGTTATTGAATTTCAAAGAATAAATTGCGGCGCGCAGCGTCCCGGGCGCCTCGTCTCACGCCGGTTGCCATGGGTTGCCACGCGGCTCAGTGCAACCGCGACGCAGCGCGCCGCAATTTATTCTTTGAAATTCAATAACTCAAAAACAAAAAAAAGGGCATTCTGAAAATTTACATGCCGATAGGAAAAAACCTCAGCTTTCGTTTGCAATAATTTATTTTAAAAAAAAACGGACCGATTTTTGGGAAATTGAAAATTAAATATAAATTATCAAAAATTAGGGTAAATTTTTAAAATATTAAAAAATAAAATACACCATTGGAAAGAGGACGAAAAAACCTTTCAGAAACATATTCTAAAAAATTTTTCCCATTACAAGTATGTTCAGAAAAAAATCACAAAGTAGCCGATGTTGGCAAAATTGGTCAAATTGACCCCCCTCTACCCCCTTCAATTTTTCGAAAAAATCAAAAATATTTTTTGGGTCACATTTCTACTTGATAGAACAACAAATTCCTCGAGTTTCAATTTTTTTCAAGAAGTTGAAATTTCAACTTAGGACATTTCACGTAAAATGCCTCACGTATATAGTAGCGAGGTGGCCCTATACGCTTCAATCACCGCAAAATAACGTACGCTAGCTACTACAGTTTATAGAAAAAAATTACAAAAGTCACATTTTAAAAAGCATTAATCCCCCTTCAATTTGCGACAAAGAAACAAAGAATTGGTCAAAAATTATTCGAGTTATGAATTTTTTTCCGATTTTTTTCCAATTTTCGTTTTTCTGATACGGGCGGGTGGGGACGCTGGCTATCAAAAAATTATTTAAAAAATTCCTATTGGTCCAATGACAAGAAGCAATAAGCCCCCTTCAATTTGCGACCAAGAAACAAAGAATTGGTCAAAAATTATTCGAGTTATGAATTTTTTTCCGATTTTTTTTCCAATTTTCGTTTTTCTGATACGGGCGGGTGGGGACGCTGGCTATCAAAAAATTATTTAAAAAATTCCTATTGGTCCAATGACAAGAAGCAATAAGCCCCCTTCAATTTGCGACCAAGAAGCAAAGAATTGGTCAAAAATTATTCGAGTTATGAATTTTTTTCCGATTTTTTTTCCAATTTTCGTTTTTCTGATACGGGCGGGTGGGGACGCTGGCTATTAAAAAATTATTTAAAAAATTTTTAATTGTCACATTTTAAAAAGCATTAATCCCTCTTCAATTTGCGACCAAGAAACAAAGAATTGGTCAAAAATTATTCGAGTTATGAATTTTTTTCCGATTTTTTTTCCAATTTTCGTTTTTCTGATACGGGCGGGTGGGGACGCTGGCTATCAAAAAATTATTTAAAAAATTCCTATTGGTCCAATAACAAGAAGCAATAAGCCCCCTTCAATTTGCGACCAAGAAACAAAGAATTGGTCAAAAATTATTCGAGTTATGAATTTTTTTCCGATTTTTTTTCCAATTTTCGTTTTTCTGATACGGGCGGGTGGGGACGCTGGCTATTAAAAAATTATTTAAAAAATTTTTAATTGTCACATTTTAAAAAGCATTAATCCCCCTTCAATTTGCGACCAAGAAACAAAGAATTGGTCAAAAATTATTCGAGTTATGAATTTTTTTCCGATTTTTTTTCCAATTTTCGTTTTTCTGATACGGGCGGGTGGGGACGCTGGCTATCAAAAAATTATTTAAAAAATTCCTATTGGTCCAATGACAAGAAGCAATAAGCCCCCTTCAATTTGCGACCAAGAAACAAAGAATTGGTCAAAAATTATTCGAGTTATGAATTTTTTTCCGATTTTTATTCCAATTTTCGTTTTTCTGATACGGGCGGGTGGGGACGCTGGCTATTAAAAAATTATTTAAAAAATTTTTAATTGTCACATTTTAAAAAGCATTAATCCCCCTTCAATTTGCGACCAAGAAACAAAGAATTGGTCAAAAATTATTCGAGTTATGAATTTTTTTCCGATTTTTTTTCCAATTTTCGTTTTTCTGATACGGGCGGGTGGGGACGCTGGCTATTAAAAAATTATTTAAAAAAATTTTAATTGTCACATTTTAGGGAGCATTAATCCCTCTTTAATTTCCTTTTTATTTCTTGGTCACAAATTAAAGGGGGATTATTGCTCTTAAAAATGTGACTATTGCAATTTTTTTCTATAAACTGTAATAGCTAGCGTACGTTGTTTTTGCGTTGATTGAACGGTATAGGGCCACCGCGCAACTATGTGTGTCGGCGCCTATGGATTCTTCTGATGGCTGGCGGCCGGCGGGTCGCTAGTTTCACCGAGCCAAATTTTGTTCATATCTGGTTATAAAAAAGGAGGTGATTCTTACAGATTTTTGGACCCTGAATCAGAATCGAAAATAGCCCATCACATCAGAATTTACGGACGGACCCTAATTAGATAAAAGTTAGGGAAAGAGTCAAGCTTCATTTTGGTTCCAACCGGAATTTGATATCTTGCATACAAGAAAACTAATGGTCAAATGAATAAAAAACTAGTTTAGAATGAAATTAGATTTAATATAAGTGCGTTTTTCTGTTTGTAAGCTCGTATGTATTGTTAAACAAATAAATTCCTAAATATTCCTAAGTATGGCAGTCGGCTTTCTGAATAAATTCCATAAACTTCGAAAAATTTCTTTGATTCTAAAGTAAGGAAATCCTTTATTTCTTGAATGAAAAGCACCTCGCTTATAAGACAATTTTCTTAAATAATAATTTAATTTAATAATATAATAAGTGATAGATATTAGAATAATAGAATATTAATGAATTCATACCAATGCCATTAATAAGAATGCAGGGAAGAATAAGGTTGAAGACGTAAAATAATGGTCGACGACGTAATTTGATTTCATAGGTGATATCCGGATATGGCTCGGAACAGCAGGAGTAGTACTCGACGTTTCGTCTGGCAGAGAAATCAACGAGATCAAACTCTCCATTGGCTTGATAATTGCTCATGTCTCCTCTCTCGCTTTGGCGCTCTAATTCAACCTGAAGAAATATATGTTTACAGTACACATGCATGTGTATTTAAGAGTATGTATACGTTTGCATGTTAGTATATAATCAATTTATTTGCTCGTAGTTAGGTGTAAACTAGTGTTGCATTAATTACCATGTTCTATATAGACAATTGATGCAATCAGCCATTCAGTTATGGTTTTCACGATTGCCAATAAATGCGACATGTTAATCCCTAATATGAAATGCAATATAATTTTACAATATAACAGTTATTTTGAAACTTCTTTATAGTATTAACATTTCAATAAATATAATTCATAAATATTCTTCTAAATGAATGAACCAAGAGGGAATACAAAGGAGATGAAATATACTTTCGTTTAGACAATATACAATTAAAACTATAGGGAACCAAAATCCGTTAAAAAATTTATGAGGGACAATTATTTAAAAAAATGTTATAATGAAAATCTTTTTACGATATAAAATAATGATTTTATCACTCGGTCAATTTTGAATTAATTATGAATAATAGATTTTGTATTCAATTAAAAATTGTATTATTAAATATGTCTTTTTTACATTGACTTCTTTCATCAGCAGCTTTAGTTCTTGTGGAATTTAATCATCAATTTGACTGATTGCGATGCCTTTCATCGTTTGAAGGATTATTTCATTCAATCCAATTCCACGGTCCAAGGGTATTTGTTATTAATTGATTTAAAATGAAATTGATGCCTTTCAATGTAGTCATTGTGCCATAATCGACAGAAACAATCAACCCTGCTGAAAATTTTCTTTTATAATTTTTGTGCAACAAAAAGTTGTACCTTGATTTCAGCTATTATCAATCTTTCGAGTGGATAATGCAGTTACAATTGTAAAATCGTCGTATTGCTACTAATTCGATTTTGAAACATCTACATCATCAGTAACCACATGTTGGTTATAATGAGCCAGTAAATTTAATTATCATTGTTGTATTAAAATAAATGGGGCTAAGTGGTTTATGGACGACTCCTAGTGAGTATAACTAACTTACAAACTAACAAACTTATTAACTAACGAACTAACTAATCTTATATTATTCAAATATTAAAAATGGTAATAAACAAAAAATTTTAGTTTAGTAGTAAAAAATAGAAGTGTTTCAATTTTGAGAATAAGATTTGCACTTGGATTTGTTGGAGGTTTTAGTGCATTGACACAAGGTTCGAGGAAGGGGAAAGTGGATCAGAGAATAGATTTCACGATGAAAAGGGTAGCAAATGGAAAAGCGGTATGCACATCCTAGCTTTGATAGGACATTGAATTTTTGCCGCATTCAGAATTAAGCTCTCGATCAACGTTCTCTATATCAAGACTTGACAATTCGCGATTTCGATATTTTGCATCAGATTGAAATCATATACTTAATAATCTTGCAATTAGTAAAATGTACTTTTTAAATTATTATCCAAACTATTTAAATCAAAATAACATCCGAATTTTTTTTTTTATGTAAATGAGCAAAGTTCTGTGTTAATACGATGAAGCATCTGTCAAAGGGAACCCAAGGCAGCTTTTAAAATAAAAAGGATAGTAGTTTAGAATGACGTTTAGCTTTAGCAGCGTATGGTCTACACTAAACTTCTCTGTGTGTATGATGAGTTATGAGAGAAAACGTTGAAATCTCAGCTATATAGAGGAATATGAATCAGTTTTTCAATTTAGACTTACCTGATAGCCATCGTAAGTCCACGATGCCCATTTCAGCGCACATTTTTGTACGTCAAATGGAAAATATTCTACATCTATATCACAGCTACTACGAAAAATACCGTGACTTAACCAGACCACCTCACCAGTATGACTGACAATCACATTTGTATTTATTACTGCTGCATTGTATTGTGGATCTGCACTGAAAACGAAAAATTAAATTTGTTAAATATCGAAATAATAAAATTAAAGTTTTTTTTTTATTAATAATACGTGGTAAATTTTATTCAAGAAAATATTAATGAGCCTGAAACTTAGAGTGCGGCATTGTCTACGTACAACTTAATTTTAAATCTTAAAATTAATCTGAAGAAAATCAACTGTTTACTTTTACCACAAAAAGATAAATTAGAGTAAAACAAAAATTAACATATCAAACAAAATAAATATATAATAATAAAACAACATAAAAAATTACAACATAACATAAAATTAAAAGCATTATTAAGAACAACTGAAACTTTCTTTCTTGCATTACATAAAAACTATCATCAACTTTTCTTTTATAAAAAATTATTTAAAAATCTAAATTTTTTATCCTAATAATTATATGTGAAATTTGATTATACATTTAAGGTAAAATTGCTTTAACTTTACTTACTTATTGTATAAAATAATGTCTGGTCTCCAAACTCGAGTGTATGGCATCCGTAGTACACGAATTCCTCCAAAGTCAGACACGTTCCATTTTAGATGATGATCCGTCCAGGTTTGAGTCACCCAACAATTTGTTGTAAGAATCTGATTTTTTTCATCCTATACAAATCACAAAGTATTTTTGCTATTAAGAAAATAATTATTTTATAAATAGTATTTATGTCTATTTTATTTTAGGAGAAAAATGAATTTTAGTAAAAGTGTTTCGCAGATTTTTGATTTTCCTTATATCTGTCACGTCATCGCGACGTATTTTATATTCATAAAATAATATTTTGTAAAATTGGAATCTGAGTCCTTACTTCCTTCTAACCCGTGCAGAAATTAAAATGTGGGCCTGATAGGGTACTGGACAGTTTTCCCGATCTCTGGTGTGGCTCTGGGTAGAGAAACTGACCAGTGCCCGACTATAGTGTGTGACGCTGTTCCCGACCAATGCCCTACTTAGGGAAAAACTGGTCAGGGCCTCGTCAGTTTTTCTTAAAATTGTCCTATTTTGTGAGGTTAATTTTATTCAAAAGAAATTACAATAAAATTACTGTAATTAAAAATATTATTATATTAGAAACATAATGAACATATTCATTATATATATACAACATATTTATACATAACATAATGAGGTATTATAGTCATTTTGACTAATTTCAAAGTGAAAATGATAAAAATAATATAATTTCAAGAATAGAAAAACTTAAAAATTTTTGAAAAATATAATTTTTGGTTTTATAATTAATATATTTTTCTTTTAGAGGTTGTCGCTCCTTTCTGCCTCCTTAATTTTATAATAGTAATAAACGTTATAATTTTTGTTTTCAAATGTATAAGTAATAATTAATATTTATTTAATAAATATTTTATTCAAATTTATTAATTATGTTTAAAAAATTGTTATTAAATATTGAAGGTGTTAAATTTAACAATCTCTCCGAATCATTTTCTCACTTTAAGCTAATATAATATAAAATAATTATTATTATTAAAATAATATAATATATATATACAAACCAAATAATAAATTCATCCTATAAATTAATAATTATTAAAATTCATTAAGTATAATTTGTTAATAATTGTTTATTAATTATTATTTTTTAAATTCATAATTTTTATTTTTAAATAAATGTATAATAATTAATTATTTAATAACTATTATTATTCGTTATTTATAATTTAGTTGTTATTATTAATAAATAGACTTTATTATAATATTGTACTTAAAGGAAAAAAAATTATATGTATTTTCGTTTTTTAAACATATTACCATAATTATTTTATAAAGTGTTTTAAAAGAACACGCTTTTTTAACTTAAATAACTGTATTAAAAAAGTTAATTTTAAAAAATTAAATTTATTTACATATACTTGAGACATCACATATCGTTAATTGCATTTATCTGAACTGTTATTTTTACGAATTGTCAGTTATGCGAACTGACATTTTTTCGAATTGTCATTTTTACTAAATGTCACTGTTGCGAACTATCATTTTTGCGAAAATTGCTATAGTAAACTTGAATGCATATATAGATTTACTAGAGCCTTTTTCGAAAAAATGACAGTTCGCATAAATGACAATTCGTAAAAATGACAATTCGACAAAATGAATTTTCGCAAAAATGACAATTCGAAGAAACGACAATTTGAAAAAATGTCAGTTCGCATAAATGACAATTCGAAAAAATAACTTTTTGCAAAAGTGACAATTCGTAAAAATGTCGATTTTCAAAAGTAACATTTCGTGAAAATAACAGTTCGAATAAATGCAATTCGCTAAAATGACAGTTCGGTCAAATGCCATAATTGAGGAATAATCATGCGCCTCGAAAAAAAGCTTAGAATAAAAAATAATTATTTCTACTATTTTAAAAGAGAAACAAATTTTTATTATACTATATGCAATAATATAACATCCAACTTTTTATTAAAAACGGTTTAGCTATATAAATCTTCATATTTTTCACTTTTATTACAGAAGCTTTTCATTTTATTCCTTAAAACATCCAGTGCGCTGGTTAAATCAAAAGAGGTTCAGAATAAATTGATCTAATCGAGTTTCTACAGGCGGGAAACAACTCGTTGGACTTATCGATTTCTAGTTACTGCTTTTTATATTTTCTTTAAATATTCCCTTTGAAAACATCTTCTTATAAATTATTATCTTTAAATAAAGATTTTTTAAACTCTTCAAAATTTTATTTGTAAAATATGTAAGGTGAATATATACTTTGAAAAATTTCTTATAGTTCATTTGATAATTTTATCTGAAGGAGCGTTAATTAATATTTTCATTAAAAAATTAATGTTTTTTTTTATTAACTTACGACGTCAATGATGTGATGAAGGGACACTCCAAAGACGACTACTAGCGGTAGAGAAGAATTTTTCGCTGGACGTACACCAGCATCGTAACTGTCCATTAAATATCTAGTTAATCTGTATTCATGTTCGTCACATAAGCCTGAAACAAAAAAAATATTAATCCTGATAAATTTTCTCGCAAATAAAAATTGTCCGCAAATATGTAATTTTAAGAAGCCATACTTTTACATTTAATAAAAATACTATTTGATAAATGTTAAAAATAATAATACAATTTTCCAAGTAAAAATAAAATTAAAAAACCCTTATTATGTTTTCACAGCGCATCTGTTATTTTTATTAATAATTAATTACTTTGAGTCAATTATTTTAAAATTTCTGAAAGGAATTTTTTCAAATTGCATACAATTTTTTAAGTGACTTTTTTTCTATTAAAACATTCCTTTTTAAATTAAAATAAATCATTTTTATTATCAATCTCTTTGTTTCAACAAGGCCAATTGACTTTTAGGTGAATTTAGTAATTGATGAAAAAACGAAAAACATTTTTACTGGGTTCCATTTACTAAAGTTTTTCTTTTAGTGTTACACCAGATTTATCAACTCGTATTTCGACTATTTGTCCCGGTTCTTTTTGTTCAATGTTTTTCCATTCATGTAGTCGGAATTTTTTTCAATTCTATTTCAATATAGTTAGATAGGTAGAAAATTACGAGCCGAAAGACACTAAATGGCGTTTATCGAATCATCTCCCTCGTTGGACTTCTCTTTTTCCTTTTTTCAAACGATGTACATTTCATATATACATAGATATATTTTTGCTTATAAAAATGTCGATAAAGTTATAGAAATCTGTAAAGTTATCAAAAAAAAGTCATTTCCTTCGACAATTATTATTTGTTTATAAACACTGCATTTTTGTTTTATACTTTAATTTTAAAAAATTATAATATTTTATTTATGTATTTATATGTCTATTGCACAACATTTTTCCTAATTCAATTTTTCTAATGGTAAATTCTTAATAAACGTATTTTCTAATAATTACTTTTTCCTAACTCATAACTTCGTTTTTTAATGAATATTTAATCATTATTATTTTTTTTACAGAAATTAAGATTTTCAAAAATTTTGAATTCAATAACATATAAGAATATTATTATAAAACTTGATACTATAATTATTTTATATTATAAAAATATTGTTACTGTAATTTCTTCAAAATTATTTTCATTTCAATTCAATTCTTCATTTCTAGAATTTTTAACTCTCCAATATTTCCCACCTCATTATCATTAATTACGCTCATCAATTCATTCTCTCTTTTCACTGTAATACAAATTGTTATCAATCACTTTCCTACAGAATTTTTGATGTCCTTACACATAACATAGATCACATCATTTTACAGTTCCTTTTTTGTGATAAAATAAAATTATTATTAAATTAACAAAACGTAAATTTTAAATAAGGTAAAATTATTTAAATCTTTTCTAGTCAATTTATAATAAAACAATAAAATAAAAACAAAATGAAACAAAGAATTGGTATGCGCTTTACACTAGACTATGGATAGTCGGAATCCATTAGTTGGATTCCGACAAATTTTCACAAATACAGAATATACTAAGTATTGGATATACTCAGCAACTTATCTTCGTCCTAACATTTAACATCCTACAGCTTCATACTCGAGTTTCAAAGGTTAGTTAGTTTTCTAATTAGAGATAGTTTTCCTGGCGACGCATATACTGCGAGTGGGAAAGTACATAGCTAGAAAACCGCAGACTTACTCTTTGAATAGTTTCAACGACTATCGATTTATTACAGATGAAAAAGCAACCTGCAGCATTTGCAATTTAATTAGAAGAGCATTTGTCGAAAATGTCACAGGTCCACTAATCTTAATTTCCTCATCTGACACTATCCTTCTTCTGTTCTTTATTAGTAATTTCTCCTTTGAAGTTTTTATTTACCCAAGTGAAAAGATTCCTTCGAAAGTGCTCCTAGAAAATTCTATCCGGATTCCGAAATAACGAAGATCGGAAATCCAATTCATTATTCAATCTTCTACAACTTCAAAAGCTCAAACGTACAATGTATTTTCGAATTATACATGTAAATCTACTTTAATTTTTAGATCCACAATTGAGAAAGTCTTCTTCTTCTTCTTCTTCTTCTTCTACAATAAGTATATAGTGAAGATATGATGTGGCTTCGAAATATTAGACCAATTCACAACAGGTCCGGTGGATTTAAATTTAAATTAATGAGAGTTTCAATATGAATAAATATTTATTTAATCGACCCTAAATTATTTAAAGCAAAGGTCCAAAGTGTAGTAACTTTATTATCTAAAAATAAACAATTAATTGTATAGCTACCCCTACATTGTACCATAATTCTTTATTTTTTTGTTACAATTTTGTCCGCAAAGGCAGACTTTTTGTGGGGGAATTTACTTCACAAACATAAATTACTGCGACCATGTCTACTTTTGATGCGTATACTACATTGATGTTCTGTCAAACATACAAGTTGGCTTTATAGACTAAGCGGCTTTAAACGATACTCGTTACTCTGTGCGTTGCTTCAAAGATAGTGTTCGGTAAATGATTAACTCTTGAGCAAACAACGCTGTCATGGCTTAGTTTATAATTTCCCATAACAAACTGAAATTTCAAAATTCATGTTCGAAACAAGTACCCAACAAAATTTACTATGATACTTTAATAAAACTATAATTATGTAAAAAAATATTCATATTTAAAATTTTTAAAAGTTAACCCTCAAATTTAAAATCAGCGACCTCAGAAATCCTTTGATGACAAGTTTCATAAAAACTCAACCAGTTTTATAAAAATCATTGGCCATGTAGGACCAGGCATTTTGAATTTTAAAAAACTGGTGACAGATTTGTAATCAACGTCCCAAAAGTAAGTACCAAAAGGACATCTAGAAAAATATGAGTGTACATTTTTAAAGGAATAAATTTTGAATAGTCAATAAGAACATAGTAAAAGAAAAGAAATAAGATCACTTTGAAAGATCGAGGGATCATATAGAACAAAAAATGAATAATCGTAAAGCCTTTTTACTTTACACTATATCTTCAATTTGAATATTTGAAAGAGTTTCCACTTCAAAAGAACCGCTTCAGTCTTCTCCGTAGCACTTACTCTACTCGCTTATTCAACAAACTTTCAAAGTTTCTGGTATTGTACTTGAAGTTTGCATTACACTTTTCGATTCTGGTGGCGCAATTATAGATATATCACTAAAAGTTCTCAAAGTTCATTCCTTATATTAATAAATTACTATTAGACAATGCGTTCAAATTATTTCATCTAATATACAATTAGAATCTCTTTATTTCATTAATACCTGCTACAAATAGCAGAAAATTTATAAAAACACTATATTTAAGTATAATAGTAAAAATAACTTTTCTTGTTAAAAAGTTAAAGTTGAAAATTTAACATTGTATTTATAATTTAAATAAAAATTGAACGTATTTAAAAACTAATTTCTTATTTCACAAAATACTTCCTAAAAAATTAAATTTGTCTCAATCAAAATTTTCTGATTTCTAATTTATGGACTGTAAATTTTAAATTTAGAAAAATACAATATTTATGCAGAGAGCAAAAATTATTTAATAATATTACAGAATAAATAATAGGAATATTTTTTTAATTATCAACACTCGTATTTTGAATAGAGAAAATTTTAAAAATAATACAATGATCTCACCATTTCTAATTAGAAAAACCAAGAATCCGTGGATGAATACAATGAAAATCAAAACAGACATGTGCTCGAAAAGTGATAGAACTATGAGGCGGACGGTTGTAGACTGATAGCTCTTTCAACAGTGCTTGAAAGCATCGTGGATTCAACCCCAAAATCACGCGCCACCTTTTCCCTCAAAATCTGCATCGGTTATATCATTCGTAATTGAATAGTGGCGCAAGCGCTGCATTCCCTCAGATATGCGTTCCAAGTTTTTTTTTCACGCTTTCCTTAACCAGTTGTAACGCGAAAAAAGGCTCTTTTCAAGAATTCTTTTATCCAAACTGTTATTTCAACTAAATGTCACTTTTATGAATCGACATTTTTACGAATTGCCACTTTTTCGAATTGTCATTTTTACGAATTGTCATTTTTGCGAATTGCCATTTTTCCGAATTGTCATTTTTTCGAATTGTCATTTATGCGAACTGACATTTTTTCGAATCGCCATTTTTACGAATCGACATTTTTACGAATTGTCATTTTTGCGAATAGTCATTTTTACGAATTGTCATTTTTGCGAATTGACATTTTTACGAATTGTCATTTTTTCGAATTGTCATTTATGCGAACTGACATTTTTTCGAATTTTCATTTTTACGAAATGTCACTGTTGCGAATTGTCAGTAAACTTGAATAGTAAACTTGTATATATGCATATATATAGATTTACTATAGCAATTTTTGCAAAAATGACGGTTCGCATAAATGACAATTCGTAAAAATGATATTTCGCAAAAATGACTTTTCGCAAAAGTGACAATTCGTAAAAATGTCGATTCACAAAAATGACATTTCGTAAAAATGACAATTCGAAAAAATGTCAGTTCGCATAAATGACAATTCGCAAAAATGACTTTTCGCAAAAGTGACAATTCGTAAAAATGGCAATTCGCAAAAATGATATTTCGTAAAAATGACAATTCGAAAAAATGACGTTTCGGAACAATAACGATTCGTAAAAATGACAATTCGTAAAAATGACATTCCGGATTTCTTATTTCAAATTCCACTTTTCATATTCCACATTCCGGATTCCTCATTTTAAATTTCACATTTCAAATTCTTTATTCCACGTTCCAAATTTCACTTTCTAGTTTTTGCATATTCCTTATTTTTGATTCCACGCATTCTAAATTTCGGATTGAATGTGAATTTGAAATGTGGAATCCGAATTATGGACTTGAAATGAGGAATCTGTAAAGTGAAATTTTAAATGAGAAATGTGGAATTTGAAACAAGTAATCCGGAATATGGATTTCGAAATGCGGAATGTGGACATAAAATGTGAATTTCAGAATTAAATGTGGAATATTGAATCAGGAATGTGGAATTCGGAATCTGGAATGTGGTATCCGGAATGTAGAATTTCAAATGTGGAATCCGGAATGCGGAATTTGAAATGTGGAACGGTTATCAGAAGATGAATCATTTAGCCAGTTTTCAATTGCAGAAAGTTTGTGAGAAAAAAAAAAAATTATTAATAAAATTATCAAATAAATTTTCGCAGGCTGGATAAGTGGTTAAAATATAAAAAAAATATTCGAGAGATAAAAATGAATTTATACTTTTATTAATATTTGTTACTATATAGTTGAAACTCATTATTTGCATATACCTGAACTATTTATTTATGCAAAATGTAATGTTGCTTTATTAAAATTAATAATTTATTTCGAGAAACAATTTGTTTTTACGATGAACGTAAAATAGAATAATACGCACATAAATTTTGTGTCAACAAAAATTAATTATATCCTATATAATTTTTGTAATTATTCAGAAAATGTTTAATATTCTTTTAAGTATAACACCATTTTCGAAATTTTTCTCCTATAAAAGACCCCACAAAAGACACCTATAAGACATACTTAAGGTAGGGTAAAGTACTTAAATTGTTTTTTGCATTTTTGAAAATTTTTTTTAAAGCATAAATTCAGAAGAAAACGTGGTTAGGATTAAGAAAGAATTCTTATATCTTGTGTAAGTAAAAATAATTAATACAAATATTATTTTGCAAACTTAAAATTTAATCCTAGTATTCCATAGTATATAATGAATTTTTAAACAAATTTATTAGTGCACATAAATTGAGAAAAAGTTTAAATGAAAAAGAGGTATGTGCTGATATCTGTCATGTAATGCACGTGGGAATGTCGTTATACTTAAGGTCACATTTTATGGTATAACAGACTACTCATATGTTATCAAATATACCTGTTGTTCGTTTTTAAATACTCTTTCAAAAAACTAGTTTACAATTTCTTACTTTAAATATTTAGCCAAAATACATGGGTATTTTGCCTAAATATTGTTTGTTTATTGTTTGTTTTTATAATCTTCTGTTCTGCTTTAAGAGATCCTATCTTTTGAATCACAATTCGCGACTTTAAAGTCACTTTTGACGATATCTCAGAATTTAAAGATATCATACCTTCGACATTGTTGCCAAGTTGGGTACAATTTTAGACGTTTTTACCAAAAACGTTCTAATCTTCAGGAATGTCCTTGCATTAAGAAATGGGCTTTTCTCTTAAGCTAACTCCTGAATAAGAAAGGGTGCACAACGATGTACATCGCTATAGCTTTACTAGCTATATATATATTATGTATGTCGGTGCGCACCCAAAGTTTACGGTTCCTATTTTGGACTCAACTTTATCAGGACCTTTAATTGAGTTTGCCTCATCCTTAATCTGGTTTTCGTATCATGACTCCCGAGCTTCTTTGATATTTCGCATAGGGAACCTTCTCCCTTCTTTGACATTATTTCATAGAAACCACCAGAGTGTATGATGTATGTACATATATACATACTTATGTGTAAACATCACATTTTCATAAATATCTCGAGATCATGAAGAGCTTTAGGGATGGATTTTGTTTAAATTGTAGGTCTCACGTGCGGACATAAAATGAGAGATACTTTGGAATAGATTAATATAGTTTAACTATTTTTTTTTATTTTTAATTTTGCAAAAAAACGTTTTTTGTCCGTAACTTTACAAAAATGTTAGGACACCTATAAATATTTTTCCATAATTTTGTAGAATTTTTTTTGTTGAAAAATCTAAAAGCAACTTTGAAAATATCATTACCAACTTGTGGAGCATTAAAAAACGCTTCGATTGACCTATTTTTGAACCAAATTCGATCATAAATTTCGAAATTATTGGTATATTAAAAACCAAAAATTGAGGAAAATAACATTTTCTCAACTTTTTTGTTTGAAAACTTTTCTTTAACTATTAAACTATATTATAACTATCTTGTAGGGTATTAAAAAATACATTGATTTATCCAAATTTCAATCACTTTTACCATATTTATAAAAAGTTATTCATATAATTTCTATTATTATTATTATCTTTATGAGGTAGCAAAGTGTTCATGAAATGAGCACCAAAAATATGTATAACAGCAACTTGGCAGCGGTTTTTGATTTATAGTTTCTAATGGACAAAATAGTGATATAGTTTTCCGTATCCTAAAAAAAGTTTTTTCAGTCCTCGGAGATTCCCGAGGGACTTCCGGTAACTTCTCGGTCTAATTCCCAGGAACTTTCTTACATACGAGATAACGTTACAAAAATAAATTATTAAAATTTAATTTATTAAATTTAAGTAATAGATAACGAAATAAAAATAATATTCTTAAAATGTAATTTATTAAATTTAAGTAATAGATAATGATATAAAAATAAATTATTAAAATGTAATTTATTGATTAAATTTAAGTAGCAGAATAGTGACGTTCCACGGTGAAAGGGACCATAGCTGCAATAAACAAATTTTACAGGATAACCATCTCTGATCGATGGATCCATTGAAATTCAGGTATGTACTAATTACTAAACATTGATGTCCGTGTTCAACGAAGCATGCGAATTGTAAGTGCATAATCAGTGTAGTAGCAGAGGAAAGTAGAGGGGCTGCTTTTCTGAACGACCACGTGTAAACAAAAAAAAGTCTATAAGTAAAAAATATTTTTGACTATTGTACGTTAAAGAGCAACTCAAGGCTTACTTATGATATTTTATTGCTAATGCAATAGATCATTCACATGTAGTTCATCTAAATTTCATTTGTAAACCTAAGTTGATTATGTAACAAAACCGCAATGATTATTATTTTCACATTATGTTTATCAAAATTTTATTAAGAGATTTTTATGCACAAGGAAATAATCATTTTTTCTTATATAACAATGTAACATAATTTCAGGAATAAAGTTTCATTTTTATTTAAAATAATCCTTTTTTATTTTTTTGTAACATTTTCATATACTTATTTGAGAAATGTAACTATTAGAATTTAAGATTACTATGTACGAAAGGGCTTGTCTCGTTAGTAAGTGAAATGAATTAGTGTAATAATAAGTTATATTTAACGAAAGTGAAAAGTTTAAGAATAAAATTGAGATTATTATTTACATCTTTCATCTTAAACAAACTTTAATCACAAAAAATTTTATTTTGAAATATATATTTTTTTATGTTATATATCTATATAATGTTGAAACGTGATAGCTACATTCTAAATATTGAAAACTTTGCTTTTATTAGTAAGTCGTTTTCACGAAAAACGGTTTTTTCACGATATATAAGTGAAATGAAAGAAATATATATATGACAAAAGATTAAAGTTGTAGCACAACTTAAACAGAAATAGTTCAGTCATTATCATAGTAAGCAGAAGAAAAATATTGAATTATACAATTGTCCAGTCCGAATTCAAAGGTAAGTTTATCCTACATTATAATATAATTATATATCTTTTTTTACATTTCTAGCCCTTCGAAATACACTTGGACAAATGTGTCCCAGAAACGCGATAAAACATTCATAACTCCGATTTTTTTTGGCATATAATTATTCTGTTCCCTTCTACTTTTCAGAGAAATTTGGGTCCCAAAAGTATTTATAAAAATTTATTAACTGTATTGAAAAAAGCATCATATATTTGTTGTGAGGCCCAGAACTAATTATAGGCTTAAAATAAAAGAATAATGTAGAATTTTAAGAATTTATTCTATTTTTGGTACAAATGTACCAAAATGCAGTTTTTTTTACCAAAAGGTGGAGCCTAATAAATGGGTAGGGTGTTTTTGAAGAGCCTAAAGATTGAAATTGCCTTAAAATAAAAGAAAAATATTTAATTTTAAGAATTTTCAATTTTCGGTACAAATGGAAAGGGTAGTTTTCGTGACCAAAGGCTGGTGCCCAATAAATGGGTTGGGTGTTTTTGAAGAGCCCAAAAATAACACAGCCACACAAAAAAAATTTTTTATGGCCTAGAGATCACACTATGTGCACTATACGTTTTTAAGGTCGCTGAAATTGAATCCGTTGTCCATTTCACCCCATAATGTCGTTTCCAAATGCACAAATTTTTCACACTGTTGGATTTTTCTTCAACTTTGTATATAGTGGTTTTTAGGGTAGCTGATTACGAATCTGAGGTCAGATTAAAAAAATTAAAAATGGTGGATCCAACATGGCGGACGAATTTTTAAAAAATTGTTTTATTTTTATGAAACTTGATATCTAGGGGTTTATGGGGTCGCTGATTACAAATCTGAGGGTGTAGTCCCATGGCAGCGTTTTACGTTGCGTTTTGTAACTAGGTTATGAGTGCAAATATAGCAAACATATATATCCATCTCTCTCACACTCATTGTCATTGCCTATACTCTGTCCAACGAGAGAATACCCTCGTAAAATGACGAGTTTTCGTCAATTTCGCGCAGATATCATAAAAGTGATAGAGTTGGCGTGGCTTTCAAAATAGGGCCGCCTTTTTTGAAAAAAAACTTTGGCTAGAACATATGGTTTAAATTGTCTCCTTCGGTCCCCTTTCAGGTCGAGCGTTCACAGGTCTAAGTTTATGGAGGTTCTAATAAACAGCACGTTACAGTGTAATAAAAAATTAGAAATTTGTTAATATTATAGATATTTTGTTTTGAATAATATATTCGGAATCTGCAAATTCTCACGATTTTAATGATATGTAATTATTTTGATATAAATGAAAGTAAAGTCATGCACTTCTTTTTAAAGTAAAGTTAGCATTTTTTGACATTTTATCTCAGGATCGCAATTTTTTCCTTAAATCCTTCATTTTGGGGTAATAAAGTACCTAAATCAGTTTTTTGCAAATTTCCGCCTTCCATTACATGTTAACCTTGAAAGTAGTCTCTCTTAATTTGAATCAGTTAAAAATCGTGGTTTTAACTGACAATCAGTGACTGACTTTTTGCTTCTGAATCAATTAAAAATAACTGATTTTCAGTAAAAAAATAACTAATTTTTAGTAAAAAAAAAATAATGTAACCTACATTAATAATTTTGTTAAAATAAAATAAATCAGTAAAATCAATTAATTTAATTTTAAAATATCAGAGACAAACAACATACTGTTGGAATCAGAAAAAAATGAGGATTTTAAAAATAACATTGAAAATTTTGTAAGATCAAAATTGATAAATTTTGTACTTTATATAAAATCATTACCATTTGAAAGTCCCATTCAGGTATGAAGGTCATAAATTACCCTTTGGGTCGTGTGGGCCCGAGTTCGAACGGGAAAGTCTGAGATTGAGAAGATTGTCATTGGCTATTTTCTAGCGAAAAAAAATAGTGAGATGCCATTTTCAATTTTTTCAACGCCCCAAAAGCAAAAAAAACTGCGCGACCGAGGGTATTCTCTCGTTGGACAGAGTATAGTTACAAAACGCAACGCAATACGCTGCCATGGGACTCCACCCTGAGGTCAGATTTTAAGAAATCAAAATGGCGGATTCATGGTCTTCTCCTGGTGGACCTTCCCACGCAGCATCAAAATTTTTCAAAAGGTTGAAATTAACTTGACTGCAAACTTCGGAATCTTTAGTTGCAATTAAGTTGCAGTTAAGTTAATTTAAAATTTCAGGAAATTTTCGGTGCTGTGCTGGCTGGAAACTACTATTTATACTTAGGCTTATACCAGAAAAGAAATATATAATTGCTTCCTCATAGAGGAAGGATTGTATTAGTAAAATTTTCGAGTGTGATTTTTTGACATATTTATAAACTTTTTTTCATTATACCTAATATTTTAGTACTTTATGTACAAGTAGGCACTTGTAGAGGGGACGCATGATTATTCCCCAAATGTCATTTTTCCGAAAGGTCATTTAACCGAACTGCACTTTTGCGAATAGTCATTTTTGCGAAAAGCCATTTTTGCGAATTGTCACTTTTGCGAATCGCCATTTTTATGAATTGTCACTTTTCCGAAAAGTCATTTTTGCGAAAAATACAATAGTATAAACTTGTAGGTATATATAGATTCACTATTGTATTTTTCGCAAAAATGACAATTCGCAAAAATGACTTTTCGGAAAAGTGACAATTCATAAAAATGGCGATTCGCAAAAGTGACAATTCGCATAAATGACATTTCTCAAAAATGACAATTCGCAAAAACGACAATTCGTAAAAATTATTTTTCGCAAAAATGGCTATTTGCAAAAATGACATTTCGTAAAAATGTCGATTCGCAAAAGTGACAATTCGTAAAAATGGCGATTCGTAAAAATGCGTCGATTCGCAAAAATGACAATTCGCAAAAATGAAAATTCGTAAAAATGACTTTTCGCAAAAATTACTATTCGCAATAATGTCTTTTCGGAAAATCGGTAATTCGCAAAATTGGCTTTTCGCAAAAATGACTATTCGCAAAAGTGCAGTTCGGTAAAATGACATTTCGGAAAAATGACATTTGGGGAATAATCATGCGTCCCCTTGTAGAGAATTAAAAATCGCTTCGATTGACCTACTTTTGAACCTGATTCGGTCAGAAATTATCAAATTATTGGTATTTGAAAAATCAAAAATTGTGGAAAATATCATGTTTTCAACATTTTTGGTTATTGACTTGTGGGTGGGTAATTATTAAACTATTAAAACCATCTTATAGAAAATAGAAAAACACATTTTTTGAACCAAGATTTAATGATTTTTAACCTTTTTATAAAAAGTAATTCTTTTATTTCAATTATTATTATTTCTATGGGTAAGCAAAGTGTTCATGAAATGAACACCAAAATTATAAAAATCTACAACTTGGCAGCGGTTTTTAGGCCGCTTTGTTACGATTGCAGTCTTAGAATAACGTCACTGTAAGTCTGGTATTGTCAGAAAAGCATCAAAAGTAGTCAGGTTTTTTTTGAGGACCGCCGACCTTTTTTCCCTGATTTATGATCAACCTTCACAAAATTCAAGGACAACTATTACGTGTTTAAAATTTTTTAAAATAATATTTTATATTTATTTCAACATTATACTTATTTTTCCTAAACTCAATACATTTTAGTTCTTATCACGTATTCAATATAAGTTTGGTAATCTAACTTCAAAAATGATATCCATTTTTACGTAACAGTCACGCTTTTCAAGATAGTTTATAACTTTTTCAACAAAAATTATTCTACAATAAATTTTACATAATATGTATTTGTAATCATGAAACATTACAGATTCTAAATTTTGTTATTTTAAATTTTCATTTAAATTAAAAAATTTTTAGGTCATAAACTTTTAATCCCACATAAAAATTAAATCTATAGGCACTAAGTTCAACCCAAAACTTCTTGTCCCAATTTTTTTCTGGTACACACAAAAAAAATATGGTAAATTTGACTACTTTTTTACTATTTCCTGTAGTTCCTATAGGCGCCCGTAACATTATTTAGTAAAGACAGAATAGTTAGTCTAACTGTAAAATGTAGTAATAAATACCATTTTTACAGCAAATTTAACTACTAAAACAGTTATCTTAACTATTTGTTGTTAGTCATACTAACTGCTTCATTTAGTTGTAGTAACTAAATTTTCATAGTTCCTATAGGCGCCCGTAACAAATTGTAGTTGTAACAACTGTAAAAAATAGTTAAATTAACTATTTAAAGTAGTAAAATGAAATTATTTATTTGTTTTTTATTATTATTGAGGTCCATTTTTTTATATTTTCTCTTACCTATTTTTGTTCATATGTGACGCTCCACGAGAAAAGGGACCTTATTTACTCTTGTCATAAGGTCCCTTTTCTCGTGGAGCGTCACATATATAATTTATATATTAAATTCTTATACACCTAACAGAGAAAAATCCCCAAACGCCGGGGATTGAACGCACGACCCTAACATTCGCAAACCGATAACCTAACCACCTACACGGAGAGAAAAATCAAGCGTTTGTAGTAAGACATGGTCTATACTTAAAAAGCACGGCGCTGTTTATACTCGATTTGTAGAAATCTATGCTAAAAGAGTAGGGACCTATACTCTTTTAGTAGAGACCTATACTCTTTTAGCATAGATTTCTACAAATCGAGTATAAACAGCGCCGTGCTTTTTAAGTATTGACCATGTCTTACTACAAACGCTTGATTTTTCTCTCCGTGTAACCACGCTCGCACGCTACGATGACTGGCATTGTACTTGAGGACATTCTTCTTAGATTCAGTCATAATAACTACTCCGTTTAGTTGCAGTAACTAATTTTTTAAGCTCAAGGACTTAGTTGAAATGTAGCCAGCATATGATTTTAAATGACTCAACGATAGAGCAGTAGTTAAAAGTACTGTTGAAAATAGTTATTTTCAGAATTTCTGTAGTAAAATTATCCACTTTTTACTAGTTATAAAAAAATTAAACTTACTATTTTCATATAGTAAAAATAACATAAAAATTGTTACTTTTATGACTTTTGTAGTTATAAAAATAAATGTTTCTTACCACCATAGAGATAAATTATTAAAAGCTAGTAAGAATTGGTTCTTTTAACTACATTAAACACAAAAATAACAAATTCCAGCGGTTGTTTTTACTCTTTGGAACAGTAAATTTTAATTTATTTTGCAAATAGCAAGAAATGGATATTTTTACTACTGCACTATTGTTGAGTTATTCACAATCATAACGTGTAGTAGTAATTTTAACTACATAAAACCTACTATTCAATTTTAGTTCCACTAACTATGGAAGTTTAGTTAAAATGCTGCTGAATATGGTAGTTTTAACTATATTTTTTTAACTGCACATATGTGGATGCTTTTACCACTCACGTTTTTTCTCTGTAGAAAAAAAATGATCTTTTCAACTGCATAAATAGTAAAAATAACTATTTTCAACAATTGATTTTACTATATGAAAACAGTAAATTTCTTTCTTTCTCTGCAACTAGTAAGAAATAGTTGGTTTAACTACATAAATCATAAAAGTAACAACTTTCAGAGGTTGTATTTACTATATAAAAACAGTAAGTCTCATTTTGTTTGCAACCAATACAAAATAGTTATTTTTGCTACCACAATAGTAAAATTAACTATTTTTAACAATAGTTTTTACTACTACACTATAGTTGAGCCATTTACAAGCATCTGTTAGTTATTTCAACTACGTAAAGTAGTTATTTTAACTACATAAAACCAACTACTTCATTTTGGTTCCACTAACTGAGGAGGTGTAGTTAAAATGCTGCTGAATATGGTAGTTTTAACTACTTTTTTTCTAACTACACAAATGTGGTTGTTTTTACCATTCGCATTTTTTTCTGTGTATCGTTTTAGTAGAGTCATAAGATAATTTTAAGACAAGAAAGAAAAAAATCGGTGGACGTTATAAACATTATTGATTCTTAATATTTAACATTGAGTTGACTTCTAATTTACCTCTTTGAATGGGTAACATCAAAAGTAACTAAAGCTTGGGGGTTTTGATCATCACCAATATAGCTTGAGGCTTGTAGGACAATTTCCTGATTTTGCTCGTCATTAACGACGATATCAATTTTAAAAATCAGTGCCTTAAAATGATATCATTATTTTTAAATTAAGTTTGCAATCACGAGAATGAAAGTGGGCTGAAGTATATTTCAGAATGTGAAGGAGGACCAAATTTTAATTTAATATAACTGGAAGTTTATTTCAAAACACAAAAAAAAATTAGAACTTTTTGAAAATTATTTTAAGCAATTCAAAACAATTTTGTACCCCAGTTTTATCCTCTTGATTGAAAAATTAAGAAATATTCATCAAAATTTAAATTTAAAAGATTATAAAACTGCATTAAAAAATTTATTAAATTTAGCCCCTTTAAATTATTAAATAAAAAAATCCAGTAATTTAAAATTAACAGTGATTAACTTGTTATATGATAGCTTAAACAAAATTAAAAAGTTTTCTCTAAGTTTAAATAATTAATTTTTTTCAGTAATAATTTCCAACAACAGTAAAAATCTTTCTTTAAAAAAAGATAATAGCTGATCAATCATGATTAGACTTGCAATAATCTGCCTACTAAATTTACTGGTCAATAGTGACAATATAAATGATAAGTTGAGTTTAATGAAATTATATTCTTCTCTTCACGAAGCAGAAAAATATATGGAGAACCAATCTATGAATGAAGATTCGGCAATTTTCTTCGGCAACACAAAATCTGGAAGAAGTACCCTAATTAATTACTTAATGGGCAATAAATTGGAAGTTAAAAGAAGTTCGAGAGTTGGATTAAAAATAACAAGAAAGGCAGGGAATGAATCCACAGGACCAGAGATCAGTGAAGGATCATTATCAACAACAATAATCCCCAAAGGATGGACTTCGAAAATATTCCCCAATTTGACTCTCTGGGATGTTCCTGGATTTGGCGAAAATAGAGGAACAATACAAGATGTCATTCATTCTTTTTTAATATATCGATTGGTGAAAAGTGTTAAATCTTTAAAAATAATCTTAGTTGATGACATTAAGGACATTGTACAAGATAATCCAGAACAATTTTTATCACTTTTAGAAAGAATTGAAATTCTTTTTGGAGATCAGTTTAAAGACAGTTTTAAAAGTACATCAGTAATTTTCACAAAAGTACCTGGAACTGTCAATGGTGTATTAATTAATAAAAACTATATAAAGTATCATTTAGAAACACACTTTTTACTTAACCCTGACTTCGAATTGTCCGAGGATTCAAAAAACTTTGCAATGTTTCTATTAAATAATACCGATAGGTTTGCCCTCTTCAAAGGAATATCATTTATAACTAACGTTACTGCTGATATCGATGCTGATATTATTTCAGTTCTTAAAAACTCTGAACGCATACAAAGTAATCTTCTGCAGGATATACATCCTAGTATTTCAGCTTCTTCTATGTTACGACTGTTACAAGCAAAAGAGATAAAAGAGTTGGAGGAAATGATTCCAATGTTAGTAGACGTTCTGAAAGAAGCATTATTTAATGAAACAGAGAAGATAAAATTTTTGCAGAATAAGAGCGATAAAATTGAATTAAACAACACCAAATTTAAATTAATTGAAATAAAGCAAAAACTTTCCACCTTATTGTATAAAGGGTCTAGTTTAAACGAAACTATAGAAACGATTTTCTCGATATATTCTAAAAATTTGTCATCATTTGATAAGGAGAAAGTGATGATAAATCTTAAACTAATAAAATCTGTTGAAAGCGTATTACATATAATTATAAGTAATTCATTAAAGAGATATGTTGATTATATCATATTGGAATTCATTTTAAACTTAAGCTCAACGATCTCCTATGTTGAAATAGCTTTGATCAAAATATCTTCTGTCGTGGATATCAATGAGACAAAAAGTAATGAAAACGCAACGGATTCAACACTCGATAACTCGACAACGTATCAAATAAATTCGATGGAGGTAACTGAAGACGGTTTGACAACCCAAGCCGAAATTTAAATTTGGTTTAAGATCTAATAAAGCATAGTAAGTTTTATACGAATTCTTCTAGATCCTACAAATTCTACTTAGAGTCCACTTTAGAAACTTACGTAATATTAAGAAACTTTTTGGTGAATGTTATATATTTGTTAATTTTACAAATGCTAACATACCTATTACATAATAGATAGCTTGAAAATATGCAAACACAAAAAGCAAATAACTTTATTAGCTTCTATAATATAACTTTTAATTAATTTTTTCAATATTTTATTATATTTTGAAATGTATAGATAAAAATTGAGAAGTTAGTTGAATTTTCAGGCAAATTTTCAAAGAAAATGCCTGTGTGCTTATATTGTAGTGTTAAGATATAAAATGTTTTTGTTTTATTTAAAAAGAAAAAATTATTCATTTCATTTTGTGTTCTTTAATTAATTTTAGAAAAATTTGATATATATATATATAGAGGTAAAATGTACAGTAGTTACCACTGGCCCGAAAACCTTTAAAAATATTTCGGTTGCAAATGCATATAGGCTTGTTAACAATGTGATGCTATAAATTTTCAGTAAAAAAAAAATTATTACTATCTCATATGTTTTTATAGTTATTCAAAATTTAAAGGTGGCCGACTACTGTACCTTTTACTCTAGTGAAAACTTTAAGGGATGAGTCTGGTGAAAAGGATAAAAAACTTTTTTTTTATTTGCTTAAAAATATTCCTAAATATGTGGAGAATATTCTCCTGTAATTGATTTAACAAATTCGAACTTTAAATATAATTGTTACGATCATATTTTATATAACCAAAAATTCTTGGGTAATGCCCAAGAATTTTTATATTAGACGATTTTTATGAATTCCAGAGATCTCGCCGATTTTAACAACCCCCAGGCTTGTAACTACTATATAAATACTATAATTTATATTAATTTTTTTAATTTTCTTCTCAATATGTTCCCTTTTATGTAAAAAAAAAATTAGTTATTAAAAATATATAATACCATAGGAAAAAACTCTCGGTTTGACTAGACTCTCCCCTTAAGCATTAAGTGTAATTATTAGTTCAGTGTTAATAATAATTATATAAATGAGGAGCCGGGAAGAAGAACTCGCCGAGCGCGGGAACGTATTCTCTAATATCAGTCGGGGAGCAGTGAGTGCCTCTGGGCCTGTCACTGCTACCCGGCTGATATTAACGCATGCGTTGGAGCGCTCGGCGAGTTCTTCTTCCCGACTCCTCAAATGTATACATATGTATAACAAAATAAATTTATTTTTGTTCCGAGTTGAATGTGTTGTTTCATTATAAAATAAAAAATTTGTTCATTATTTAATTTTGTGTTTATTGTTTATGGAAGTCTATCTAAAAAATAATGAAACGAATGTTTTCGTTTTATTTGCATTGTACTTATTTTTCGGTATACAGTATACATATAAGTCTGGTAATCTAAATTGAAAAATGATATCCATTTTTACGTAACAGTCAGACTTTTCAAGATAGTTTATAACTCTTTCAAATATAATTATGCAACAATAAATTTGAGATTTTTCTTAGAGATCGTCCATATATTACGTAACGTTTTTTGGGGGAGGAGGAGGGGGGGTCAAAATTTTCAAAAATTAGCGTTATGTAATATATGGACGGCCCCTTATCATTAAACATTGCAGATTCTAAATTTTATTATAGTGGAACCTCGATTATCCGAACCTCTGTTATCCGAACCGAAAATCATTTTATTCGAACTTCTATTATCCGAACTTTTTTTTGGCCTCCCGAATCTTTCAAAGGAAAATAACGAAATTTATGCCAGAAAAATCTTTAAAAATTCTGAATTCTATGTTTTATTAATATATTATTATGAATTAATATATATTTACGTATATATACTTATGTATCAATAAGAAGAAAAATATAAAGAAAATCTAAAAGATCATCGTAAGAACTCTACATTTGGTAAGTATTTATTTAAATTAATTATTTCATTTAATCACATAATTAATGAATGAAAATCGCAAAATTAGGATAATTCATTCCAAAAATTTTAATAAAATTCAAGAATTAAATGTTTAAATTTCAATTATTCAGAAACACGATTATTGTTAAAACTTCAAAGAAATTGTTCATATAAAATTCAATTACTTTGAAAACTTTCAATAAAAATTATTAAATAAACTCCATTATTTTAAAGAAACTCAACGAAATTCATAAAATAATAAAAATTTCACAATGAATTCATTTATTTGCAAATTTTTTATAAATTTCTTCGCAATAATTTCATTATTTTCGTAAAAAAACAAATTTATTTTACAAAGATTCAATTATTTTCAGAAATAAAGCAAATTCATCACAGAATTTCAATTATTTTAAATTCAATTTTAATTGAATTTCTCTAAAAATGTAATTATTCTTAAAATATTTTATTACAATTTGTCAAAAGAATTGGATTATTTACAAATTTGTTGATAAAATTCTTTATAAAAATTCAATTTAATAAAACATTCAATTATTCAATAAGTTAATAATTTTTGTATTTAAATAATTAAATTCTAGTTGAATTTTCTAATAAAAATTAATTTAAAAAGTTAAAATTAAGGCGTACGTAAATTTTTCTCGGCCGAAATCTATGTCCCCTGGACACTCAAAATTCAACTTCTGAATTTATATATTTTAAATACACATCCTTATAGGAAATTCCATTGCGCATCTTTTTTTCTTATGAAATTTTTTTCTATCTATTACCGTTTTCGAAATATTTGCGAAAAACTGTAAATTAATGACATTTTTCACTTCAACTCGGAATATTTCAGACAATTTTAAAAATTTTCAATGAAAGAAAAAAGAAAAAATGATAAAAAAAAAAGAAAAAAGCTATTTTTTTTATAAACAAAATTGTTATTAATTTTTTTCTTTATTTATGTAAAAATCAATGAACTGCAATCTTCACGGCTCTCGTATAACGGGCGAATTTTGAGTAAATTGGTAAACAAACATTTTCCAACACATTTTTCTCCGAACACAGACACTTTTTACAAAATTTGCCAACGTGAAATGGATATTCTAAATCTTCTAAATTATAATAATCGAAAAGATTGTTAAAATTTATGCAGAAACGCGGTGGTAAAATATTAAATTGGAAAATAATGTAATGACATGACACACTGCAAGAAAAACCAGAATAACTGTCAACGACTTCAGTCCGTGTTTCCACTACAATTCCGCCAAAAACATCAAGTAAACATCACTACACAACCCTGGCTGAACCGAAAAGGCTTCCGTACCGTGGACACTGTGGACTGCCTTTAAGTTTAATCCAAATCTAAATTATCTTTCCATCCCTGCTTACTTTTTCAACCACTTCAACCCTGCGAATCTACATCAAAATAATGCAAATGGCGAGATAGATTTAGAGGATTTAGAGTATCTAATTAAAAAGTTTTTTTTTAAGTAATTTAATTTTTCAGTTTAAATGCACGCTGAAAATAATGTGACGTTGACTGTGTGCGATGGCGAGCAAAGAAGGAACCGGCCATCAGCAGCAGTTCGTTGAAGAAATTGACTTTAAAGAAATTGAAAGACAAGAGGTAAATATTTTTCTTAGCGATACAATTACTATTTGTTTTAATAAATCCTTTCCCCTTTAAACATCATAAACTTAGTACCTGAAAATAGTTTTTACTTTGGTTTTTAATACTTTCGTTTGACTATAATTTCGTTAGTAATGAAAATTCCCTTTAATAACATAACCTTATTTAGCTTATCTACGATTAATTATTTATTTCCTATTGTTATTTATTAAAAATCAGACTTTCACAGAGTTTTGAATAAATTTAGGTACAAATTTACATTTTTTCCTTTTTATAATTTTTGTTCCTCAGTGAGCATCAGCTGTCATTGTTTTATTAATGGCGAAACAATTTCTTGTTAGAAAACTGTCAAAACATTTTATTAAATTTTAAAAATTAATTAATATAATTTATGACTTGATTAATTTGTTTTTTTTTTAATTTTTCTTATACAATTTAGAAAAAATTATAGAATATTATTTCGGTGAATGTAAATTAAAACAAAATATAGGATATTTTTATAAAATAAGAAAAGTGACACCAAATAAATTAACATTATTCAAGGTAAACAAGAAATAAAAAAAAAACAAAAAGTTGACTATATTCTGAACCTGCAACAATTGAAAAATTCGTTTTCTAAAATTTGTTTACACGTTAAATTTTTTATGAAAAAATGTTAATTTATTTAGTGTCACTTTTCTTACTTTATAAAAATATTAAAAATATATTTTGTAAATATATAAAAAAATTTATAGAATATTATTTCGGTTAGTGTAAACACGCACCGAAATAATATTCTATAAACTTTGTTTTAAATTGTTTTTTTTAAATGTTTTTACTTTCAGATTGTGGGAAAAGGTTCTTTTGGAGTTGTATGGAAAGGAAAATGGCGTGGACAGTATGTTGCTGTAAAACTCATCAACTCGGAAGGTGAAAAGAAAGCATTTTCAATTGAAGTGAGACAACTTTCAAGAGTAGCTCATCCGAATATTGTTAAACTTTATGGAGCCTGTACGAAGAATCCCGTCTGCTTGGTAATGGAATATGCAGAAGGTGGATCATTATATAATGGTATGTGAATCGAACGAGAGAATAAAGATGGGCAAATACTTTTTGTATTTCTCTTAATTTTATCATCTTTCAGTTCTTCATTGCGATCCTCAACCCCATTACACAGTTGGCCATGCAATGAGTTGGGCTCTTCAGTGCGCCCGTGGTGTTGCATACCTTCACAATATGAAACCAAAACCACTTATTCACAGGTGAATTACAAATATTCAATTATGTCCAACAATGATTCTATTCCTCTTATAAAACTGGTACATTCTATTTCAAACCGTTCCACCAACAAAAGACGATCACTTTTTCAGTTTTTTTCGTTTTTAAAGATTCATTTTTTATTTTTCAAAATTTCTTTCAATTTCGTAGAGAATTGCAAAAATTAAAAAATAGAATGTTCTTCGACATCAAATTCAGTTTCAGTGGCAAAAAATACATCTTAGAATGGTTTTTTTTATTTGTCTCGTCTCGAAATATATGGAAGTGAATAATTTTCAATAAATTAAAGAAATTTGGGAGTCTATAAAAAACTGAATCATTTAGTATTTACCTAATATATTATGAATAAATTGGAAATTTAGATGAAAGTGTTTTTATTTTTTTCAGGGATCTGAAACCTCCAAATCTTCTCTTAATCATGGGCGGCCAAACACTTAAAATTTGCGATTTCGGAACAGCTTGCGATTTAAAATCATACATGACAAATAATAAAGGCTCAGCAGCATGGATGGCACCTGAAGTTTTTGAAGGTTCTCGCTACACAGAAAAATGTGATGTTTTCAGTTGGGGTATAATACTTTGGGAGGTACTGTCCAGGAGAAAACCTTTCGACGATATTGGAGGTTCTGCCTACAGAATTATGTGGGCAGTTCACATCGGACAGAGACCCGCTTTACTCGAATCGTGTCCGAAACCAATTGAAAGGCTTATGACTCGGTGAGTTATCATTTTTAAGTACTTTCTTAATATCTACATACTGCTTTAATTCGTTTTATTTCGACTCATTTCAAATAATAATATTCATGATTAATTAAAAATCTATCTATAGAAATAAAATCAGACTTTTGTCTGTACATTGCTTAAGAATTTGTAAATTCATGTTTAGTTTTTCTTTTCGAGTAATAAGAATTCCAAAAATGACAATAAAAAAAATTATGTATGTATGTATGTATGTCGGCAATATTTTGTCTGGGATAAACACAAAGACTACTTGACCGATTAAAACGAAACTTTGCAGTCTCTTAGGTATTAGTCTAACTTCAAATCTTAGCCATATCAGGCTTCACAGTGCCCCTAAAAAGTATTTTAGGAGATGTTCAAAAATTTCAAATTCAAACCTTTTCAAATTGAACAACTCATAAGAATATTATTATAAAACATAAAGATGACCGACTGACAAAATGATTAGTTTACTATTATAAGAATATTGTTACTGTAATTTCTTCATAATTATTTGCATCATTTCAATTCAATTAACATTTTCAAGAATTTTTAACTCAAATTCTACTTTAAATCAATAACATCAATTATTATTCAATTAAACTTTTTCAAAAAAAATTAATTCTACAGAATTGTTAGTTAAAACTACGAAAAATAATAATTTAATTCTACAATCAATTATTTAAATACAAAAATAAATAATATCGAATGTTTCTTAAAATTTAATTTTTACGAAGAATTCCTTTTAAGGAATTTAATTAAAATTTTAATGAAATTTATTACATTAAAGAATTTTATAACAATTTTTGAAAATAATTGAAAACTTTCTGAAGAATTTTATTAAATTTTTTAAAAATAATTGAATTCTTGAGAAGAATTTAAATAATAATTTTTAAAAACAATTGGATTCTTGAGAAGAATTTTATTAAAAATTTTGAAAATAATTGACTTCTTGAGAAGAATTTTTAAAAAATTTTTGATAATAATTTAATTCTTGAGAAGAATTTTTCCTATCTATTTATGAAGAACTTGACGAGAATTTTTTAAAAATTTTGAAAATAATTTAATTTCTGCAAAGTATTTTATTACTTTTCAAAATAATTGAATTCTTGTGATAAATTTTTATATTTATCAAAATAATTGAATTTCGAAAAGAATTTTATTATAAATCCTTAGAATAATTGATTTTATGGGAAGGATTTATGCGATTTTGTTGTTTATCAAGTTAATTGAATTCTTTTGCAAAATTACTTAAAAATTTTTGAAAATAATTGATTTTCTGCAACGAATTAATGTTATTTATGAAAATATTTGAATTATTGCAACGAATTTTATTGTTTTATTGAATAATTGAATGTTTCTTAAAATTGAATTCTTACCTCAAGTTTTAATAAAATTTGTAATAATAGGTAATTGCATTTTTTAAGAAATTTATTTAAAACTAGCCAAACTATCCGCGCGCAAGCGCGCGGGAATGTTGTATGGGGCTGCTTATTTTAAAAAATTTAAAAAATTTTAAAGAAATAATTATTATAACCTAACAAAGAGATTTAACTAACTAAAATTCAAATAATTTCACTCAATGGTCTCAATTTAAATAGAATTTACATTACTAGACTTAAACTATGGCTAGAACAATTACAATTAGTATCTGAGTCATCTTTTGCATTGCTTATTTTATAAAGCCATTTTAAATTAAATACTTTTCAAAGAAATAATAATTATTACACACTGAAAAAAGTTTTTCTTGAAATAGCGATAAGTTTCTCTAGAATAACGAAAGTATTAATTGAAGCACTGAATAATTTCGCTACTAAAGTAGTTCATCCAGCTAAATATTTTTTGCCGTGCATAACGAAAAAAGAATTAAATTAACATCAGATTTTCTACATTAAATAAAAACGAATTCAAATAGAAATTAATCATTTTACAACTTAACCAAATTCACCACAGAAATCACTGAATTCGATAATTTAGAAGAAAGTCAGACAAAAACAGGGTTCCTACAGAATCTGGAAATCATGGAAAACATGGAAATGGTATGGAATTTTTAAAAGGCTTCTGGAAATCAGGGAAATCATGGAAAAGGCCTGGAATTTTTAAAAGTTTCTAAATTTTTTCAGTTTTCCATTTTTTCTCTTAAATAAAAATTCAAATAATAATAAAGCTAAATGGCATAAAAGAGAAGAAAAAATGTTGAATTTTAAGAAATTCGATTTTTGATAATTTTTAATAATTTTTGATTTTTTACCAAAGAGTCGAGACAATTTAATAAGTAAAGTATTTTTCAAAAGCACAAAAATAATGAAGCTAAATCCCATAAAAGAGAGGAAAAAATGTTGAATTTTAAGAAATTCGGATTTTTGAATTTTTTCAAATTTTTGATAATTTTAGATTTTTTACCAAAGAGTCGAGACAATTTAATAAGTAAAGTATTTTTCAAAAGCACAAAAATAATGAAGCTAAATCCCATAAAAGAGAGGAAAAAATGTTGAATTTTAAGAAATTCGGATTTTTGAATTTTTTCAAATTTTTGATAATTTTAGATTTTTTACCAAAGAGTCGAGACAATTTAATAAGTAAAGTATTTTTCAAAAGCACAAAAATAATGAAGCTAAATCCCATAAAAGAGAGGAAAAAATGTTGAATTTTAAGAAATTCGGATTTTTGAATTTTTTCAAATTTTTGATAATTTTAGATTTTTTACCAAAGAGTCGAGACAATTTAATAAGTAAAGTATTTTTCAAAAGCACAAAAATAATGAAGCTAAATCCCATAAAAGAGAGGAAAAAATGTTGAATTTTAAGAAATTCGGATTTTTGAATTTTTTCAAATTTTTGATAATTTTAGATTTTTTACCAAAGAGTCGAGACAATTTAATAAGTAAAGTATTTTTCAAAAGCACAAAAATAATTAAGCTAAATCCCATAAAAGAGAGGAAAAAATGTTGAATTTTAAGAAATTCGGATTTTTGAATTTTTTCAAATTTTTGATAATTTTAGATTTTTTACCAAAGAGTCGAGACAATTTAATAAGTAAAGTATTTTTCAAAAGCACAAAAATAATTAAGCTAAATCCCATAAAAGAGAGGAAAAAATGTTGAATTTTAAGAAATTCGGATTTTTGAATTTTTTCAAATTTTTGATAATTTTAGATTTTTTACCAAAGAGTCGAGACAATTTAATAAGTAAAGTATTTTCCACATTAAAAAGTTTGACATTAAAAAATATATGAAAAATGCCAATACTTAACACACAAAATTTAATTTTCAAAACAAACAAATGAATGCAGATAATTTGCTAACGGAAAGGAAACTTACGATTATTATAATGTATTGTATATTGTATTAAAAATATTTGAAATTCTGCGATGAAAATAATTGAATTTGAAAATGAAACTTTATTATTTATGAAAATAATTGAATATTTTCGTAGAATTGTATCAAAAAGTTTTTTCTATAATTAAATCTGTTGATAAATTTTATGAAAATATTAAATATTGAAAATTATTGAATTGCAAAAAACTTTTGAAAGTAATTATTGAACTTTTGCAAAAATTTTTATAAATTTTTAAAAATAATTGAATTTTTGGCGAAAAATTTTGCTATTTGTAAAGATAATTGAATTCTTGACGAGATATTCGTGAAAAATTTTAAAAATAATTGGATTTCTTCGAAGAATTTTATTACTTTTGAAAATAATTGAATTCTTAGGATGAATATTGTAACTTATAAAAATTAATTAAATTTTGTAAAGAATTTTATTAAAATTCCTAAAAATTATTAAATTTCTGTGAAGAATTTTGTTATTTATCAAAATCATTTAAATATATTCAAAGAATTGAAAAAAAAGTTCTGAGAAATTCAATTATTTCGAAAAGTTTAAATAAAATTCTTTTAAATATTCTATAATTTAAAAAAATTTGACAAAATTCTTTACATGATTTAGTTAATAATATTGCAATTTTAATCAAATTATCCTATACAATTCAATTTTTTTTCAATACAATTCTTCTTAAGAATTGAATTATTTTCACAAATAATACTTTTTTTATGGAAATTCAATTATTAAAAAAAATTTGAATAAAATTCTTTGCAAGAAATCAATTATTTTCAAAAATATGTAATAAAATTTTTCTCAACAATTCAATTATTTAAAAAATTTTTAATAAAATGCTTTATAAATTTGAAAAATTATAATAAAATTGATCATAGATTACAATTATTTTCGTAAAATATAATCAAAAATGAGAAAGTCTTGTTTAATGAAATTTTTCTATAGAATTTAATTATTTTCAAAAAGTTTTAAAAAATTCTGAGAAATTCAATTATTTAAAAAAATTTAAATAAAATTGTTCACAAGAAATTTAATTATTTTCATAAATAATAATGTTTTTTTCCAGAATTCAATTATTTTCAAAAAATAAAATTTTTCACAGGAATTCAATTCTTTAAAAATTTTGTTAATAAAATTCGTTTCGTGAATTTTTAGAAAAAATTGAATTTTGAGAAGAGATCAAATTGAAATCTTTGAAAATTTGAAATTATAGTTACATTATTCTTATGATATAAAATAATGATTTTATCACTCTGTCATGTTAAATTTATTATAAGTTATTGAATTTCAAACCTTTAATTCCTATAGAAAAAAATTAATTATTAAATATTTATTTAAAAAAGAAGTTATTTATGAAATCGAATAATTTTTAAATTAAAGAAAATCATGAATAAATGTAATAGAAAATTTTTTGGAGTATCTAATAATTTTTGGAGTGAATCAGAATATTCTTTAGGGTCAGGGAAAAAGTGAAAATTTTGTCTGGAAATCAGGGAAAAGTCAGGGAAAAACAGAATTAAATTTTTGTGGTAACCTTGCACGTTTCAGTTCTTCTTTTAAAAACCATCTTAAAATGATTTTATTTCTCTAGATGTTGGAGTAAAGTACCGGACGAGCGGCCTTCAATGGTAGAAGTGGTTAGAATTATGACTGCCTTATCCGAAATGTTCAGTGGAGAATTAGGACCTGTAGAATATTCTTTAAGTAAGTATAAAGTAATTCTGAATAAACGTCTTTTATGTCTTATTTTATTTTGGGAAGGCATTTAAATAGCTCAGATATAAAAATTATTTATTAATAATCATACTAATTATTTATATTTATGTAAAAGCTGAAAATAAATAACTAACAATTTCCTAACACTTCTTTTTAGAAAAAAGTAAAATTTCATCCAAATAAACCTAATAAATGTTATAATAAATTACTTGTGAAAAGTAAAATTTTTGATTTATTTAAATAAAATTTCATGTATTGAATTTCGTTAGGTAGCGAAGCAGACATGGATGATGAGGATGACGAGGAAACACGTAGCGATACGTTAGATACTTTAGACATGCCGAGTACTTTAAATTCTCTGATTAACGGCTCAATGGAAAATGGACTCGATAGAACTCCAATGCCAACTGAAGTTAATGACGAGATGAATGGTAATTCAATTCAAAAGTTAGACTTAAACGAGGCTCCAGTTCAAATACAAAGCAAACTCGAATTTACTAACGATGATTCTTGGAAGAACGTTATTCCAATAAATGCAGAATCCCATGTCTCAACCTCGAGTAATCTATCATTCAATCAACGACCGAATATTGCTCCGTTAAAAGTGGAGTGTGATCCGGTAAGTGATTTATTTTCCTTTCAATTTTTTAATTTTATGAACTTTAAAGGAAAATTGTTTAAAAATTTTACTAAATATTTTGATTTATGTATTTAAAATCAAGGACATATACGAAAACAATTAATGTTCTGATCACGACACTATAAAGATTTTCAAAATGTTTTCCTGTTCAAAATAATTAAAAATGTTAAAACTTAAAAAAAATGAATCAAAATGAAAATATATTGATTTTCAGAACGCTTGGGAGCTTGGCAATTCTTTTGATTCTTCTTGGGAAATTCGAAATATGGCCGGTTTGGATAAAATGGCACCAAAATCAAAGAAAAATCTTCAGGGTGAGTATATTTTAATAAAATGAAGAAAATATATTCCTCCGTAGATATTCTTCGTATACAATTTTATTTTTTAAAGTTATTAATTTTTCTTTTTATTATAATATAATATACAGGCATCACAGTCTGTCTCCTATTTCCCTAAAAGTCCCCTTTTTTTAATTTTGGCCCCTAAACGTACCCTATTTTCAAAATTTCCCCTATTTTTTCTTTTATCTTTTCATGATGAATTCACACCAAATTTAGCTTCGTAAACTATGAAACTGCCACTGATTCTAATAAAAAACCTTCAAAAATTTTTTCTATTGCTGACAGAAATGAATTTTTAATATTATTTAATTATTACAAAAGTTTAAATCCAATTATCTTGATAAATAACAAAATTCTTCACAGAAATTCAATAATTTTTAGGAATTTTAATAAAATTCTTTACAAAATTCAATTATTTTCATAAATTACAATATTTATCCCAAGAACTCAATTATTTTTAAAAATTTTCACAAATATCTCGTCAAGAATTCAATTATCTTTACAAATAGCAACATTTTTCGCCAAAAATACAATTATTTTCAAAAATTTATAAAAATCTTTGCAAAAGTTCAATTATTTTCAAAAGTTTTTTGCAATTCAATAATTTTCAATATTTTCATAAATAACATTTATATCGTCGCAGAAAATCAATTATTTTCAAAAATTTTTAAGTAATTTTGCAAAAGAATTCAATTAGCTTGATAAACAACAAAATCGCATAAATTCTTCCCATAAAATCAATTATTGTAAGGAATTTTAATAAAATTCTTTTCCAAAATTCAATTATTTTGATAAATATCAAAATTCATCGCAAGAATTCAATTCTTTTGTAAAGTAATAAAATACTTTGCAGAAATTAAATTATTTTCAAAATTTTTTAAAAATTCTTGTCAAGAATTAAATATCTTTATAAATAGATAGAAAAATTCTTCTCAAGAATTAAATTATTGTCAAAAATTTTTTTTAAATTCTTTTCAAGAAGTTAATTGTTTAAAAAATTTTTAATAAAATTCTTCTCATAAATTCAATTGTTTTCAAAAAGTATTATTTAAATTCTTCACTAGAGTTCAATTATTTTCAAAAGTAATAAAATTCTTCGAAGAAATTCAATTATTTAAAAAATTTTTTAAAAATTCTAGTCAAGAATTCAATTATCTTTACAAATAGCAACATTTTTCGCCAAAAATTCAATTATTTTCAAAAATTTAAATAAAATTCTTTGCAAAATTTCAATTTTTACAAAAGTTTTTTCATAATTCAATGATTTTTAATATTTACTCTGTTCAAAAAATTTAATTATTGAAAAAAATTTTTGATAAAATTCTACGAAAACATTCAAGAATTTCAAATATTTTTAATACAATTTTAAATAAATTCCTCGAAAAATGCAATTATTCTTCAAAATTTTTTTAAAACTTGAAAGAATTCAAATGTAAGAAACATTCAATTATTCAATAAAATAATAATTTCGTTCTACAAAAGAATTAAATTCTCTTGTTAAAAAACAAAATTCTCCCCATAAAATCATTTATTTTAAGGAATTTTAATAAAATTCTTTTCCAAAATTCAATTATTTTGATGAATATCAAAATTCATCACAAGAATTCAATTCTTTTGAAAAGTAATAAAATAGTTTGCAGAAATTTAATTATATTCAACATTTTTTAAAAATTCTTGTCAAGAATTAAATTATTTTTATAAATAGATAGGGAAATTCTTCTCAAGAATTAAATTATTGTCAAAAAAATTTTTTAAAATTCTTCTCAAGAAGTCAATTATTTTCAAAAATTTTAATAAAATTCTTCTCATGAATTCAATTGTTTACAAAAATTATTATTTAAATTCTTCTCAAGAATTCAATTATTTAGAAAAATTTAATAAAATTCTTCAAAAAGTTTTCAATTATTTTCAAAAATTGTAATAAAATTCTTTAAAAAAAAAAATTTCATTAAAATTTTAATTAAATTCCTTAAAAGAAATTAAATATTTTCAAAAGTTGTTAATACAATTCTTCGTAAAAATTAAATTTTAAGAAACATTCGATATTATTTATTTTTGTATTTAAATAATTGAATTGAAATGATACAAATAATTATGAAGAAATTACAGTAACAATGTTCTTATAATAGTAAACTAATCATTTTATCTGTCGGTCATCTTTAATTATTATGAGTTGTTCAATTTGAAAAGGTTTGAATTTGAAATTTTTGAACATCTTAATTCCAATGAAAAAAAAATGATTAAATATTTATTTAAAGATGAAGTTATTGATGTTTTGGAATAATTTTACTTTTGAAGAAATTTGTAAATAAATTTAATAGAACATTTTTTTGAGTATCTAATAATTTTGAGAGTGAATCATAATATTTTTTAGGGTCAGGAAAAAAGTGAAAGTTGTGTTTGGAAATGAGGGAAAAGTCAGGGAAAAATAAAGTTAAATTTTTGTGGCAACCCTCTATAAATAAATTATATTTTTATCTTTATTTAACTAATTTTTATAATCCCCTAAAAGTCCCCTATTTTTTAATTTTCAGTCCCCTATTTCCCCTAAAATACTTTTTAGAGGCACTGTGAAGCCTGCAACCACCCAAAATTTGTTAGTATCATAAAATATTTATCACAAAATGAAAAAAAATGTCAGTTCCTTGTTTGGTTTGTTCTCTAAAGAGAGTATAGACAAACAAAAGGGAACACTAGCGGAAAGAAATAATTATTTCCGTATAAATAGAAACTATGAGGAGGCGTTAAAAGGTTTGCCAAACTAGAAGAAAGAGGTTGAATAATTAGATTTCAAGTTGTATAATATATTTCTATCGTGACCTATTTGCAAATGATGGACATGCGCGTCATATAAGTTTCTTTGATTATTCTTAGTTTCCTTAATTTTAAATTTCATTTTATTCTTGATAAATTTCACATCTATCATTTTGTGAATTTTATTGAAATCGTCTCTTCATCAGTATAAGAAAACAGATAATTTTTATTTATTTTCATTAAAAAAAAAGGAAGGAAATGATTTAATAGAAAATACCAATTGTATTTTCTTGCCAATAACACTAATAGAATGGAAAATTTTGTTGTCACATAATTTTTTGAATTTCCCTTTTTTTTTAAATGTGGAGTGACAAAAAGGGATTCTAGTGGCACCAAACTGTCTGTAGTTAGTTTAGAAGCAGACATTTTCAATCGCCCAGATATCCCGTGTAATTGACTATTTATATCTTAGTGTTTGACGCGTGACAATTCAATTGCGTGTATAAAGGGCGGCGTGAACGGAAAAAGTAAAAATAACATTAAGAAAGTAGAATAATTCATGCAAAAAATTGTTATTTGGAGAAAATTGAGAAATTTCAATTTTGATAATTTCAACATAATTCATCACTATTCATTGAAAGGGAAATGAATTTTAATTTTCGAAACGTTTGATTTGATAAACCGATGAACGCCATGTAGCGCAGCAAGTGGATTATTTTGAGCCTGGAATACCAAACGTGCTATGACTCATGCGTTTTCTGCCGCGCTGTTCTCGTTCTACGATCTTTTAATCACATTGTCACCGGATGGTTATTGAAAAAGCGTTATTCAAATTTACAAATCGCACCGCGATGCCTGATTGTCCCATAAAAATCATTTCACAGAATTGTCAGTCTCACAGGGAGAAAATTTGTTCCTTATATTTTACCGAATTTTTTTTTAATAAAGTTGGCATTTCGTGGCATAATCGTAATTTTTAATAATTAAAAAAAAATTTTTTTCAGTAATAACGGTCAAAATTGAATATGATATCTAGTAGAATTAATAACTTTTGACAATTGAAAAAATAGAAACTTTGAAAAAAGTGATTTTTTGTATTTTTTTAGGAGCAGTTCATATACCACGTGGACAATTTTTTTTAACACTTTTTGATCTCTCCCCCCATCACTGTCCACGTGGACACGTTTTGGTGAAAGAAGCTAATTTTCATTTTCAAATTTATATTTAAAGATTTTTCATTAAAATTTTTTATAATTTAATTATTTTTAAAAATTTGCAATTGAAATTCTTGAAAAGTTGGTTTTTAAAAAATTGTAACAAAATACTTGAGAAAAATTAATTATTTTCAATTAAATTTGACAAAATTTCAATTATTCAAAACGATTTTTCTTATAGAGGTATTTGAAAAATTTAATTATCTTAAAAAATGATTCAAAAATAATTTTTCAAAGATTTGAAAGAAAAAAGTAGATTTTTAAAGATTCGAATTTTTGAAAACTTTTCAAAATTTAATTATTTCTAAAAATTCATGCTATAATGCTTTTAATATTCAATTATTATCTAAAATTTAAATTGAAATTCATTTTTAAATCAATTTTTATTAGAAAACTCGACGAGAATTCAATTATTTAAATACAAAAATAAATAATTTATTCAATAATTGAATGTTTCTTAAAATTGAATTCTCATGAAGAATTTTATCAACAACTTTTGAAAATTATTCATTTCTTTTAAGGAATTTTATTAAAATTTTACTGAAATTTATTATATTAAATAATTTTATAACAATTTTTGAAAATAATTGAAAAGTTTTTGAAGAATTTTATTAAAATTTTGAAAAATAATTGAATTCCTTAGAAGAATTTAAATAATAATTTTTAAAAACAATTGGATTCTTGAGAAGAATTTTATTAAAAATTTTGAAAATAATTGACTTCTTGAGAAAAATTTAAAAAATATTTTTGACAATAATTTAATTCTTGAGAAGAATTTTTAAAAAATTTTAAAAATAATTTAATTTCTGCAAAGTATTTTATTACTTTAAAAAAAATTGAATTCTTGGGATAAATTTTAATATTTATCAAAATAATTGAATTTTGGAAAAGAATTTTATTAAAATCCCTTAGAATAATTGATTTTATGGGAAGAATTTATGCGATTCAGTTGTTTATCAAGCTAATTGAATTCTTTTGCAAAATTACTTAAGAATTTTTGAAAATAATTGATTTTCTGCGACGAATTAAATGTTATTTATGAAAATATTTAAATTATTGCAACGAATTTTATTGTTTTATTGAATAGTTGAATGTTTCTTAAAATTCAATTCTTTCCTTTTTGCGATGAAAATAATTGAATTCGTCAATGAAATTTTATTATTTATAAAAATAATTGAATCTTTTCGTAGAATTGTATCAAAAAGTTTTCTCTATAATTAAATCTGTTGATAAATTTTATGAAAATAGTAAATATTGAAAATTTATTGAATTGCAAAAAACTTTTAAAAGTAATTGAACTTTTGCAAAGATTTTTATAAATTTTTGAAAATAATTGAATTTTTGGCGAAAAATTTTGCTATTTATAAAATTAATTGAATTCTTGACGAGATTTTCGTTAAAATTTGTAAAAATAAAAATAATTGAATTTCTTCGAAGAATTTCATTACTTTTGAAAATAATTCAATTCTTGGGATAAATATTGTAACTTATGAAAATAATTGAATTTTGGAAAAGAATTTTATTTAAATTTCTTAAAATAATTAATTTTGTTATTTAACAAGATGATTGAATTCTTTTGTAGAACGAACTTATTATTTTATTGAGTAATCGAATGTTTCTTAAATTTGAATTCTTTTGTCATGTTTTAAAAAAATTTTGAAGAATAAATTGCATTTTTCGAGGAATTTATTTAAAATTTTTTTAAAAATATTTGAAATTCTTGAATGTTTTCCTAGAATTTTATCAAAAATTTTTTTTAATAATTAAATTTTTTGAAAATAGTAAATATTGAAAATCATTGAATTATGAAAAAACTTTTGAAAATAATTGAAATTTTGGCGAAAAATATTACTATTTATAAAAATAATTGAATTCTTGACGAGATTCTTGTTAAAATTTGTTTAAAATAATTGAATTCTTGTAATGAATATTGTTATTTATAAAAGTAATTGAATTTTGCAAAGAATTTTTTTTTAAATTTTCTAAAAATAATTGAATCTTTGTGAAAAATTTTGTTATTTATCAAGATAATTTCATTAAAACTTTTGAAATAATTGAAGAATATTAAAAAATTTATTCTAGTTAAAAAAAATTTTTTTGAAGGTTTTGTATTAGAATTCGTGATTGTTTGATAGTTTATGGGCCAAACAAAAAAGACACTAAAAGTTCATAATTTTCTTATGAATTTCAAAAATTTAATTTTTTCCAGTTCTTTTAATAAAAATCCCTGACTTTTCTGTGACTTCCCTGACTTTTCCCTATATTCCCTAAATTCCCTGATTTCCCTGACCTGTAGCAACCTTGTGTATTCATGCTATTTTTTTTTAAATCTCTGGGTTTTCGTTTTTTTTCTTGATTTTAGTGATTCTCGTTTGGCTTCTAATTTTCCTTTGCTGGAGTAAATGAATAGAAGATGAAAATTAAAAATCTCGAAATATAATAATTTTTTTTAATTGTCAACGATGTACTAAATTTTAACTATGGTCCTGATGAAGTGACAAAAATGGTGAAAAATCTTGGATGAATCAAGGCGAGAGCGTTTTGTTTTTGGCTCGTGTTTTGAGCACGATGATGAAGAGTGGTGCGCGGGTTGTTAAAGGGTAGTTCGAGGGGAATGGCGGAGTGTATTTAGCAGCAGGTGTAGTTGAGTCAGCATCCCCGTTATAGCAGCGCGTTTGTTTAGTGAAGATTCGTCTCCACACGGAGGAGCATCATTCGATCAAAATTCGATAAAATCCAAAGATTTATCATTTTTTCATTGTTCTACCAATTCGTTTTTTTCTTTTTCTCTTTTGCTGTAAACAATTTTTTTTAAAGAAGGATTTAACGAATTCGGATATTGAATAATTCTATCGCGGATTTAGTATCGATTTTTTCAATGGATGAACAATCGATTCGTCGAAAGTAAATTCGTTATTTCTTTTTTTTTGGGCTCGTGTGTTGAGAATGTAAGGCGTACGATTTGAGAAACTTTTTAGGGAGAATAAGTCACAACATCCCAAATGGAGTATTTGTTCTCATCAAGCTCGGAGACAAGAAGCACGAGCGAAATGTGTGAGGAGTACTTCAACATTGTGGGCACCGACACCCTCCAACGTTGCTGGTTACTATTGCGTCAGTATTTGGATTTCATTCTTTTCCTCTCTGCGAAATTCAATCAGATTATAAATATTTATTAAATTTATAATCCACTCGAACAATTTTCACTACATTATTTCTTATTGTTATGCCAAAAAAAGATCAACCGGATATTTTACTTCAAAATGAAAATATAGAGAATTTAAATAAATTCCAAAAGCTCAATTTGCTCCATATTTTGAATGACGAATCACTTCCTGTTTAGAGGAAAATTTTTCCAACTACTTGTATTTTTAACCGATATTCAACTACGAGTTTTAATAAAATTACAAAGTGGAGAAAATTTTTCTCCTTTTTTTAAGGAATATTTTTTTTTTTGCAAAAAAAAGACACATTTATTTGAATATAAATTATCTTTTATTAAATAATTTATATTATATTGTGAATATGAATTTATCCCTTGGAAGATTAATTTATGTTAAACTTAATTTATTTTTAAAAAAATATTATGAATCATTTTAATATATGAAATTGTGGTGATTAATTGTAACAGGTAGCAGCACGATGAATGAGGATTTGGACAATGTTTATCGTTTATTGGACAATGAACAAAGACCTCGTACTCCTGATCACACGTGTCCGCAGTCTCGGGAGATCTTTGAGGAACATAAACAGCTGGCACAAGAGTATCTCAAAGTACAAACAGAAATTGCACTCTTGAGCCAACAAAAAAATGCCTTACTAAAGAATCTCAGTATTGAAGATCGCAAACAAAAGGAGGAACTTCTGGGATTGGAGAAAGAGAAGGTTATTCAGAATTTACTTTTTCTTTTATAGTCGATTATGGAGAATTTTAGAAATTTACACAATTAGTTATACATACTGGGGTCAGAAAGTTTCAATGCTTGCAAATACTTCCTTCACTTTCAATCTAAGTATTTCTGATCAAATTGCAGTTAAAACTATTAAACTGGAATCAATTGTTCATAAAATTTGGCATCAAACGGACCAAAATACAACCATTCGGTGTTGCCACGCAACCTGGAAACCTGGAAATGTCAGGGAATTTTATAAACTTTGAAAAAACCTGAAAAAAAGTCAGGGAATTTTGATCGGAATCCTGGAAAATTATTGTTTTCTAAAGTCATTGTGCTTATTTTTGAAATCTAATTTTTCTTTAATATTTCAAAATTAATTCAATTTTAAAAGAGTTGCGTTTACCATTTTTCTTCGCAATAATTCAATTATTTTCATAAATAATCAAATTTTTTACAGATATTCAATTATTTTCATAAATAATAAAAATCTGTATAGGTTTTCCATTATTTTCATAAATAATAAAACTCATCGCAGAATTTCAATTATTTTTAATACAATATTAATGGAATTTCTCGAAAAATGTAATTAATCTTAAAAATTTTATTAAAATTCATCAAAGAAATTCAATTATTTTTAAAAATTTTAATGAAATTCTTTTTAACAAATTCAATTTTTTTTCAAAAATTCTCCCCCACTCAATGATTTTCAATATCTACTATTTTAATAAAATTTTCCAAAAGAAATAAATTATTTTCAAAAATATTCAATTTATGTTTACAGAGATTCAATTATTTTTATAAATATGTAATACAATTTTTTACAGGGATTCAATTATTATTTTCATAAATAATAAAACTAATTGCAGAATTTTAATTATTTTTTATACAATTTTCATCGAATTCCTCGAAAAATGTAATTATACTTAAAAATTTTATTAAAATTCGTCAAAAGAATTCAATTATTTAAAAATTTGTTAATAAAATTCTTTATGAGAATTCAATTTTGCTAAACATTCCATTATTCAATAAATTATTTATTTTTGTATTAAAAATAATTAGATATTTCAAAAGAAATATTAAAAAATTCGTCTCAAGAATTCAATTATATTCAAAAGTAGGTAATAAAATTCTTAGCAGAAATTCAATGATGGTCAAAAGTTTTAAAAAATTTATAGTCAAAATTTCAATTATTTTTATAAATATTAAAATTTTTCTCTAAAATTCAATTATTTTCAAAAAATTTAATAAAATTCTTGGTAATATTTCAATTATTTAAAAAAAAATTTAATAAAATTCTTGACAAAATTTCAATTATTTTTAAAAACTTTTCTCAATTCAATCAAATTTTTTACAGAGATTCAATTATTTTTAATACATTTTTAATTTAATTTCTCGAAAAATGAAATTATTCTTAAAAATTTTATTGAAATTCGTCAAAAGAATTTTAATTACCTATTTAAAAATTTGTTCTTAAAATTCTTTAAATGAGAGTTCAATTTTAGAAAACATTCAATTCTTCAATAAATTATTTTTGTTTGTATTTAAATAATTGAATTGTCGTAGAATTTTCTAATAATAATTGATTCAAATATATGAATTACAGTTAATTCTTTAGATAATAATTGAGATTTGAAAAGATTTCAATTTATAATCTTCGAATGTTTGAATTTTTCATACTTTTAACTTAAAATTGTGTAGATTTAATTTTTTTTTTTGTAAAAGTTCAATTAAATTTTTTTTAAGTTATTTGAAGTTTTTATTTTCTAATATATATTTGATTTAAGAATTTCCGAATAATCGATGAAATTTCGAATTGTAAACAAAAAGATTTGAAAATGTTCAAAGAAATTTTTCAGAAATTATTAATAGTAATTAATTTAAAGAAGAATTTTAGTTAAAAGTTCTGGAAAACAATAATTTCTTACTTCACTTATTTTATTATTTACAAATTAATTGTCAAACATTTTACATAACAATGCAAACTATAAAATAGAGATACATATATTCAAAGTAGTAGGGAAGCATTTAAGAAAACATTTTAATTTTTGAAAGGTTTTGATTTGGGTTGAAATTCTATTAGTTGGGTGTCTATAGGGGAAATCCGTGGAGAACGTCATGAAAAACGTGAACGTCTGTTGAACGATGTGAAGGCGACACATTCAAGTGGACAATGTCTGTTGGAATTTGTGTCGCATTTTCTTTCATGAATCATCGACTAGATATTCTGGCGCGAAAAACAAAGATCAACCTTATTCAATGAGTCAGGTCTTTGATTATGTAATTGATAAAAAGCACGAGTCCTAAATCGGCCTTTTAGACTTTTTTCCACTCATTTTCAAATAACGAGTCTTTTTCGTCTTTTTTCCTAAATTAAGTCACTATTTTCTCATTATTACATAACTAATATTATTATTTTATTATTCAGAAATTAATTATTCATTGTTTTCAATTCAAATTTCAACTTTTGAAAATGAAAAATATTTAAATGTTAATTTTTGTTTGATTATTTGCAGGAATCTTTGCGGAAACTTTATCAAACATTTAAACATCAATTGGAAATGAAGAAAAACCAATCAAGCGGCATTCAGAATCAGCGACCACCGGCAATACCTTCAATAGGGCCAGCGGTGTCTGGAGAAGATGGTTGGATTGTCGTTTCACGACAGGATCCCTCAAGGATGTCCTAAAAAAAACCTCCAAAAGTTCGGATATTTTTAAATAAGTGTCTTAATTAGCCCAACTTATAGTTCTAGGGTGTGATTCGTAAAAGTCTGTGATGCCAGATTTGTTCCTAATTTTCTTGAAAAAAAATACTAGAAAAGAGCAAAAGCAACATTTTTGCTTTTTCATATTGTTCGAAGGTAAAATTTTTCTTATACAAACAATTAAGATGCACTAATAATCGTTTTAAAATATTAAACCGTATACTGTACATATTAGAGACTGATTATAAAACTAGAAATTAATTTCCATTATTCGTGCATCTTTGAAAATAATATGAATTTATATGACGAGATCTCAAATCAAGAAAAAGAAATTTACTTCAATTTTCGATAATTTTTGTTTTCCTTTTTTAAGCTATATAAAACAAAAGGAAACAAAATACTTTAAATTATTTTTTGAAAATAATTTTTAATTGCAAAATACTTACATAAATTTTACTAACATTGACAAGAATAAGTAAAACTTATTTAGACACTTTAGATTTAGTATATCTTATTGAGGATTTTATATCTTTAATTCAAGCGTAATAATCATATTATAATTTACAGTTGGAAAAAAATACTAGTCATTATTTAAACATCATTTAGGCGACTTTACTTTATTAAGGAAATTATTTTAAAATTTTTCAAAGACCGGTTAATGATTTAGAAAAAAAAATCGCGTGATAAAAAAGTGTATCAAAATTTCTTTTAATTGTTCAATTTATTGGCAAATTTAAAATATAAGTGCGAATCAGTTGGGATGAATGCAAACGGAATTACAAACTTTTAATGATAAAAAAAAGTAGCAAATAGAATTTTTACTGTCAATTGTAAATGTGAATATCCGTAGACCTTGAAAATTGGAAGAAAAGAAATTCGTCTTTTTGGAAAAAATTGTTTTCGTTTTTGCAAACAATCCGAGTTTTTATTAAGGCGACAAAAGGCGATTTCAATATTTGCAAATTACTGAAAAAAAATTAATATCTCAATAATGTGATTTTTAATGTTAGAGAATTAATGAAATTTAAATTGAAAGAAAATAAATGTATGTGAGTAGAAGTAGAAATATGTATAAATAGACAGTGCACTTAGTAATTAATAATTAATAATTAATTTGTAAAATGCCTTTTAATGAATGTGTATGAATTTTATTAATTTAATTGAATAATGGTTGAGGAGAAAATGTGATTTTAAAGTGACTTTAATGCATAAAACTTTTCAGATATCTTTATATCTAGTTAAAAATAATATAAATACGTAAATATTGAAATACATCTAGATATTAAAAAATATAAATTGACAAAACTGAGATATGACCGAAAATGCAAAAATTTATGAAAATTGTCAACATTATTTTCTGTTGATTTTTCCATAGAATGCACGTCTTATTCTATTTTAAAATAATAAATAAAAAACAGAACTTTTAAATAGTTGTACTTTTGAACTTTTAGTGGAAAATTTATTTTTATATTTTAATTGACATTTTGAATTTCAACATTTTTATTAATAATGTTATTAATATTTATTTATTTATTATTAATATTAATATTTTTTGTTCAATAGTAAAAGATGCTTATAAATTTAAAAATATCGTAATAACTTTTAAATAATTAAAATAATGATGGTAAATTTTTTTTTACCTAATTGTAAAAGAACTTTTTCAAAAATTTTAATCAACTACATATTTTTAGTAGTAAATAATAATTTGTTGTCAAATTGAAAATTAATTCAGCCCAAAGATATCAAGAATTTCGATTCATAAATCGATGGGAACAAAATAAATATTGTGAATTCACCCTTATTTATTATATTGAAGAGAAAAATTTTTATCTCGAAAAAATGTCGATCATAAAAAAATGTTGATACACATTTCATAAAATTTGCGTAATAAATTTTATAACTTTGACAAAAAATTAAAATTATTTGTAAAATATGTGACGCGCTTTCAAGAAAGGAAAGCAAAAATTTTTAGGTTATGTTTATAATTTTTAGTGTAAAAATACAGAAAGAGAATCAATTAATATTACGGATTACCAATTATTGATATTCAAGTCTTCATTAAATCGAAATTATTCAGTAAAAACTAGTTTTAAATTTACATAATTAAAAAGAAACTTTTAATTAAGCTAAGAAACATAACCTTAAACCTTACAACCTTCCTGCATTCTTGAGGTGCGTAACATATTTATTTAACTTTACTTATATTTTAGTTCAGGAATTTTATTTCTGCTTTTTGTACTTAACAAAGAAAAAATGGTAAAACTAGATTTCAATTTTAAAGTTAAATATAAAATTGTTTACATTTTATGAATTTATAAGAAACATTTTTAATTTATTTAAAAAATTCATTGAATTGCTTTTATTCTATTATTCTATTTTGTCAAAATTTTCATCTTCTCAAGTTGAACAATATTTTTTTTTTTAAATTTAATTGTACATAATATATAATGAATAATTGATAATTACCAATGTATGAAATAATGTAAATTATCGACTGTCAAACGCGTTCCTAGATTAGTTGATTCTTGATTCACGTAATCACAACTTTATATCATACTTCATGAGAATAATTTACATTTATTATTGTAAATTTCATTGTAAATATTTATATAAAAAAAAGAATAAACATAATGTGGGTTAATGAAAAAATTTATTGCTTTTTCATTGTAAATATAATTTTTTTTTTTTTTTTTTTGAATGTTAAAATTAATTATTTCTAAATTAACGATTTTAGAGTTGAAATTTAGTTTTCTAAACTTACTGGAGGTTCCGGGGGTTCGGGAGGTTTAAAGGGTTCATAGGTGGGTAACGGTGGAAATATTTGCTCCTGCATTTTACCTGATTCTGCTGCTTTATTTCTTTCCGACATTAAACGGCAGTATTCCTCGTTAGACAACCACTTCTCTCCATTAAGAGCCATCTTTATTAGAAAATCTATCTTCCGTCTTCTTCTTTCTTTTTTGGATAACTTCCTTCGGAACAAAGGGCCTTTAGATACAAAAAAATATATTAATTGTATGTTATTTTTTTATAAGAAGTTTTGGAAAATCTGCTTATTACAGATTTCCTTGGATTTCAATAAATTTCTACAAAAATTTAATTTTGTTTCTCCCTGATTTCCATATTAGACAAAATTTTGACTTTTTTCCTGACCCTAAAGAATATTCTGATTGACTCTAAAAATTATTAGATACTCAAAAAAATGTTCTATGTATATTAATTAACGAATTTCTCTAATTGTAAAATTATACGAAAACAACAATAACTTCTTTCTTAAAAAATTATATTTAATCATTATTATTTTTCTACCAGGAATTGAGATTTTCAAAAATTTCAAAATTAAACCTTTTAAAATTCAACGACAAGTCGAAGACTCGGAGTCATCGATTTCTTCATTTTTAAAGATAATTTAAAGATTTTTAAAAATAATTGAAATTTTGCGAAGAAATTTATTAAATTTTTTAAAAATAATTGAATTTCGGAGAATTTTATTTTTTTATTATATCTATAAAGATAATTTAAATTTTGACGAGAATTTTTTCAAATTTCTATGAATATAATTGGATTTTTGCATATAATTTGTAACTTCTCTAAAATTCAAATTTTTTAATATTTTTAACTAAAATTCTTCTATAAATCCATTATTTTTAATAATTAATTAGATATAAAATTAAAAAATTTTAACTAAAATTTCAAAAGGAATTTGAAATATTACAATTTTTCAAAAATCTAAATTCTTTAAAATTTCTAATATTAAACTCATTAAAAATTGAAGTTTTATAAAATTTCAAATTATAGTATCTTTTGAAGTTCATCTATTTATGATTGAAGTTATTTAATTAGAAATTATTGTCAGAAATAGAAAAAATTGAAGGTTTCTTGGTAATTTTATAGTTTATAAGGCAAACAAAAAAAAACCCAAAAATTCAGAATTTTCTTATGAATTCTAAAAATTTAATTGTTTCCAGTACTTTTAATAAAAATCCCCGATTTTTCCCTGAATTCCCTGACCCGTAGCAACTCTGTTTTTGATTGCGTCACCCTGGTAAAAATTTTGGACTAATTCCAAATCAAATCTGATCAGAGTAGTACAGTGGAATTAGTCCGAAAAATGTCCGAAAATGATTCATAATGAATCTAGGATTATTATAATTAATTATTAATATAGTTGATAATGTTAATAAATAATCATTTCTTTATTCTCTTCGTATATTTTTTTTACATTTTTATTTTCAATTTTATAAATTTTTCAAAATTCTATAAATCCATCATTTTCTGAATTTGTCTGATATTTTCAAATGTTAAAATTAATTATTCCTAAATTAATGATTTTAGAGTTGAAGTTTAATATTCTAAACTTACTGGAGGTTCCGGGGGTTCGGGAGGTTTAAAGGGTTCATAGATGGGTAACGGTGGAAATATTTGCTCCTGCGTTTTAGCTAATTCTGCTGCTCTTCTTTCCGATTTTAAACGTCGGAATTCCTCTATAGACAACCACTTTTCTCCATTAAGAGCTTTCATCTTCATTAATTTTTTATTGATGCTTCGTCTTTGTTTTCCGGTATATTTCTTTCTGAACATAGGCCCTTTAGAAACTAAAAAAATATATTAAATATATATATATGGGCTAAATGTTAAACTGTCAAAACAGATAAAATTCATTATATTTCAAACGGAAATAGTTAGAGCATTGCAATTTTGATTATAGAAGGGTATTATAACTCTAAATAAATGTCCGAAGTTATGTGACTATTCTGTTCATTTTTGTGGTGTCCATATAATATATGAAGTGTGTATTAACCCTACATTTGTAAAGTTTTACATGAAAGAATTTTTTTGGATTTATTCTCATCGCGTAAAGTATTTTAGCCTATTTGGGTCCCCTGAAGATGTATCTAAAGGTATTTGCTAAATATTTGTAGTCAGATTTTGTATATTTGTTGTTAAAGCCAAAAACGCACCCTGGCACCTGGGGCTAAATGTTAAGCAATAGGTGGGACTAAATGTTAAGTGTATTTTTCGGATTTTTATGTTTAGAAATTATTTATTTGCATGTATGCTAAGAATCCGATATTAGTCCGCAACAATGTGAAATTAGTTTAGAATAATTTTATTCTGAAACAAGTACGAAATAATCCAAAATCTCCAAGTTTTCTCTAGCATATACATTTAGTCAAATAACAATTTCAAATTAAAATTCAATTTTAAAACCATTGAATTCGGATTTATCCTGGACTAATTCCGGATGACAAAACCTCGAATTTATGAATAATCGAAATTTTGTGAAATTGAATTATAAACAAATCTTTTACTTCTTGCGCGCAAATGAAAGATAAAATATTCAGGATATCTTGTATTTTCTTCGATTTTGCAATAACTGCCCGAATTGGGAGAAAAATCATTTTCAAATCAAGTATACATTTGAGCAGCCATTTTTAAAAGGCGATCACTGCGGAACACCGGGTGTTTTCGACGTTGACACTCTGAGCGCTCTGAAAGTACGAAACGTGGTTGGTTGGGCTAGGGGAATTCTGAATGTTGATTGGCTGAACTTCAAAATTCATAGTTTTATGCTCTGGTTTCCACACTCTGTATCGCTCGGTATCAAAGGTCCGAGCGATACAGAGTGTGGAAACCAGAGCATAAAACTATGAATTTTGAAGTTCAGCCAATCAACATTCAGAATTCCCCTAGCCCAACCAACCACGTTTCGTACTTTCAGAGCGCTCAGAGTGTCAACGTCGAAAACACCCACCATTAATGGCCTTTTAAAAATGGCTGCTCAAATGTATACTTGATTTGAAAATTTGTCCAAATTGCGCAACACCGTTAAATTCATTTCATTGACAAGTGAGTCAGTAAACTTTGTATCTTTCTTCAACGGCTGAGGTGCGCTTAAGGTGCAGTGCTTCAAATTCAAGGTTGCATAGAATCTGACTTACTTCGGATTGGATCGGACTAATTCCAGATTTACTAGTTATACACAAACCGTATATTGAGTTTGGATTTATGCGGACTAATTCCGGGTGACAAAAACCTGACCATAAACCGCACTTTTTCGGACAAATTTCGGATTATATATAGTCCGAAATGAATCCAAATTTCAAACTAGGGGCATTAACGACTATGTATAATAATTGAAAAAAATTACCCTCTTCCTTCGGCGTCGCTTCCGTGGATTCCGGATTGGGATTTGTACAAGGTTTGTCAGCTACTCCATTTTCAGTAATTGTATTGCTTTCGGGACCACTTTTCTCCGGCGTCGCCTCCGTGGGTTCCGGATTTGTACAAACATTGTCAACTTTCCCGTTTTCAGTAATTGCATTGCTTTCGGGACTCAATTCTGGGCTTGGAACTTCAACCTTGACGTTTGAGTAAATCTGCGGGCTAGACTGATCAACAGGAGAGAAGGCAGCCTCTTCTTCAGGACTGAAGAAGTTAACCTCGCTGTTAGACTGCTCTCCATTTCCAGACAGAAGAACTTCGAGAATTTCTTTCGCGGTCTGCAATTAAATAGCATAAGATTGTTAACTATTTTACATTTTATTACTAACCTAACCGATAATGTTTTCCTAACAGTTCTCTGACATTAATGAATAATAATTTACCTTGACAAGGTGAAAATTACGGCCAGAGATATTCAAAGATTGGTTACCGACAATAACCGTCAGTTTGTATTCGCCAATATTATTGGCGTCGTTGGTGGGAAATTTGTGGGCACGACGGGATCGTGAGCTCTGCAGTCTGTTGGGTGTGTAAGATGTGTTGCTTTCATCAGACGAACTACTGTTCGGTGACGAACTTGAGTAGACTATCTCACTTTTTATTCTTCTGCCTTGAATGCCTTCATCAATTCGAAGGGGTGATGCATTTGGTTGTACCGTATTTTGTATTAAATTCTTCGCATCACTAAAAATAAAATAATTTCCAGATAATAAGAAATACTTTATTATCTATAATTGATAGTCGATTGGATTTTTATATTGAACTTCAATGGGAAAGTTTTCCTTGAGTGTAAAATTTAACTTTAGCGGAAAACAATATAATTTTCGAATTAAAATTTATGAACTGTACGCAGTTATTAGAAAAAGAATAATGTTTCTGTATAAATATATAAGTTCACTTACTGTATCTTGTCATCTAATGTTTCCGCGATTTGGTTAAGCCTTTCATTCGCTCCAGGGTCCACTAAAAATTATTAAACTACCATTATTCAAAGTATGTAATAAGGCACTTAAATATGCCAAAATTTTTATATATAGATAAATGTCTATCAAAATCTAAGCGAGTTTTTTTTATCAACAGTTAAAGCTTTAATTGTTTTTATAGATCGAGTGAAATTTGAATAGACTAAAATTTGATTAGAATGATTAATTTGGATAAATAAAGTTAAATTTAGTAAGAACATCTTTGTGCATTATGTGTCTGGAAAATTTAAATATATATTTTGTAAAAACAAGGTAATTTTCCTCTAATCTACCTGACATTTTACATATTATATTATATATTATGCGCAAAAGTATGTACATAAAAAAATTCAAAAAACTCATAAATGAGGGAAAGAATAATTTTTAAAAACTTACTTTTTATTTAAAAGAGAATTGATGATACTTAAAATGTCGTCTATGCAGATGTAAAATTATAAATTACACATGAATTTAAAAAGATTAATAAAGTAGATAATAATTCCTAATTAAATACAATTCGATTTTAATTGTTGCAGTCACTTTAGGATTGGTTGAAAGGTGTTTGAAACAGTTTTTTTTTGAGAGCACAACACTAAAACTTCAATTAGAAATTTCAGAAATAAATGAAGGAGAGGAATGTTTCACTAAGAAAACTCGCTTCTATTCTGCGCAAAAGTTCCGACTACGATTTATTGTTGGTGCAACAATTTGGGGGAAAACGATATTTTGGAAAGGGAAGAAAAGGTTTGGAAATTTAGGATTGGTTGATAGAAGGAAAAATGTTAAGAAAAATTATTAAGAATAGGGTCATTATTGGTCAATTAGGGCTGGGCTTCCATTTAGCGGGTAGGAGGGTCACAAACAAATAGGGGTTTTATACTTTTCTACCTTCAACCTCATTCCCTCTTCAAAATATTTCTCAAAAATGTCAAAATTATCTAAATTCAAAATATTTTCAATATTTTATTTATTCATAAAAAAATTTACCTACCTAATATCCTAATAATAAATTTTTGTTTTAAAAATTAATAATTAATTTATTAATGTGACAATTATTAGAGGTGACAATATGTGTAATTGACATATAATTTTGAGAATAATTGAATTAATTTTAACACCATTAATATTTTTTTAATTGCGTCAAATAGTTTGTTATTCAGATAATTTATTGCTTAAAAATTAAAGATTTTTTCATTCAAATAAGTGTAAAAGTAACTTAAATAAAAAATTATTTTATTCTTTCTTCATTAAAGTCTAAAAAACAATGTGAATAATTAAAAAAAGATAATAATAATTGCAAAATAATTTAGGGATCACAAATTAATAGTAAAAGATGTAAATTCTTCTTCTTTTTCTTAATATGATGGTTTCGACTAATCAGGCCAATTAATGTAAATTTTTAATAATGCAATAAAAAATTATTCTTAAAATTCTCATTACCAAAATGCTTGAGGAATTAGAGGCACCCTGTGGTGTGCTACCTTCGATCGAGAGATCGGATTCAGGCCCCTGGGGACCTGGGAACCCTAGAAACTCTATTAGTTTATGGGCCCAATAAAGTTATTTAAAGTTCATAATGAAGGTAATAAATTTCGGTAAAAATGGGGCTTCATGAAGTATTATTATTTTATCCAATAGACGCACGGGTTTTCCCCAACTTTAATATTTGAACTGAGAAGTGAGGAAAATAAAATTAGTCAAGAACTCAGATCACTATGAAAAAACAATTGTAAGTATATTTATGTAAATTTTATAATATAGGATAGGAAATACAAATATATTTCTGTCCTTTTCTAACTCATGCTTTATGTTCACGAACGACATTCGCCAAGCAATTGTGGTTATACCTTTACTCTCGTTGCAGTTTAGGCGGGTTGTGCAAGTACCTTAATATAGTTTAGTTTCACGTATGACCAATTTCAAAATAAATAATTGAGTATAGAAAGATTTATATCAACAATCACTTATTTTATTGTTATTAAAACGAAACCTCACTTTTGTCATTACTATTTCCAAGAAGATAGTCTTCTTGACTATTTCCATGTAGGCGTAAAACATGGAACGGCACTTTATGTTATGTTCAACATAGAAAGAACCTATTGTGGACGCAGCCTAATATATAAACTTACGACTGTAGGCACCCATCCCTGGTAGTGGTCCGTGCGTGCTTCGGTTTCGGAAGTTCCTTCCTCAGCGTGGCGGGCGTTTTGTGCGAAATAGTTCCAAACGTGCTCACATATCATTGGAAGATTTAAATATTCAACGATAATTTCACAAATTTTCAATCGATTAACATAAATTAAAAATATTCCCACCAAAGTCATTAAATTTTGAATAAATTAGTTTTGATTTGAACGACAGTCATTCGTTTAACGATTGTCCTTCAATTTGGCGCTGCCTGAAAGCATTTTCAAGTTGCCCTTGGTTGCCAACGAACGATATATCCCTGCGCGGCGGCACGCGACGAACGGGGAAAGGAAGTCAGCAGGAAAGGTGGGAAAGGGGGTACCTCGAGTAGTTCAGTGGCTACATGTGGGCATCTGCCGGTCGCGACGAGTCCATTAACGTATCGTAATACGCAGAAAAGTACATTTTTTAACACCGAGTGCCAAGGGCTATTAATTGCCAACAAAATGCAGATGGATTCAACAACTTTACAATTGATTCAAGTCCTTGAAAAGACTGTTTCGCCAGGTAAGAGGACATTGGCTACGACATTGCGTCGAGATAACACAATCACTATTCAAAAATTAACTCTCATCTTCCCCTGGGTAAATTTCATGGAAATTATATGTTTATCCCACATCTCCCATCGCTCATTACTCTCTAATTTTCGTTATCATTATCTCCTGAAATTTCGAGATGAAAAAAACATTTCACGGCCATGATCAATCTCTTCCCGCTTAACTAACGCTTCGACTCACTGACAAGAAGTTCGCCGTTGCGTCAATCCTTTTCCCCCTTATCGCTAAACACTCAACGAAAACTGATATTTCGAGAATTTTACTCGTCGATTATAATTTACTCGGAGAAAATCATTCGCTGTGTTTGTTGCTAAGGGCTCGGATGTTAAACAGGAAAACTATTGACAGCCCTCCATTCGCTAACTTTCGATATACACCCTCGCCGGCATTGAAAAATCACCGCGTGCATGTTTCCATGTTTTAACCTACAAATCGCTTTTATTTCAACCATTTCTCAAAATTTAATCTTCTTTTACATTCTTTGACATTTTTTTTTCTTTCAATCTAATCTTACTCTTTGGAAAATAACAAAGACACTCGCTACAAATATCAGATAAGCCACATAAATTAAAAACTAAAAGACTGATTGAAACTTTTATTACAATGATACCCATATCTCTCGTGTATGTGCAACTCCGACATTTCTGAAAACAATTTCCCTTTTTTTCCCCCAAATTATTTACATTCGTCACTTGTGACTAAAGAAAAGTTTACTCTTCTCTTTGTCATAAATTAATATTAAAATAATACGTTCCCATGTGATGAGAATTTTGAACAAAGTTAACATTTTTTCAGTTATATTCAAAAAATAAATTGTTAGCAATTTTTGGTGATTTTAACCGATGTTTCAACTGGAAGTAAAATATAATATTTTAATAAGAACAGCAATTTTTTAATTACATTAATAAATAAATATTTATTTCAAATATTGTATACAGAGTATTATTATTTTAAGAAAGAATCTGACGGACAGTCAAAACAAAAGTTAATCCAGTGCAAAAATGTTGTATTTTTAAATAAAAGAATTTGTTTCAGTGGAAATAGAATGAAATTTTCATTACTTTCAGGCTTCGTACTCATCTACTAAAATCTACTGTTTACTACTTTTTTATGATTTGATTGATACTGTTTGGATACTTTTTTAAAGATTTGTGACACTAAAAGCTACTTTTTTCTATGTTTGAGAATTTGCACTATACTTTAAATTCGCTAATAGTTGGAATAAAGAAATTATTAAGAAATTATCTCAAAAATTTTAATAAAATTTCTAAAAACAATTTGAAACATTTTAATACAATTCTTTCAAATGATTCACTTATTTTCATAAATAATAAATTTTTTACAGGGATAATTGATTATTTAAAACAAAATTTGCATAAAAATTTTTGGAAAAAAATAATTTATTTTAAAAAATTTTTGTAATAGGTATTTTTTGCAAGAATTCAAAAAAAAATTATTAATAAAGTTCTTCGCAAGTATTCAATTATTTAAAAAAAATTTAATAAAATTCGGTCAAAAATTCAATTATTTTCAGAAATAATAAAACTCATTGTAGAATTTCAATTATTTTTAAGTCAGAGAAATGTTAGGAAAACAAAAATTTTTGTCAGAAAAATTAGGAAAATTGAGACTTTTTCGACTTTTCTTTCATAAACTTGCAACAAAATATATTTTTTTAGTATAAAATGCAAATTACTTTGATTTTTATTGTGCGAAAAATAACTAGAAACAAATTTTTAAAGAATTATTTTTGAATCATTTTCTAAGATAATTAAATTTTTCAAATACCTCTATAATAAAAATCGTTACGAATAATTGAAATTTTGTAAAATTTAATTGAAAATAATTAATTTTTCTCAAGTATTTTGTTACAATTTTTGAAAATCAACTTTTGAAGAATTTCAATTTGCAAATTTTGAAAATAATTGAATTATCAAAAATTTTAATGAAAAATCTTTAAATTTAAATTTAAAAATGAAAATTAATAGAAATTTGCTTCTAATTTTTTAAAATTCAATATTTTCAGTATAAATACAAAAAATAATAATATTTTGGAGAAAAAAATGAAGTTCAAAATTTTTAATTAAAATTCATCAACAACTTAATTAGTTTTTTTTAAATTATACAAAAATTCTTCTAAGAAATTCAATTTATTCTTTTAGAAAAATTACATTAAAATTCTTATTTTTAGTGGAAATTTGACTATTTTTGAAATAAATTTTTCTAATTTTTATGAAAAAAAACTGTCTTTGCAAGTAGTAAAAGTTATTGCAGAAATAACAATTTTTAATATTAGAATTTACTACTTTTGAAGGAAATTTTTCCAAAGTCTCAAGTTAATTTTACTAATTTTTTTTCTGAAATTTTCTTTGTATATCGTAAAATTCGTGTAATTTTAAAACAAAAGTAGCGTTGTAAAAAATATTTTAATTGGAAATTTAAAGACATTTACGAACTACGGTAAAAGATAAAAAAAAATATCATAATTATCAGAAAAAGTTTAACAAAAAAAATAATTTGATTTAAAAAAACTTAAGTTAAAAGAAAAAGTAAAAAAAAATCTTTAAAATAAATTTTATACAGTAATTTTTACTTAATTTAAAAATTCCCCCTTTTGAAAAATAACATCTCTTTTTTTTTACCTAATTAAAAAATCTGTGATCCCTGCAATTATTTTTAAAAAAGTTTAATAATTATCTCTAGCAAGAATTCAATTATTTTAAATAAATAATAAAACTCATCGCAGAATTTCAATTATTTTTAATACAATTTTAAAAGAATTCTTCAAAAACTGCAATTATTCTTAAAAATTTTATTAAAATTCTTTAAAGGAATACAAATATTTCAAATAATTTTAATATAATTTGTTTATTAGAATTTAATAATTATTTTCAATACATTTTTAATTATAAATTTCTAGAGAGAATTTAATTATTTTCAAAAATTTTAATAAAACTCTTGGTAATAATTCATTTTTTTCTATTTTCAATATAATTTGAATAAAATTTCTTAATAAAATTTAATTTGTATTTTTAAAAAGTTTAACAAAGTCTGTTGATAGAATTCACTTACTTTTGAAAATTGTGATAAACTCTTTAGAAAAATTCAATTATTTTCTGTACAATTTTAATTAAATTTAAACTTCAATTTTCTTCATTAATAAATTAATAAATTTCCTACATTAATTAAATTTGTATTTTTACAAATTTAATTTTTTTATTATTTTCATTAATAATAGAATTTTCACAAGAATTTAATGATTTAATTAATTTTATTTAATTTAATTTTAATTATTTTTAATGCAAAAATGCATTTAATAAAATTTGATTTAAAATTGTCCTTAAATTTTTATCTTGAAATAAAATGATTAAAATTTCGAATAATTTTATTAAAAAATTTCAACTAAAAAGTAATTGAATTTTTTTTATTTTTGAATGTGATTTAATTTAGTAGTCTATTTTAATTTTTCGATACTTTTTTTGGTCTTAAAGCTGTTTAAGTATTTTTTTTAAATATTTGATCAAAACTATGCGTTTAGTTTTATGCAATTAGATAAAAACTTTTAATATGGGTAAAAATAACACAAACATAACCTTAGAAGGTCTCTAAGTTTCTAACAATAAGATAACTTTCTTTGGAGCGTAGAATTTAATATTAAATATCACAATTTATTAAATTAATTCAAGTTAAATAATTCTAATTTTTTATTTCTATTTGCAGATAAAACAGAACTTGAGGCAGCACAAGTATTTTTGGAGCAAGCAGCTCTTACGAATTTCGTGAGTAATTTTGATTTCAAAATATTCTCTTTTAATTGTAGAATAATTTAAAATAAAATATTGTTTTAAATAAATAAATAATTTTAAAAAAAAACTTTTTTTTGTCTACAGAATGAATTCGTTCAACGGCTTAGCGGCGTGCTGGTTACCCCTGCTGCCAGTGCTGTTGCACGAATGGCAGCAGGATTACAACTCAAAAATCAATTGACTTCAAAAGATTTGACCCGTAAATCTCAGTACCAACAGCGATGGCTCGCAATTCCCGCAGATAAGAGGGAATTTATCAAAACCAATGTAAGTGAAATTATTTGAAAAATTGATTTTCTGAATATTTCTTATTTTTCTCGAAAATTAATAATGTTTCCTTTTTTATTTTGAAAAAAAAATAGATTTTAGGAGCACTTGGAACAGAAAACAATAGACCAAGTTCTGCGGCTCAATGCATTGCTTATGTTGCCGTAGCTGAACTTCCAGTTCGAGAATGGAACGATCTCATTCCCTATCTGGTTGAGAATGTGACAAAAGTAAATAGTACAGAAATGGTAAAGGAGGCGACACTTGAAACAATTGGTTATATTTGTCAAGAAATTGAAAGCGAAGTGCTTATAGCGCAATCGAACCAAATACTGACAGCCATTATTCATGGAATGAAGAGTTCAAATACATCAAATCATGTACGACTTGCGGCAACGAGAGCTCTCTTTAATTCCCTCGAATTTACCAAAGGAAATTTTGAAATAGAGGTTCGTTTCTTCATTTTCTTTTTTTTTTGTTGAATTCTGTTTATATAAATTAGTGTTAATTTTGATTTTTTCGTTTATAGACTGAAAGAAATTTTATCATGGAAGTAGTATGTGATGCTACATTATCCCCAAATACACAAGTCAGAGTTGCTGCGTTACAATGCCTTGTTAAGATTATGTCTTTGTATTATCACTACATGGAACCGTACATGAGTGTTGCTCTCTTTCCCGTAAGTATTTATTTATTCTGCTGTATCATTTATTGGAAAACTCTTTATTCTAAAACAAGTTTTTCTAAAATATCATTATTTCCTTAAGGGGGTCCCACAGTCGATTGAATTTTTACATTGAGCTTTAATGGGAAAATCGCATCGACTGATCCCCTTAAGAAATTAAGGAGCAAGTTTTCAAAAGCTGATAAATCCATTCTCAAAAAAATCAAGATAAACATAAATTTAATAATTTAAAGACCTCACAAATCGATCTGTCACTGTTAAATTTAAGAAAGAAAATTTTATGTTTTTTATTAGAAAAAATTACCAAAACTTTTAATTCACTTAATTATCGTGAAGTTTAATTTTAAAAAAGTCCATTTTTTAAATAAAAAAAAAAGATTGTTATAAAAATTATACGTAACAAATTTTGTATTTTAAGAAAGAATCCGACAAACAATCGGAACAAAAGTTAGTCCAATGTCATAATTTCGTATTTTAAAAGAAAAAAGTCACATTAAAATTTTAATTCCTTTCGGTAGAAGCGTAAGGAATTTAATTTTCTACATTTTGAAGAATTTAAAGTTATATTTGAATACAAATTATACTTTTTTCTCAATGATAAATAATTTAAGTAACATAACCTAAAATTTAATAAATGTTTCTTATTGGCTGAAAATTGTAATTTTTAATGAATTACAAGAATTTGATCCATGGAAGGTAAAAATAAAATAAATTTATGTCATATTTTTTGTTTATTTAAAAATTGTCATTTTTATTCAAATGCAACTTTCAATCGTTTTAAAGGTTCAAAATTAAATTCTTCGCCTTTCCACCAAAATGAATTTAAAATTTAATTTGTTTTTTTCTTTTAAATTACGAAATTATGACATTGGACTAACTTTTGTTTTGACTATACATCAGATTCTTCCCTAACTGCATTGGTTACGTGAGAAAAGTCATTTGTTTCAATTTCTCGAAATAAGAAAATATGGATTTATCAAGTTTTGAAAACTTGCTCCTCAATCATTCTTTTATTCGCTAAGTTACTTTTCAGCAAAAGTGTCTTCTAACAATTGGATATTTTCTTTGTTTTTGAAATAGTATAGAAAACAACTTTTTCAGTTATTCGTAAATTTGGCGTCGGCGCTAAGAATCGAAAAATTATTTCCATAGAAACAGAAAGATTAACACATTTATTTTAAAGATTTCAGGTTCATTAGTGTTCGAACTCCTTTTAGGTGAATCGAAACTCTGAATTTAGTGATATTTTATTATCTTGAAAAAACCTTGAAAATAAATTTTCGAAACAGCGTCGACGCTAACTTGAGGTACTTTTTTCCTAACCTGGTAAATTTCATATTTCAAACACTTCACATTGTTTCGCCTATTCTCCTTTTTTCCCTCTATTTCATAAAATTTTTCTTTTTCCAATAAGTAATATTCAATAAAAAAAAATTGTAAAAAAATTTGGGAGAACATGAAATTATTTTTAATTGTTTAAATAAATTATTTATATTTTTAACAATTTCTTTAATTTTATATAATGACAAATATTAATAAAAAGTGGTATTATTTCTTATTATTCATACCAAAAATCAACTCGATTCCTCTTAAAGAACGGTAGAAAATAATTTCGAAATAGTTTATCACATAGAGTAGAAAAATGTTAAAACTATAAAAAATCATAAAAAAACTTTATATAATGAATAGCAGTTTTTATATTATATTATATTATTTTTAATACAATTTTAATGAAATTCCTCAAAAAATGTAATTATTCTTAAAAATTTTATTAAATTCTCCTCCAAATTTCAATTATTTTTATAAATAGTTACTTAAATTGTTCTCCACAATACAATTATTTTCAAAAATTTTAATAAAATTCTACGCAAGCATTTAATTATTTTCATAAATAATAACATTCTTTGGAAGGATTCAATTACTTTTATAAATAGCAAAATTTATTGCAGAAATTCAATTAGTATCAATACATTTTAATAAAATTGAATTAATAAATTTCTAATTATAATTATGAACAGACAAGATTATTTTAAAAAATTGAAAAAATTCTTTATTTAATTCAATTATTATTTAAATTTTTAATTAAAATTATTAAAAAAACATTATTTTCAAAAAAATTGAAAGAAACTCGTCAAAAGAATTTAATAATTCATAAAAACTCTAATAAAAATTTTTGCAGCCATTTGAAGATTAATTTATGTTTAAAATCAAATAAATTTAAATTTGATGAGAAAAAAAACCGTAAAAAATATTTTTGTTAAATTGCTATAGTTGTGAGTGATTCCCCAATCTTTCCTATTCAAAAATAATTAAATTCCTGTAAAGAATTTTATTATTTTTTATATTATGAATTAATTTTATTATTAAACGTACCCTATTTTGAAAATTTCCCCTATTTATTTCGTCGCAGGAAATCAATTATTTTCAATAATTTTTAAGTAATTCTGCAAAAGAATTCAATTATCTTGATAACCAACAAAATTCTCCCCATAAAATCAATTATTTTTAGGATTTTTAATGAAGTTCTTTTCCAAAATTGAATTATTTTGATAAATATCAAAATTCTTCTCAAGAATTCAATTATTTTAAAAAATTTTAATTAAATTTTTGTCAAAATTTCAATTATTTAAACATAATTTAATAAAATACTTTGCACGAATTCAATTATTTTTATAAATTTTAATGAATATCTCGTCAAGAATTCAATTATTTTTATAAATAGACAAAATTTTCGCCAAAAATTCAATTGTTTTCAAAAACTTAAATGAAATTCCTTCCAAAATTTTAATTATTTTCAAAAGTTTTTCGTAATTCAATGTTTTTAAATATTTACTAATTTCATAAAATTTATCAACAGATTTAATTATAGAAAAAACTTTTTGATACAATTCTACGAAAAGATTCAATTATTTTCATAAATAATAAAATTTCATTTACGAATTCAATTATTTTCATCGCAGAATTTCAAATATTTTTAATACAATTTTAAATAAATTCCTTGAAAAATGCAATTATTAGTAAAATTTTTTTTTAAACTTGAGGAAAGAATTCAATTATTCAATAAAACAATAAAATTCGTTGCAATAATTCAAATATTTTCATAAATAACATTTAATTCGTCGCAGAAAATCAATTATTCTCAAGGAATTTTAATAAAACTCTTTTCTAAAATTCAATTATTTTGATGAATATCAAAATTCATCACAAGAATTCAATTATTTTGAAACGTAAATAAAATACTTTGGGGAAATTAAATTATTTTCAAAATTTTTTAAAAATTCTTGTCAAGAATTAAATTATCTTTATAAATAGATAGGGAAATTCTTCTCAAGAATTAAATTATCATCAAAATTTTTTAAAAAATTTTTCTCAAGAAGTCAATTATTTTCAAAAATTTTCATAAATTTCTTCTCATGAATTCAATTGTTTTCAAAAATTATTATTTAAATTCTTCTCAGAAATTCAATTATTTTTAAAAAATTTAATAAAATTCTTCAAAAAGTTTTCAATTATTTTCAAAAATTGTTATAAAATTTTTTAATATATTAAATTTCATTAAAATTTGAATTAAATTCCTTAAAAGAAATTAATTATTTTCAAAGATTTTTAATACAATTCTCTTCGTAAAAATTAAAATTGAAGAAAAATTCGATATTATTTATTTTTGTATTTAAAGAATTGATTTTTTGTAGAATTAAATTATTATTTTTCGTTCTTTTAACTAACAATTCTGTAGAATTAATTTTTTTGAAAAAGTTTAGTTGAATAATAATTGATGTTATTGATTTAAAGTAGAATATTAGTTAAAAAATCTAGAAAATGTTAATTGAATTGAAATGATACAAATAATTTTGAAGAAATTACAGTAACAATATTCTTGTAATAATAAAACAATGATTTTGTCGGTCGGTCATCTTTAATTATTATAAAACATAAAGAAATAAATCACTCCGAGTCCTCGACTCGGAGTGATCCATTTCTTTATGTTTTATAATAATATTCTTATGAGTTGTTCAATTTGAAAAGGTTTGAATTTGAAATTTTTGAACATCTTAATTTCAATGAAAAAAAAATGATGAAATATTTATTTTCAATAAAACTATTGATGTTTATGAATAATTTGACTTTTGAAAAAATTTGTAAATAAATTTAATAGAATATTTTTTTGTGTATCTAATAATTTTGAGAGTGAATTAGAATATTCTGTTTTTTTTTTGTTCTTCATGTATACTCCATTTGGATTTTTAGATTTTTACATATATGACAACCCCTAAATACTCTCCAAATTTCTCCAGGTTCCCAAATACCTCCTATTTGCGGTCCGTAGCCGGCTTTTATTAGAAGAACTCGTATTCACAAGGTCCTCTCTGGCCATAGTTAAGGGAAACTACGGAAAACCTTTAACTGAGTACAGCCGATTTATCGACGTGCTATCGTGCCTATAATAATGCACAAATTTCTTTGATTCAAAGAAGCTTTTTTCTGGGTGTTGGATGTATAAATTCGAAGTCTCGAATGTTACAACACAACCAAGTTCTCGACTTCCGAATCTCCCGCTCAGATTATCTCACGTGCCGGAAAAATCCCAGGCTAATGGGCGCGAACCAAGTACCCTTAGTTCTACAGCGTCCGCCGAGCGAGGCATTTATCCGACTGAGCTATTCTGTCGGTTGAATGAGAATATTCTTTAGGGTCAGGAAAAAAGTGAAAGTTGTGTTTTGAAATGAGGGAAAAGTCAGGGAAAAATAAAGTTAAATTTTTGTGGGAACCCGGTTTCAATAAATTATATTTTTATCGTTATTAACCAATTTTTATGGTCCCTTAAAAGTCCCCTATTTCGTCTAAAATACTTTTTAGTGTCACTGTGAAGCCTGTCAACCATTATTGTCAAAATAATTAAAGACGTTAAAAGTTAGCTAGTTTATGGGAAGTTTAACTGCGGTTGAATAATAATTGCTCTTGTGTGAAATAACGACATTAAACTAAAATTGTAATATGTCTTCCTTGTTACGAGCAGATAACTTTGGAGGCAATGAAATCCGACACAGATGAGGTGTCACTTCAGGGAATTGAATTCTGGTCGAACATATCCGAGGAGGAAGTGGACTTGTCGATGGAGGAAGGTGAGGCGAACGACTTGGGACAACCTCCAGTTAAGGTGTCCAAGCATTATGCAAAGGGAGCTTTGCAGTACTTGGTGCCAGTGCTTATGGAGAAACTAACAAAGCAAGAAGAGTGCGACGATGAGGACGATTGGAATCCTTCAAAATCCGCCGGTGTTTGTTTAATGCTACTAGCCTCGTGCTGCGAGGAGGCTATAGTGCCACACGTTCTTCCGTTCATCAAGGACAACATAAAGAATCCAGACTGGCGATATCGAGACGCAGCCCTGATGACCTTCGGCTCGATTCTCGGTGGTCTCGAGTCCACGACTCTGAAACCACTCACCGAACAAGCAATGCCAACTCTAATAGAACTCATGTACGACAATAGTGTGGTGGTGAGGGACACTGCCGCGTGGACATTCGGCAGAATATGCGAAGTCATTCCAGACGCAGCGATCAACGAAACATATTTGAAACCGCTGTTGGAGTCGTTTGTGAATGGATTGAAGGCTGAGCCGAGGGTTGCCGCGAATGTCTGCTGGGCTTTCTCGGGTCTCGCTGAGGCGAGTTACGAGGCCGCGGAGAGCGCCGATGAAAGCGGAACGCCTGATACTTATTGTATGTCGCAATATTTTGACTTTATAATTCAGAGACTTTTGGAGACGACCGATCGTCCGGATGGAGCGCAGGCGAACTTGAGGTCGGCCGCTTATGAGGCGCTTATGGAGATGGTGAAGAATTCGCCGAGGGACTGCTACGTGACTGTGCAGAAGACGACGATGGTGATTCTGGAGAGATTGCAGCAGGTTCTGCAAATGGAGACGCATATACAGAATCACTCGGACCGGGCGCAGTACAACGATTTGCAGTCGCTTTTGTGCGCGACTCTGCAGTCGGTCTTGAGGAAAGTGAGTCCGGACGATGCGCCGCAGATCTCAGACGCCATCATGGGAGCGCTTTTGTCAATGTTCAATTCGAACTCGTGCAAGTCGGGCAGTGTTCAGGAGGACGCTCTCATGGCTGTGTCGACGTTGGTCGAAGTCCTCAGCGAAGGTTTCCTCAAGTACATGGACGCCTTCAAACCATTCCTATTCCTGGGTCTCAAGAATCACTCCGAGTACCAGGTCTGCTGTGCGGCCGTGGGCGTCACTGGCGACATTTGTCGCGCTCTCAAGAACAAAATGCTGCCATACTGCGACGAGATCATGACCCTCCTCTTGGAGAATCTCGGCAACAACACAGTTCATCGCTCGGTGAAGCCACAAATTCTCGCCGTGTTCGGCGACATTGCCTTCAGTATCGGACCGGAGTTCAAAAAGTATCTGGACATTGTTCTGCAGACACTGGCTCAAGCCTCTCAGGCCCAGGTTGACAAGAACGACTACGATATGATTGATTACCTCAACGAACTGAGGGAAGGTGTCGTCGAGGCCTACACTGGCATCGTCCAAGGTTTGCGTGGCGACGACGAGAGCAACATCAGTCCCGATATTATGTTGCTCGAGCCACACGTGCCATTTATCATCCACTTCATCACGTCAATTGCCCAAGACGCCGATCATTCGGATGGCAATATTGCCGCTGCTTCCGGTCTCATCGGCGATCTGATTAGAGTCTATGGAACCAAAATGTTGCCCATGGTGGAAACTGAGGCAATTACCGCATTGCTGACCAAAGGTAAAAAATCGCGCACCAGTAAAACGAAAACACTTGCACTTTGGGCCACCAAAGAAATCCGCAGAGTAAAGAACACCGCAAACGCTACATCTAGTTGGTGAGTTTTTTCCTCTTCTCTCTTGATTTTCAATTTACCATACAATTTTATACCAATTTGAAGTCCACAACGTTTATCAACGAACAAAAAAATAGTTTAATAAGTTCAATACTCAATGATAGTGTAATAATTTACCAAAGAAATTGAAAAATTTAGACAAAATTTACAGCAAATAAAAGAGTTATGGGAGACGTTATGGACTTTAACATCATCATTTTATTAATACACCAAAAATTTTCTTCTTTATTCAGACGATAATTGACGTTTAGTAAGAAATTTGTTTTTTTTTTTGCAAAATCCTTTTACATAGTGATTTTTTATGTAAAATGCTACAGGAAAATTATCATTTAGGAAAAAATGAAAATTTCCAAGTTCTAGGTGGCACGTTTCAGAAATTCTTACTCATATTAAAAAAATCTATCAAGGTTTAAAAAATGAAGCCTAAAAAAATCACAAACTTGTAAATTTTGAATCTAGGTATTTTAAATTTTTATTATTGACCATTTTTGTTGGCGCAGATTATGAATCTAGTGTCACATTTTCAAACTTCAAAATGTCGGATCGATATGGCGGACATTTTTTCAAAAATTTACTCGGATTTCCATATTTTTTTGTTTCAAATAAAAAAATGAGATTAAGGAGAAATGAATTTTTACAAAAGAAAAAAATTATTATTTATTATTCATGTAACAAGTACAAAAATAATTCTAAATTGTTTGTAGCCATTTTTTAATTTCATTTTGTGAATGGAGTTACATTTTATAATTCCTTTTTTTGCTGTTTTAAAATTTGATCGTATTTTCTCCTATCTCTCCTTGTATTTGAGAGAATAAAATTTTTACGATTTTTACTGTCAACGTAAATTATCGTCTGATTGTAAAATTAATTTGTCTTTTTGTCATTTATTCTGGTAAGTGGACACTGTCCGGTATAGCGCTGTTTATTATCGCATGAAGAACGTGACATTTGATATAAAAGCATCGCAGATAATTAAACGGAGACTCGGTTTGCAATACACGAAGCAAGGGAATAAAAGTTGGTTAGGTCGTTTATAAAAGTTTTGAATGCACACCATCTCCTACGGAAATAAATATAAATGAGGCACTGAGATCGAAAAGAATTGAGTTGAGAAAGAAAGTATTGAAACGTGAGTTAGCATGACAGGGAAGCAGAATATTTAGGGGAAAGAAAGAGTGAAAGAAACGAGTGTGTTGAAAGTAAAGAAAAGAAAAAAATATATACAAGGGGGTTCGGACTTCAATAGACATGGTTTGAATTTTCAAAGGAAACCTGATTTCTAGAGCACGAAAGGAAGGAAAGATCATTTGCAATTTAACAACGAAATTTTTTTTTTAAATGTTTTTTATTTATTTATTTTTTTCTTTTGAAAGAAGAATTAAGAAAACGTTAATATTCATCATCAGTTAAAAAGTAATTTATAGGGCTTCGCACTCATCTACAAAAACCTACTATTTACTAGGTACTTTTTTACTATTTGATACTATCTGGGTACTTTTTTTAGATTTGTCCCTTTTTTCAGAATTTGCAGTATACAATTCGCTACTTAATAGTTGAAATAAGAAAAGTAATATTTATTTTCTTCAAAATAATTATAAATTGAGAAATCACAACTTCACACTGTTTCATTAATACATCCAAATATTAATAAAGTAAATGAGCCAGTTTATGAACTACTAAAATTTCCACTTCACTTAATCGTGAAAATGTATTATGTATTTTTTATTAAAAATTTTTTCTTATAACAGGCTTTACAGTCTATCCCCCATTTCCCTAAAAGTTCCTTTTTTTTAATTTTGGCCCCTAAACGTACCCTATTTTGAAAATTTCCCCTAAATTTCCCCTATTTTTTTCTTTTATCTTTTAATGATGCATTTACACCAAATTTAGCAAAGTGCCGTTGAAACTTTCAATTGGAAACTTTTGTTTTGAAAGTTTCACATCTTGAAATTTATAATCGATGAAATTTATAAAATTTGTAAGATTAGTATTTTGGTGAAGTCAAGTCTCAATTATGTTTAGAAGTTGGTTGTTTTTTTAATATTATTTAATTATTACAAAACTTTTAATGCAATTATCTTGATAAATAACAAAATTCTTCAGAGAAATTCAATAATTTTTAGGAATTTTTATAAAATTCTTTACACAATTTAATTATTTTCATAAATTACAATAATTTATCCCAAGAATTCAATTATTTTCAAAAGTAATACTATTCTTCGAAGAAATTCAATTATTTTTAAAAATTTTCACGAATATCTCGTCAAGAATTCAATTATCTTTAAAAAAAGCAAAATTTTTCGCCAAAAATTCAATTATTTTCAAAAATTTATAAAAATCTTTGCAAAAGTTCAATTACTTTCAAAAGTTTTTTGCAATTCAATAATTTTCAATATTTACTATTTTCATAAAATTTATCAACTGTTTTAATTATAGAAAAAACTTTTTGATACAATTCTACGAAAAGATTCGATTATTTTCATAAATAATAATATTTCATTTACAAATTCAATTATTTTCATCAAAGAATTTCAAATATTTTTAATACAATTTTAAATAAATTCCTTAAAAAATTAAATTATTATTAAAAATTTTATTAAAACTTGATGAAAGAATTCAATTATTCAATAAAACAATAAAATTCGTTGCAATAATTCAAATATTTTCATAAATAACATTTAATTTGTCGCAGAAAATTAATTATTTTCTAAAATTTTTAAGTAGGTAATTTTACAAAAGAATTCAATTAGCTTGATAAACAACAAAATCGCATAAATTCTTCCCATAAAATCAATTATTCTAAGGAATTTTAATAAAATTCACTTCCAATATTCAATTATTTTGATAAATATCAAAATTCATCACAAGAATTCAATTCTTTTAAAAATTAATAAAATACTTTGCAGAAAATAAATTATTTAAAAATTTTTTTCAAAATTCTCGGCAAGAATTAAATTATTTTTATAAATAGATAGGAAAAATTCTTCTCAAGAATTAAATTATTGGCAAAAATTTTTCTCGTAGAATTAAATTATTGGCAAAAATTTTTCTCGTAGAATTAAATTATTATTTTTCGTTCTTTTAACTAACAATTCTGTAGAATTAATTTTTTTGGAAAAATTTTAATTGAATAATAATTGATGTTATTGATTTAAAGCAGAATTTTAGTTAAAAATTCTAGAAAATGTTAATTGAAATGGTACAAATAATTTTGAAGCAATTACAGTAACAATATTCTTGTAATAATAAAATAATGATTTTGTCAGTCGGTCATTTTTAATTATTATAAAACATAAAGAAATGGATTACTCCGAGTCTTCGATATTTATATTTTATAATAATATTCTTATGAGTTGTTCAATTTGAAAAGGTTTGAATTTGAAATTTTTGATCATCTTAATTCCAATGAAAAAAAAATGATGAAATATTTATTTTAAATATAACAATTGATGTTTTCGAATAATTTTACTTTTGAAGAAATTTGTAAATAAATTTAATAGAACATTTTTTTGAGTATCTAATAATTTTGAGAGTGAATCAGAATATTCTTTAGGGTCAGGGAAGAATTTAAAGTTATGTTTGGAAATGAGGGAAAAGTCAATAAAAAATAAAGTTAAATTTTTGTGGCAACCCTGTATATAAATAAATTATATTTTTATCTTTATTTAACTAATTTTTTTGGTCCCCTAAAAGTCCCCTATTTTTTAATTTTCAGTCCCCTATTTCCTCTAAAATACTTTTTAGGGGCACTGTGAAGCCTGTGACCGGTAAATTTTTTCATGAAAAAAGTGTTCACCCTGTAAAAGCATTATTTACATTTTATACATTTTATATTTAAAGTTTTTTTACATAAAATAAATAATATATGAAAAGTGCTCTACCCGCGATAGTCAATATTAGGTGGTAACCCTCGATTAACAAGTTTCAAACAAGTTAACTTAAAAGATTATCCTCCATTTTGCATTTTCAGAATTTGACCCCAAATTTATAAGCAAGAGCCCGAAAAACCTTTTTGAAGAAGATTTTATTGAAGTCCAAAAAAAATTTTTTTTCCCGCATTTTAAGGACTTTCTTTAACGGTTAAGAAAGTTAAGGGGTTAAAGTTAAACATGACAGTTTTCTTCTTAACGAGTGCGAAGCTTGAATTTCCAAAAAAATAATTTAAACAGTAGAATTTATGAGTATAGAGTGAAACGTACAATTTTCTTTGCATACAATGTGAGTACAGCCTTGGTGATGTGATTTAAATAAATTGATAAAATTTGGAAACTTAAAATTTGAAATCGATAAATTTGGCTTTTTTCAGAGAAATTAGAAATAAACATACTTTAATAATTAGGTGGTAATATTTTTCTTTGGGAAATTGGTGAAGGGTATTTTCTAAAGTTTATTTAAAAAAAAATGTTCCTTTTTTGTAGAGCGAACAATAATTTGGAAATGAAAAGACGGTTAATTGGCCCGATTTTATTGTTTACAGATCACCCCACAGTTGTACTGTCATACGATTTGATTTGACTAGAAAGCTATCGAACACAATGCAAAGACAACAAGATTGGATGGTGCGGATGCGAGTTGATGGATGTGCGTGAGTTCCAAAAAGCTATGACAATGAAATAATGATGATGATGATGGTGATGATGATGATGAGTCTGCACGTGTCCCCTGGCGACGATGTTTAATGAGCCGGTGGTTATAGTCAAAAACAAAAACACCTGCCCACCGGATCTATCGACTGCAGTGGATGACGAAGAGTGCAAGTGGATATGTTGCCGATGAATGAACCAAAAAAAAAAAAAAATGAAACGCAGCTTTGTCAAAGTATGTCTGAAATCGAAACTGCGTCTTCTAACTGCGTGTCTGATCCATTGTACACAATGGAATACTCCGATGGCCGATGAATCAAGTGATAAAAATGAAATCTTCTGAAAGGAAGAGAGAATGTTGTGAGAGAGAGCCAAAGCGCAGTGTGAGAAAAATAGGCATGTACGCGAAACGAAAAAATGTGTATATCTGTGATGAACGAGAGAATGACACAAATGTTTACAAGTGATAATTGAGAGAAATTGTAGTCTTAAAAAGTTCGGATGAGGACATTTAGTAACAAACGCACTTTAAAAATATCGTTGTCGCTCATTGAATTTTCATATTTTCCCCTCTTTTTACAAAAATGATTTAAAAAAAGAAAATAGTGCGTTTGTTACTGCACAAGTGATGATAAGTGAGAATAGATGAAAAATTAAGTAAATGATGAAAAGTGAGAATAGATGATTATTAAGAATAAACAAGAACCTTGCGTTCGACTTCTTTTTTTAGTGAGAGAAAACAAAAAAAAAATAGGAACGCGATATTTTTGTTATTATATTATTGCGCGCGATGATCTGTGTGTTAATTTTTTTCCGTATGTGAATGTCCGTTTACTGTTGATTGAAATATAAAAAAAAAATTTTTTATTTTTTTTTCGCTCGAATGTGTTAATGAGAGAGAGAGAGAGAAAGAGATGTATTTTTAAAAAAAATCCTCGTCCAAACTTTCTTTGCAGTGGTCGAGCAAAAGCTACTCAGAGTTCTTCATTATCCAGACAAATTATTTTTTATTAAAAAAAGGCGAAGTCATAACTTTTAAGTTTTTTTTTCTGTTTATATAAAAATAGCGATTACGCGTGATGAATAATTTTTAATTTTCTATATATATATATTTTTTTTTCCTTTTACCATTGGCAAAATCCAATGCGAAATAATTTTCAATAAATCAAGTTATTAAAAAATCATTCCAAATCAGAAGCGGAAATTCGATTGCGGAACTTTTTGACTGTGTTTTCCTTTTTTCCTTCTTCTACAAAATTAGCTTGTGTTGAAGTTTAACTGAAAAACAAAACTGTAAGACAAGTCAGTCTATGTGCGGAAAGAAAATGGACATTAAATTTCTTTTTTAGATCATCAAATGGTCTTTTAATGTGATTTTTTTTAATGGTCGCGATTGTTTTCTTTTTCATTTAATTCGTGTAAAGATTTATTTTTTTTGGGCTTTAATCCAAATGCCTCTCTTCCTATAGAATAATAGATGTGTAACAAGTACCTGTTTAAATACGTTCCGATTTAATCGTAAGTTATATATTGCTCATTGAAATGTTGAGAGAAAAAAGTAACCAGTTTGCGCTGATAATGCATTCCAAAGAGTCCTGCCGAGATATTTTTACTAAAACAAAATATTTTCTTCCGTATTCAAAATTTTTCTTTCTTGACATTTGTAGAAACTTATTGTAGTTTTTATTATTATTATTATTCTTATTATTATTTCTATCAAAAAGTATAAATCCTATTAAAGTAATTCATCTTGAGCAGGACCTATAATTTTGTTTAAATATAAAGTTTTTTTCTTAATGCACAATAGAAAATAAATTTTTTTTTGTTAAAATAATATTTTATTTGAAATTTTGTTAAAATAATGCCATAAAAAATTTTCTTCAGTTGAAGATTCATTGTAAGTACGTAAGTACGTTCAGGTTTTTCAGACCCAAAAAAAAATTGTTTTGATAAATTTTTATCTAATTAGGGTAGTGGCACCAGTGAAAGAACATTTAAGGAAATGTATACTTTTGATACTTTTTATTTTTAATTGACATTCTTGAATTTCTTTTTAAACATATGCAATGAATAGCAAAATTTCTAAAGAATTTGAAGCCTATGATACAAATTTTGTAAATATAACATAAAATATCAAATTTTAATCAAATATTGAAAAATGTCCATTTTACCAGTGAAAGAATGTTGACCAGTAAAAGAACAGTTGTATTTTCCAGTGAAAGAACAAATCAAATTTATATTAATACAGTGACTAAAAATAACAAAAATTATATTAAAAACGCTACAAATATTCTGAAACAATTTTACAACTTACTATTATTAATATTTTCCTAATTACGCAACCAGAAATATTATTTAATTGCACCCGAAACTTGTAACCTTTTTTCTGTTTATGCTTCATTCATTTGTCATGTTCATAACCCACCAAAACATTAAAAAATTATTTTTAGAAATAACTTGCATATTGAATCTATTTTTTTATCATAAACTATATTCTGAAGAAATAAGGAACTAAAAAATATTTTTTTTATAGTCCTAAAAGTTATAATTTGTGAAGTATCGTAATAAATAATCAATTTATTCTTTTACTGGTGTCAATTCTTTCACTGGTGTAACTACCCTACGACAAAAAATATATAATCCTTCAAGTAAATTATTAATAACATTAGTTATTAATTTTTAATTTTATAAATAATTAAAATTTAAATTAAAATTTGCGAGATTATTTGTGATACGCACTCCGAAGAAAAGTACCTATCTTAGAAGCAAATTGTTTTAAGGTTATGTTTGTGTTATTTTTAATTCATTTAAAAGTTTTGTTTGTATTTGTAAAACGAAATTTAATTTTGATTAATTACTTTAGTTGTAATGAATATTTTAATATTAGTTTTTTATATTGGGAGTTAATCCTCTTTGTGTAATTTCATTCATAAAATTACAAACATAACCTATAATTTTTTGCTTCTAAGGTACGTTACTTCGGAGCGCATCACACTTTTTTTAAAGTAATAACGAAAAAATACAGAGAAAAATGATAGGTTTTCTAGGTCTGTGCCAACCCTGAACTTATTTCGATTTTTATAATATAAAAAAATAACTATAGTCAGTTTTTAAAAATTATTTTTGAATAATTTTAAAAATTATACTTAAAAATTATTTTGAAGCAAAGAATTAAAACTATTATAAGGGGTTTTGTCAGGTCCTAAAGCTTTAACTACTCAAAAAAATAATCAAAAGTGCAAAAAATGGCAACAAGAAATTTTTGAAATCTGCCAAAAGGCTTGAGTTTTGATGGTAACAATTTTTGAAAAATAGTATTTTGCAAAAAAACATTTAAAGTTTTGTTATCAAAACGTTATAGTTTGTCAAACAGAAGTAACCGAATCAGCATAAAACTTGTTACTCGATAGTTTTTATGATCGTTGACTACGAATATGATGGCAGTTTAAAAAAATTAAAATGGCGGACCAAAAAAATTTAATTTAGATAAATTTGCTTAAAATTCGTTACTTCATGTGAAAAACATTTTTTTAAAGAGTTTTTTGGTATTTTCTTTTTAAGAACCATGAAAACTTAGAACATCAAAATTTTGACCATGCGTATTCAGTAACATTTTAACAACAAATTCAAATTTTTGCAAGTAAAAATATTTTAATGATTCCGGATTATAAAATTGGAAAGTGATGATGATCATAAAAACGCCGTCTATCGGCAACCACGATGCTGACTACTTGACTGATCTAAAATAAACAAAAGAAATTGAATTTTAATCTGTGAGTTTGTGGCTATCGCTGGAAATAGGATTATTTGAAAATATTAAAAATTGAATTTTTCCCGCGGCTTTGAAAAAATTTTTTTTTTCAAAAAAACGTGATTTTTTTGTCTATTTTGTTGTATAAAAAAGAAACGACTTAACCCCTTAAATAATTGAAATTTTTGAGAATTTTATTGAAGATAAATTATCTTTTAAGCGTCACATTAAAAATTTAATTTTTTAATTTTAATTTTTTTTACATTAATAATTTCTTAAAATTGAATTACATATTTTAAAGACAAAATGAAAAAATTATTTTATGTGACATTATTTTAACAGAATATTATAGATAGCTAAAGATTTTTTTTTTATTTTTTTTTTTTTTTTTGTTAAGAAAAACTTTTAACAATTCTGATGCAAAAAAAGTTGAAATTGAATAACCTTTATACCTCGTATTGAAAATCCTATTTTCTTAAGAAGGCGCACTAGTCAATTATTTCAATAAATATACGTATATCAAAATTTTTATTTTTTTTCTCAAACTCTTATATAAATGAAAGTGAAAAAAGTAATGGCCTAATATTAGAAATATGTGATTCAATCAATTTAAAATATTAATTTACATTCTCAATCATTGAGAATACATATTTCTTTATTTTTAGTCAAGTGTTGAATTTTTCTTTTTTTTTTATTTAAAATTCGTTCGTATTCAAATTTTTTCGTCATTTTTAATATTAATATGTTTTTAGGCTAAATATTCAAGTTGCAAATTTCGTTGTTGAAAGACCCTGAAGAATAACATTTTTTAAGGCAGATCTACAATTACTCAAATATACAACTTGAAGTTAGTCACCTTTTATAATTTATGAAAAGAATTTAGTCACTCTCACTTTTAACAATCTATTGAGTATACTTGCTTTAGGTTGACATTTCAAAAAATCCCTGAGTGCAAGTAAAAATTCTGTATGTAGCGTTTGAGCATTCGATGAGATTCTATATGAGAGAAAAGGAAAGAATGCCTTTACACTTGGGTAAATGTGTTTTAAAGATTTTTTTTAAAAGAAAAATGTGTTTATAAGCCAATTTCGATAGAACTTTCAGTAATGCCATTTTGTACCTATATTAGGTACAAAATATTATAAGAACAATTTTTCTTATTTTCTTTTAATTTTTTCATAATGCGACCATATAAGTTTCTTTGCAACGAAAGTAGATAAAGATCTTTTTTAAAAATGTTTAATTTCATTTTTTTAAAACATAGTTAGAACTAATACAAGACTGGATAAAATTTTAAGTCAATATGTCTGTCAGAGGCAAATCAAAATTTAATCTCTCAGAGTCTTTTTTTCTGTGATAAACTAAAAATTTTGCCTGATTGGTAGTTGGCAATCCTTATTTGAAGCCCAGTCCAAAGAATTCCATAGGTGGAAACAGGAAACGTCAGTTCGATAGAAAGGGTCAGCAAGTGTACTGAACGTCCCCTCTTCTTTCTCTTTCTAGATACGCATGCGCATGAACGACGCGTGTATTTCTAGGAAATAAGTTAGGCTACGTCCACAATAGACTTTTTTGACCTTATCTTGAACTTAATATAAGAATACAAAGAAATCTATTCTTTTATTCTGTATGTTCAACATAAGTCCATAAAAAAGCTTATTGTGGACATAGACTTATAAATAACCAACATAAGCCTGAAGAACATTTAGACTTTTTACAATTTTCACCTAATAATTCGCGAAGAACGTAAATAAGAAAAATTTTAAAAACCTTTTTTCTAATTAAATATTTCTTTCATAATAAATAAATATAATATAATTATATACTAAATAAATAAAAAGAAAAAATTTTTAGACAAATAAACAACAGAAACAGCTGTTTCTATTAAAATGCATCAGCGCGCATGCGTCAAGAGACAAAGACAAAAGAGGGGACGTTAAGTACCCAACCAACTTTCTTTATTAACTATATTTTAATAGATATAAAACTTCATTTTATTAAACAATTCATTTGTTCTAGAATAACTTTTTTTCCTTAAAATATCCAAATAAAATAATTCATCATGAAAAAACTGGATGCGACCTTCATCAGAATTAATTTTCAAATAATAATTTCAGTTTACTGCAAGTTGGCTGTGAGTATTTGTATAAAGTGATTAACAATAAGAATTTTATTAATGATTTACGGGTTGTAAGTTTTATTAAAGAGAATATGGTGGACCTCAACATAATCTCATAACTAAAAAAAAAAATTTTTACGCAAACAAGAATTAATACAGTAATAATATCAAACAATTTTGACTCGGGAGAAAAATCGCATTCTTTATCTAATGTTATAACTGAATTTTGCAAAATTGTTTAAAATTAATTTTTATTTTATTCTTGTTGGCGTTAATTATTTTCTAGTTCCTGAGTTATGTTAGGTCTACCGTATGTCTTAAATTTCTTTTTTCCTTTTTTAATTTTTTTGACAAAATTAGACCGCATAAACATTCGTGTTTCGTAACTGCAAAATATATTTTCACATCGCTTGTCATTGCAATAAGCCGATGATATTAAATTGACAATAACGTAAAGTCGGGATCGAAATAAATAAAAGTAAAACAGTAAAAGTTTTCGATAATGTTTTGGAACTGAAAATACTGGAGATTTGAAATTTGCGAGAGAATTTTCATAAATAGATTAACTTTAAAAGATTTCAACTAGAAATTTTATAAAATAGCAATTATAAATGAATTGAATTAGAAATTTTAAGAAACTTAGATTTTTGAAAAATTTTAATAATTGAAATTCTTTAGAAAAAAATTTTGAAAAATTCTTTTGAAATTAGTTAAATTTTTCAAATATACATTTAATTAGTTATTAAAAATAATGGATTTATAAGAGAATTTTAGTTAAAAACACTAAATAAATTGAATTTTGGAGAAGTTAAAAATCATTGCAGAAATTCAATTAATTTTCACAAATAAAATTTATCACGGAAATTCAATTATTTAAAAAAAACTTTAATAAAATTCTTCCCAAGGATAAAATTATTTTTATAAATAAATAATAAAACTTATCCCAGAATTTCAATTATTTTTGAAACAATTTTAATTTAATTTCTCAAAAAATGTATAATTATTCTTAAAAATTTTATTAAAATTCGTCGAAAGAATTCAATTTTAAGAAACATATAATTATTCAATAAATTTATCATTTTTTATTTAAATAATTGAATTCTAGTAAAATTTTCAATTAAAAATTGATTTAAAAATTAATTTTAGTTAAAGAGTTGCGTTTGCAATTTTCATAAATAAGATGAACTTTAAAAAGTTTCAATTTGAAATTTTTAAAAATTTCAAATTTGAATGAATTTAATTAGAAAACTTAAAAGAACTTAGATTTTTGAAAAAATTTAAAAAATGCAAATTCTTCTGAAATTAGTTAAATTTTTTAACATATATTTAATTAGTTATTAAAAATAATGGATTTATAAAAGAATTTTAGTTTAAAGCACTAAATAAATTGAATTTTGGAGAAGTTACAAATGATTGCAGAAATTCAATTATTTTTAAAAGTTATCAAATTTTTCTCAGAAATTCAATTATATGTTCAAAAAAGTAAAAAAAATTCTCTTAAAAATTCCAATTATCTTTATAAATAGGTAATAAAATTCTTGCCAAAATTTCAATTATTTTCAAAACTTTTCCTCAGTTTCATGGTTTATAATATCTACTAATTTATTAAAATTTTTCAAAAGAATTCAATTATAGAAATAAAAATTTTGATAAAATTCTATGCAAACATTTAATTTATTATTTTCATAAATAATAAAACTCATCGCATGATTTTAATTATTTTTGATACAATATTTTAATCAAATTCCTCGAAAAATGTAATTATTCTTAAAAATTTTATTAAAATTCGTCAAAAGAATTCAATTATTTAAAAATTTGTTTATAAAATTCTTTATGAAAATTCAATTTTAACAAACATTCAATAAATTCAATTCAATAAATTATTTACTTTTGTATTTAAATAATGAAATTCTCGTAGAATTTTCTAATAAAAATTGATTTAGAAATTAATTTCAGAAAGTTTTAGATAATAATTGAATTTTGAAAAAATTTCAAATTAAAATCTTTAAAAATTTGAGTTTTTCATATATACTTTTAACTAACAATTCTGTAGAATTAATTTTTTTTAAAAGTTTAATTAAATTTTTTTTTTAAATTATTTGAATCTTTTATTTTCTAAAATGTATATTTAATTGAAAAATTTCCAAATAATAGAATTGAATTGTAAACAAATGGATGTTTTTACGATTCTTGCAATTACGAGACACAACTGTATATTTTTTTATTTTTATTAACGAGATAAATCATTATTTGTATTCAGTTATCTATTTTTAAGGATATTCACATAAGGGGTCGTTCATAACCTACGTCACACTCCTAGGGGTGAGGGGGGGGGGGGGGTGTCAAGCTGTGTGTGACGATAAGAAAAATTTTTAATTACAAAATAATTACTAAAATTATCATTAAAAATATTCTTAAAATATGAATTAAATTTTCTGCAAATATTATATTCAATTTTTCTTTTTAAATTTCAAAATAGAAAAGTGGTTTTTTTAATTGAAAAAAATGAAAGGTTACAATTTTTTAAAATGTCGATTATACAATAAATCTGTGTTTACCGTGTATGTCTAAAACTAAGATTTATTCTTAAAATATTCTTAAATAATGACAATTTTTTGAGTATTGGTTGAACAAAAAATTGCATTAGTAATTTAAAAAGCCGGCCAGTTCCTGATATTTAGTAGACATAAACCAAGAAAGAATTACGAACTTAATGAATTAAACAATTAATGAAACAATCAATGAATTAAATTATAAAAAAGAAATAAATGACTTTATTAAAAAAAAGATATGGTTTTTGTTACTGAAAGTTTGATCGTTAGGTATTTCATATCCAAGTGTGTATATATATATATAAATAAAAAAAAGTCTGATGCCAGTATTTTGAATATATGTACATAATAAAAAAAAATGCTATTGAGTTTCTAAAACAAGCAAAACATATTCAAAATTTAATGAAAGTTGGCAAAAAAATTTCCGCACGAGGAAATATTAAAAATATTGAGAACTGATTGAAATCGTCGTTTGAAACAAATTTCAAAAATCAATGACGAAAATAATTGGCTCAAAAAAAAATTTTATATTTATATATTTAAATAGCGAGGAATCTCAATGGTAAAAAAGAAAGAAAAGTTTGAGAATTTCTTGTACAATAAAAAAATATACAATAAGAATCAGATTTTGTAATTTGAAGGACTATTTGGAACCGTGCCAAAATTTTAAAGAAAAAGGAAGATAAAAATATCGTCGTCCAATGAAAAACTTCCTCTCTTTTTATATAAAAAAAAAAACGAAAAAGAAATATTGGTAGAATTTAAAAAGTGAGTGTCATCAAAAGAATGGTCGGTTTTTAATAAATCATCATGTACTATGGAGTTGAGAAATGAGATAATATTCAAAAAGCATTTGGAGAGTGCGTGATCGCAAAAAAATAATATATGTGGCTGGACGATTTTTTTCATATGGCGGCAAGAGTTTCATTGTACAGCACCTATCGTTAGTGATCCTTAAAATTCAGGTAAATTACTTTTCCTTTTCTACTATATTTCTAAAAGAAAACTATTTCTTTCTGGAAAATTACTGAAAACTATTCTCAAAAGAATGCTTGATTTTAAAAATATTTAACTACAATGAATCATTTATTTTCAGTTTTTTTTAATTTTTTATATTTATGGGACTTAACATTTTTGTTTAACTAAACAAAAAAAAAATTATTTCCCAGGTTTTTCTAAAAATTCGATGTCTGAATTCTTTAATTTCCAGGAAAGTGAACAAACGCACAATTTTTTATTCTACCCTGTACGAATGTGAGTAAACCATTTTTCATTTTTACTTTTTTTCGACTTTTAGACTATTACGTTTTAAAAAAATGTAATTCGAAACACAGAATTACAACAGAAAAGAACTGAAACGTTTTCAAGGCAAACATGAACCTATAGATTGTACAATATTTTGCAGAAAATTCAGACTTGCAATAATTGAATATTGCAGATTTTAAATTCAATTTATTTTAAATAATTTTATTTAAAAATTCTAAACAATTGAATTTTATAAAAGTTGCGCTTTAAATTTTTATAAATAATATATATGAAAAACTAGGAAAACTATGGCTTTTTAATTTATTATAAATTATGTCAATTACAAAATTTTTTATTTTTAAAAATAATCTTCAATTTTTGAATAATTTTATTATACAACATTTTTAAAAATTCAACTTTAATAAAATTGTTAAAAATAATTTAATTATTTTCAAAAAAATTTTAAAAAATTCTTCGCACGAGATTCAATTATTATTTTCAGTAGAATTTTAATTAAATTCGTTGAAAAAATTTGCAAGGAATTAATAATTATTTTCATACATGAAATAAAATTCTTCAAATGTATTCAATTATTTTCAATATAATTTTATAATAACATTTGTCGAATTAATTCAATGATCAAAATTTAATTATTTTCACTAGAATTTTAATTCGATTTCTCAAAAGAATTGAATTATTTTCACAAAATTTCCATAAAATTCTTCAAAACAATTTAATTAATTTTAAAAATTCTTAATAAAATTCTGAGCAAAAATTAAATTATTTCAGATTCAAAATTAGAGGCTTCACAGTCTGTCCTCTATTTCCCTAAAAGTTCCCTTTTTTTTAATTTTGGCCCCTAAACGTACCCTATTTTGAAAATTTCCCCTATTTTTTTCGTCGCAGGAAATCAATTATTTTCAATAATTTTTAAGTAATTCTGCAAAAGAATTCAATTATCTTGATAACCAACAAAATTCTCCCCATAAAATCAATTACTTTTAAGAATTTTTAATAAAATATTCTTTCCAAAAATTCAATTATTTTGATAAATATCAAAATTCTTCTCAAGAATTCAATTCTTGTCAAAAATTTTAATTAAATTCTTGGCAAAATTTCAATTATTCAAACAAAATTTAATAAAATACTTTGCACGAATTCAATTATTTTTATAAATTTTAATTAATTTTTCGTCAAGAATTCAATTATTTTTATAAACAGCAAAATTCTTCTCATGAATTCGATTGTTTTCAAAAATTATTATTTAAATTCTTTTCAAGAATTCAATTATTTTTAAAAAATTTAATAAAATTCTTCAAAAAGTTTTCAATTATTTTTAAAAATTTTAATAAAATTCTTCAAAAAGTTTTCAATTATTTTCAAAAATTGTTATAACATTCTTTAATGTAATAAATTTTATTAAAATTTTAATTAAATGCCTTAAAAGAAATTAAATATTTTCAAAAGTTGTTAAAGAAAGAATTATTTATTATTAATATTATTAAATTTAATGATTTCTTTATATAATTAAAATTTCACAGGAATTCAATTATTTAAAATAGAATTTGCATAAATTTTGTCGAGAAAAAATATTATTTAAAAATTACGTTATAATATTTTCCGCAATAATTCAATTACTTTCATAAATAATAAAATTCGTTTTAGAAATTCAATTATTTTTATAAATAATATAACTTATCGTTGAATTTCAATTTTTTTAATACAATTTTAATTAAATTCATCAAAAAATGTAATTATTGAAATTCGTCAAAAGAATTCAGTTATTTAATAATTTGTTGATGAAATTCTTCATGAGAATTCAATCTTAAGTAACATTCATTTATACAATAAATTATTTATTTTTGTATTTAAGTAATTGAATTATCTATTAGAAATTGATTTAAAAATGAATTTCATTTAAAATTTTAGATAATATTTGAATATTAAAAGCATTATTGTATGAAAATTTTAGAAATAATTGAATTTTAATAAATAAATTTTGAAAAGGTTTTAAATTAAAATCTTTAAAAATATGAATTTTTCATACTTTTAACTAGAAATTCTGAAGAATTAATTTTTTTTTTTAAAGTTTAATATTGCACTTTTTTTGAAATTAATTAAAGTTCAAGTCATCTTTTATTTATAAAGTTATGTTAAAGGGTTGAACGGGTTATTCATTCTTTAAAGATGTTTTATTTCATTGTACTTTGCCTTAAAGTGCTTTTTATAATTTTGTCTGCCATATTTAATCAGCCGTTTTGAAATTTAAAAATTTGCCAAAAAACTATTTTATGTTTTAGGTTCCTCTGTTTTTGTTAAGTTCTATTTTTAATTATCGTTTTTTAAAATACAGCTTTTGATTAAAATTTTAACAGAATTTATTTTTTTTAATTTTGTGAATAATGTAGGTACTTTTTTTTTTTATTATTGTCCTGAAATAAAATTGTTGTTCCAAAAAAATATAATTGAGAAATTTTTTTTGCCCAATTAACGAGATGTGAAACTGAATTGATATTAAGACACTGTTAACTTATAATTATCAAATTGCAACGAATTTGATGCCAAAAATGATGATATAATAAAAAATTGATCTCAATTTTTGCCATTAATTTGATACTTAAAAAAAAACAGTGTAGTATAAAAATGTCTGATGGTAACAACCTGTTATTGTTAATAAAGAAAAAAAAATGTTTGTTTAACTTGAATTTGATAAATTAACTAAAATGTGATGTGATATTTATGCTGTGGGTGTGAAAAGTTTTCTACATTTACATAAATTTTGGATGCACTTATTTATAATCGGAAATTAAGGAAAAAGAAACTTATCCTGTAATTTGAATTTATTGTTAAAAAAAAAGTTATATATCGAATTCGGAAATGAAAACCTCGAATTTTTCAGATTGTAATTAATGTACGGTACTGTACAATTAGAATATAGAATGTAATGAGAAAACAGCATGGAATGCGCTAGAGAAATAATAGCGAAAATGCTAAACCACTTGGAAATGGAAAATCGCACAATTTTATTGGATAATATAAAGAAATTTTACAAATATTTTTCTCTCCATTTTGCACAAGCGAAAAATTTCCAAGTAACGTTTAACATTTTGGCGAAATAAATATCGGCGTAAAATGCGTGTGAGAAAATATGAAGATGAATATCGGCGACAGTGCGATCGAATATGCGTGTAAATGTAATTCTTTAATGCGGCAAAAAAAGAGAGCGAAAGATGAAGAAAGAAAGAAAGAATGTGAAAAATATGATAATAGAGTTGATGATGATGATGATGATGATGAATTAAATTCAAGTGATGCTGAAAGGAGGTTCCAATGACTTCCGATGATATTGTGTTGAGAAGAGAACGAAATAAAATATAAATTCCGAGTATTGAGGTGAGAGAGCATGTAAATTTCATGTAAAACAGAAAACGAGTGCATTTTGGCATATATTTTTGAATGAAGGGTCCGCGAATTTTTGAGTGCGAATCGCTGAGCGAAAGTGCCATAAATTTCTTCTACTAGTCTTTTCGTTCGAGAAAATAACGTGAGATGAATTTTTTTCCTTGAAAAGGAGAGCATGCATGTCAACGTGTCTTTCCGTTAGGATGAAAATAGACGAGAGAAAGAAAAAAGAATTCAACTAAAATCAGTTCTGACGCTTTCGTCAAAGAAAAAACGAAAAAAATAATAATGATCAGCGATCACTGATCACTTCGCTCGAATAAAAATATTTCACTGAAAATTCAATCCTTGCTTCATACCTATCATTTTTTAATTCATTTAATTTAACTTTTTTTCTTAAGTAATTTAAGTTAAAACTTTTTTTTAAAAACTTTTTTTTAAAATTATTTACCTTAGGTAGGTACTAATCTAATCCTTCGTTACAAATGCTTTACAAATAGGTAAAAATTCTTATATTTTTAAGAGTCTTTAAATTTATTTTTTGTCACTGATGCAAAAAATTTTATTTCGTTTAAAAGAAAATATTTTATTTCAGATTTTATTTAAAAAAAAAATGAGTTAAAATTTCTAAAGTCTACTAACCTGAAATATAGATTTTCGAAACAGCGAATTTTTGAAAATTCGTCATTATACAACAGAATTAAATACATTTTTTAGAAGGTTTTCTGATTCTTTTTTAAATGGTGTATAAATTTTTAAAAAAAAATGCAATATTTGACACTTTATTTGACAGACGAAAATTATTTTTACTTCTTTTTAAAAAGGAGCCTTTTTTTTCCTTTTCTGTAGACTTAAAATATTGCTTCCCACATAGCATTCAATTATTTTCAAAAATTTTAATAAAATTCTTTGGCGAAATTTCAATTACAGATTTTCAAAAATTTTCCTTAATTCAATGTCTTTCAATATCTAATAATTTAATAAAGTTTTTCAAAAGAATTGAATTATACATATTTAAAAAAAAATTTTAATAAAATTCTACTCAAACATTTAATTATTTTCATCAATAATAAAACTCAGCATAGAATTTCAATTATTTTTAATAGAATTTTAATCGTATTTCTAGAAAAATGTAATTATTCTTCAAAATTTTATTAAAATTCCTCGAAAGAATTCAATTATTTGAAAAATTTGTTGATAAAATTCTTTATGGGAATTGAATTTTAAGAAACATTCAATTATTCAATAAATTATTTATTTGCATTTTATTTGTATTTAAATAATGGAGTTCTCGTAGAATTTTCTAATAAAAATTGATTTAGAAATTAATTTCAGTTCAAATTTTAGATAATAATGGAATATGAAAAGAATTATAGCTTGAATTTTTAGAAATAATTAAACTTTGAAAAGCTTTCAAATTAAAATCGTTGAAAATCTAAAATTTTCATATGTACTTTTAATTAACAATTCTGTAGAATTAATTTTTATAAAAAAAATTTATTTGAATTTTTTTCAAATTATTTAAAAGTTTTATTTACTAATATACATTTAATTAAAGAATTTTCGAATAATCGAAATTTCGTAAAATCAAATTAAAAAAAAAATGGATTTGAAAATTTTCAAAGAACTTTTTCAAAAATTATTTAAAATAATTGACTCAAAGAAAAATTTTAATTAAGAATTTCAGAAAATAATAATTCAAAATTGAATTCATGAAATTAATTTTGAAGAAGTTGTTACAAATGACTGCATCAGAAATTCAATTATTTTCAAAAGAAATAAAATTCTTCGTTTCAATTTTGTTCAAAAACTTAAAAAAAATTCTTGTCAAAATTTCAATTATCTTTATTAATAAAATACTTCTCCAAAATTCAATTATTTTAAAATATTTTAATAAAATTCTTTTTAAAAATTTCAATTATTTTCAAAAATTTTCCTCAAATCAATGATTTTCAATACCTAGGTAGTATTTCAATAAAATCCAAAATAATTCAATTATTAAAAAAAAAGTTTAATTTACGCAAATATTTAATTATTAGATATTATTGAATTAATATTGAATTATTTTCATAAATAATAAAAATTTCTCAGGAATTCAATCATTTACAATTTTTTTTTTATAAATTTTTTCGCAATCATTCAATTATTTTCATTATATTAATAAAAATTTTTACAGGGATTTAATATAGGTAATTTAATACAATTTTAATCGAATTTCTCGAAAAATATAATTAGTCTTAAAAATTTTATTAAAATATTATTAAAATTCAATTATTTTGACCTTAAATTTACATTCATAATTATTGAAAAAGTTGTTGATAAAATTTTAGTTACAAATCATAGAAAATAATAATTATTGAATTGAAATGATGAAGATATAATTTTAAAGAAGTTACAGTATAACAATATTCTCATAATATAAAGTAATTATTTTAACACTCGGCCATCTTTAATTATTATAAGTTATTGAATTTTAAAAGGTTTAAATATGAAATTTTCGAAAGTATTGATTTCTATGGAAAAGTAATAATAATTAAAAATTTTTTTGAAAAAGATTTATTCATATTTTCGAATAATTATTAATTTTACATTTAAAGAAATTCGTAAATAAATGTAAGCAAATGAAAATTAATTTTTTTGAGAAATGGGCGGGGAGGGGGGGTTGGGTCATATGTAAATTTAAAGAAATTAAAATTTTTCATTGTCAACTATTCGTTTATATGATATTTAGATACAATGAAATGTGTAGAACATTTTTTATGCTACCCGTATTGAAATATCGTAAAATACCAACCAACATTTTTTTTATTTGCTTCAACGTACTTTAAACTGAAAATGTCAATAAAATCCCAGATTTAGGCGATTAAATACGAAAAAAAACTTCTTGCATCAGAAAAATACGACTTTGCCATGCGTCATTGGCGATCGAGCTTGAAATCATTCCTGTAACATCATGTGTCAGCAGTGTCCCTAATCTCCTTTAAGTACCCTTAACCCAATTGAATTATCTATCCCCTTCTTAGACGCTCGGTTGTCATATCCGTTGCAATGCTGCATTTTTTTTTTTGCCGGCCTCAGTCACCGCGGTTGGAACATGCGAATAGTGAATCGACTGCTAATTAGAAATAATTGCAAGAAATCAATATCCGAAGAAGATTACACTGAAGGTCGTTGGCCTGTCGGTGGTAGAATAGTTTTCGGAGTCTTCATCAATATTATTTTTTTTAATTCGTGAATCGTCGTCACAAACCCCGAGGATCTTAAATAAAAATCATACTTCATTGTGAACTTGTAAGGGGGCTAATGCATGTCACGTGACGTTTTTCTAAGGTCTCTCCGAAGTTTCGGTTTTGTGAAAATTGCCGAGAACTCCAAATATGCACCTGCCGGATGATGCCCCATCGCCAGATGGCAAGGAATCTTCTTCGACGGCAGCAGCCGATGATGATGTGAGTATTCAATTTTGATAATTGCTCAATTCTTCCTTAGAAAACTTTCAAGTGGACGAATATTTTTAGGCATTCAAAATTTAACTATTATTTTTCAAATTCATCCTTTCGTGACCCACCGAGAAACCCAGCGATTGGATTTTGTTGAAACTTGTTACTCTGGTGTTTCTGGGGGCACTGATAACGAATCTTAAGTCAGATTTTCAAAATTTTGAAAATTCAAAATGGCGGATCCAATATGGCGGACATTTTTTGAAAATTGCTCAAATTTACCAAAAACTTGTTACTCGGGCCTTTTTAGGGACGTTGATTACGAAGCAGATTTAAAAAATATGTCCACCATTTTGAATTTTGAAAATCTGTTTTCGGGGTCGCTGATTACGAATCTGGTCAGATTTTCAAAATTTTCGAAATTAAGTATCACATGCCTTATGAATTTTTTTGAAGTTAAGTTAAATCTCGAATCTCAGGATGCCTTTGATCTTGATGACTTATTACCGGTTGTGGGAGAGTTTGGTCGCTATCAGAAGCAACTACTATGGCTGATTTGCTTGCCAGCATGTTTACCATGTGGCTTTTGTGCATTTAATCAATTGTTTATGGCGAACACGCCAGACCATTGGTGCAAGGTTCCAGGACTTGAAGGTCTGGACCCAGCGAAACGAAGAAGTCTCGCAATTCCCACCAATCAGGTCTGATAAGAATTGAAAGTCAAGTTTCAAAACTATGCTATAGACTACCCTGCTAATGTGCCTACATTTTTCTTATATTCAACCTTGAAATATATAGTACCGTATTAATAACTAGATTTAAAAAAATAAATGATTTTGAGTATATAAAAAAATCGAATGTTATTACAAACAGTTTTATGCTTAAATTGTTTTTTTTACCGATTGAATAAAAACAATTAAGGCATTGAACGTCTAAACTTGTCTATATAATATCTCTTATCATAAAGAATCGTTTCTTCATGATAACATTTAGAGTAGATAATTTTGAAGAAAATTTATTTCTCCTATTCATGCGATTTTGTTACCTTGACCTTCGAGGGTGCATAGATTTCACTTCCACATTCCTCGCTCTTTTAGATGTAGTTGGTATTGTTATACATATATTTTTTGTAATTGATCTACTTACGTTTTCATATTATGTAATTTTCTATTATTTTTAGAATCATTATTTTAAAATAATTGTAATTTCACATAGTGATTTTAATATTATTATTTTAAATTAATTAACATGTAAAATTCATTAAAATCAATTTTTTAGATTGCCTAAAGTAGGATCCTCTTTAAATATGAGGAACACTTAAGATTAAAAAAATTGAAATTGGAACATGATGAAGACGAGAGATTCCTTTTGTAGGCTTATCCTTCTAGGCTATCTATATAGGTTTTAGGAATAATTGTATGTTTAATTTGTTGCTGTAATATTATGTTGTAAATGGTTTAACAGAATTTTTTTTAATTCTTAAAAAGTAATGATTGAATTTAAATTCAAAAAACAGGATGACAATGCAACATACAGCCAGTGCACAAGGTACGATGTGAATTGGACAGATCCAGCTATTTTGGAGAGAGATACTATGACTCCTAATTCCTCCTGGCCTGTGGTACCCTGCGATCATGGTTGGGAATATGACATGTCAGAAGTATTGTCTTCGATAGTTATTGATGTACGTAATCCATTAGAAATTGAATTGTAATCATTATTTGTTTTTTAGAATTATAACGAGATTTATGAAAATTGTCTCATGATTGGAATTTCTACCTCACCAATAATAAATTCAAGTTTCCTTTATTTTTCAGTTTGATTTGGTTTGTGACTATGCGATTTATCCAACTCTTGGCTTGGTGGCTCTCAATACTGGAGGTCCGATTGGTGTCTACCTTTTCGGTACACTAAATGATAGGTATAATTAATTATTTTAAATGCGTTTCCACTTTTAAGTTACTCACCATAAAAAATATATACTTTTTCTCACACGACTTCACTTATAATATTCAGTCCTCCTTTATGAATAGGATAGGTCGAAGACTCTCGTTTTTTACTTGTTTGGCAACTCTAATTGCTGGTGGATTTTTAACATCAATATCTAATAGCTTCTGGACCTGGGCAGCTTGTCGAGTTGTTGTCGGACTCACCATTCCAGCAATCTATCAAATTCCGTTCATAATCTGTAAGAGTCTTAATTTAATTTTTTTAACAAATTTCATTTAGCATCTGACAAAGCATAATGGTCATCATAGTTTTTAATTGTAGTATGTAAAATTTATAAAAGGGTTCACTAGTTGTATCATGAAAAAAAATACTATGTATGGACTTAAATAAATTAAATTTTCTGCATAACGTCAATCAAAATCTGACGCTTTCAACATAAAATTAGAAATTTAATTTACAACAAAAACCCTAAATATTACAACTGGTTTACCCCTTTTCAACTAACGAATAAATAATTAGACAAATTTTTCAAAAAGCGTTAGAATTAGTTGGACCAAACTATCGATCTTTCGTCACTGTCATGACCTGCTCTTTCTATACCATGGGTTTGTGCATGTTGTCTGGTGTCACTTATTTGGTGCGAGACTGGAGGACATTAGCCGTAGTCACCAGTGCGCCATTTTTACTATACTTCTTCTATTGGTGGTCAGTTTTCTATCTCTTGGTCATTTCATTTTTTTTCCTTTTGCTTTATTCGATTTAATTTTAACAAGCACCACAAGTTAACCTACTTGGAATGTAGTTATTCATTTCCTATAACCTATCTTTATGATTATTTGCCTTTTTTAATGCTGCTAAATTAAAGTTTATTTCTTTAATTTTATATTTTTGTATATGCCCACACAGCAGCGAAAATTTTCTGAAAGTTGAAATCAAGTTTCATGCGTTTCGACGGTTGCAATAAACTTAATTTCAATTTTCCCGCTTAAAAACCAAAGATGTTAAAAAAGTCAAAATTTTGTAACACTAGAACAATCTTTCTTAACCATTAGAGAGATCATTCTTTGGTGTCTAAATATTCTCTAAATCGTAATTCCGAAGCCCTGAATATGTCGATTTCAAAATAGCGATATAAAGAAGTCATATTTAGACATAAAAGAATGATCTCTAATGGTTAAGAAAGGCTGTCTAGAATTCAAAAATTTGGATTTTATTAACATCCTCTTTTCTGCTAAGATAACAGGAAGTTTGGTAACGGGCATATAGGTTTCTTCCAGAATCACCACGATGGCTTCTAGCGAAAGGACGCCTTAGTGAAGCTAATGAAATTCTAAAAACTCTAGCCAAAGTTAATGGAAAAGAACTTCCCGAGTCGTTCACTCAAAAACTTCATCAGAGAATGACGATGACAAGAACGAAAAGCGAAGAAGAGAGACTTCGTAATGGTCCCGGAGTGCTCTCCCTTTTCAAAACACCAAACATGCGATTGAAGACGTGCCTTATTACTCTTAACTGGTAAGCATTAATTTTTACACTTACCCTTACATCCTTCCTTATACTTACCTTACGGGAAAAAAATTCCCATAAAATTACTTTTACGGGAAGTAAAAGTAATTTACAATTTTGTATTATAACATTTCTTTAGGTTCGCCAACAATATGGTGTACGTAGGTCTGTCATATTACGGACCAGCACTTGGAAACGAGGAGCATCTCAGCTTTTTCTTTTCCTCCCTTGCCGAAATTCCAAGTTATCTTGCTTGTTGGGTAGCAATGGATCGCTGGGGTCGAAGATGGCCCCTTTGTCTCTGCATGGTGACTGCCGGAATATCTTGTATAGGGACTGTTCTTCTTTCATCCGGTAAGATTTCTAATTTTCTCGAAATTTACTAAAGAGAAATATTCGAATCCTAAAAGAATCTTCGCTTTTATGGAACTTTTAAAAATTTTTAATTTTGTAAATCAAAAGAGTTAAAACCCTCATAAGAATAAATTATTTGCCTTCAGATGCAGTTGTGGCGACATTAGTCTTGTTCCTTCTATCAAAATCAGCAATATCAGCTTCTTTTCTCATTATTTATCCATTTGCTGGCGAACTCTATCCAACTCAACTTCGAGGAGTGGCGATTGGATTTTCTGCCTACATCAGCGGACTGGGACTTATTATTATTCCTTTCATTACTTATTTGGTAAGGTCACATCTTATAATAATTCATTACATTAGATCCAATTAAAAAATTATATAAAAGTATATGAGCAAAAACTGCAGGTCGTACATGCCAAGAAATTCTAGAAACCATCAAACACTCTAGAATATTATAAAACAATTTTACTAAATGAATTTTTCATTTCAGGGAAGAGATAATTTAGTATTGCCGTTAGTTATTTTGGGAGTGGTGTCAGTAATTGGTGGAGTTTCAGGCCTGAGATTACCGGAAACTCTGCATCATAGACTCCCGCAGACTGTAGAGGAGGGTGAGCTTTTTGGTAAAGATTGGACATGTGCAGACTGTCTTCGTTGTGTTCCACCAAAGTAATTACATTATTCTTCAATATTTAAATATTAAATTTTACAATTAGTCCTTAACTTTTCCTTCTTGAACCATAAATTTCGCAGATTTTGTTGTCACCAATTCAATTTCAATCTTAAAAATGATTTGCTTCTTTTGAGCCCGCTGCTTGTTGTTTACCCGAAAAATATACTGAACTCGATTGGATGTGATTTGAAAAGTATTTTCCCTAACACCCGCTCTGAAACTGCAATACTTTCAAGGGTTACAAACCGTGGCGAAAGTGATACTTTTCACAACAGTTGGAAAAACCGTGGCGAAAGTAAATTGCTGGAGAATCTGTAGAATTTACTTATGTATTATTGTTATTTTTATTTTAAAAGATTAAAATAATCCATGATGGTATTATTTTTGACGGAATAACATTTTACTAACCAACTAAAGAAACTAACGAACTAAGTAACTAAATTAACTAACTTACTAAGTAAGAAAATTAACTAAACTATCTAGCTAAAGAAACTAACTAGCTAAAGAAACTAAGGAACTAACTAACTTACTAACTAACAAAACTAATTAAACTAACTAACTAAACAAACTAACGAACTAAGTAACTAAATTAGCTAACTTACAAACCAATCAAATTAACTAAACTAACTAGCTAAAGAAACTAACGAACTAACTAAACTAACTAACTGACTGACTAACTAAACTAATTAAACTAACAAACTAAAGAAACTAACGAACTAAGTAACTCAATTAACTTACTAATTTACTAACTAACTAAAATAACTAAACTAACAAACTAAGTAACTAAATTAACTTACAAACAAACTTAATTAACTAATTAACAAAATAAACTATCTAAATTAACTAACTAAATAACTAACTTATTACAAAATAAGTTTGTATACATAATTTATTGTGTTATTTTCGTGTTTACTATTTATTAACTTGTATAAAATTTCCAAAGCAACCTAAAATGTTATTAAAAATGAAATTGTTAGTTACAATTATAAAAACATCCAACATGCATTTCCTCGCAAGGCGTTAGGGAAATCGTTATGTACAACTCGTGGTGAAAGAATGATTTTACGAGAGGGATTTTTTTTTTTATTTAATGGCTTTTTGCAAAGCAGATAGCCAAAACACAATTTTACGAGAGGGAAGCTTGCTGCTCGAGCGTAGCAAGAGCAGCAAACTTCCCTCTCGTAAAATCACTCACTTTCACCACTAGTTGTACAATGTACTATTTTTAATATTTTTTAGACAAGCATCAGCAACAACATCATATGAAGATCTTTCAGCGTGTGAGACAATGGAACTACATGATTTGCCAGATTTACCAAAACTAGAGGAGCAACGTTCCTCAGCGAGTGTTCGTCGACTAGTTCGTCAAACAAGTGTTATGGACACTCAACGAGATTCCGATGGTTCAATTAAAATGACTTACTGGTTTTAACCAGAAGCACATTTCTCTTCTTTCTTTTCTCTTCTTTTTTTAAAAAAAACAACATCCGAATGGAAAATGACATATTCACACAAAACTTGGGAGATTTCGTGAGAGAATCGAATTTTTATTTATGATGTGTGTACAAAATCAAAGAATAGAAGAAATTCGGACGATACTTAAGGGAATCGATTGTCCGCTCGTCGGCGTTTCTTCATTCTGCCGACTTCACAGCCGAGTGGTCCTGTTATAACAGCTAGAAAAAAAAGTGAAAACAAGTACAAATTAATTTTTTTATTCCAACTTGTATTTTACATAATTTCATTAAAATTTATAATTTTTTTAATTTAATTTTTCTTTAGTAAATATTTCACATTTAGAAAATATTAGTTATTCTAATTCTGTTTATGAAATTTGGCTTCAAAGAAATTAGTTTTTTTTTTTAAATTGTATGAAATTGAATTTATAAATATGAATTAAGTGTGCAAAAAATTGAATATAAAACTTTTAATTGAAAAGAATATTTATCTTCTGTCTTTACCTTTCCAGTAATCGACGTTTTAAATCAGGTGGATAAGCAACGTATATGTAATGGTCTGGCATCTCCTCGCCTGAAATTGCTAATGATTCATCTAGAATCTCTTTTCTTCTGTCGTCCAGTCTTCCAGATCCGTGTATGCCTGGTTCATTGTAGTGTGAAGTAGTAAAATCGGTACTGTGATTGTACTTCGTATTTCTACTCTCGTTATCAATCATCGAATCCTCTGCCGAGCTAAAAATTGAAAAATTTCTTTAATTCATTGTCATCTAAATTTCTTTCAACTTTCATATATTAACCCATTAACGACCAAGCGGACGAAAAATTACCATTCACTTTAATCATTCTGTTTTGTATGAAAATTGCATCAGGAAAAAATTGCATATAACTCAAAAAAATTTTACTTTCAATTTCGTCAAAGAAATTTTTACTTTTCACTCACTCCATGTTAATGGATATATGCAAATTTTTTCTGATGTAATTTTCATAAAAAACAGAATGCTCAAAGTCAATGGTAATTTTTCGTCCGCTTGGGTTAAATAAAAATATATTAAACTAATTCTCAACTTACTTGAAAACAATCCATACGATGTAATAACATCCAAACACACTTGCAGACAATAAGACCAAAAATGTGATCAGTAAATACCAAGGAGTATGGCGATGTTGTTTTTTAGTGTCCTCCCAATAACGATCGCAACTTAAATACCAGCAAACAGCTCGATTTAATTCACCTGAAATTAGTTTCATCTTTAGGATGTAATCGCTGAATTTCATTTTATTATCAGAATTAAAAAAATTAAAATGGCAGATTCAATTCAGTATTTCAGTATCAAAAATTTTAATACGGTGACTGAAATGTTTAAATGTTCGCGTATTCGTCTATGAATGTATAATTGTTAGTCGCCATATTGGATCCGCCATTTTGAATTTTGTAAAACTGACCTAAACCAGATTATCTACTATTATTTAAAATAAAATTAAGTTTATACGTACTTTCGACCTCCTTAAAGTCCCGTAATGAAAGATTAGCAAGAAGTCCAGCGATGCAATCTCGAACAAGAATCTATAAATAAGAACACTGTAATTAGATGATTTTTAAATCAATAAAAAATTCAATAATTTATAGGATTGCAATTAGGCTTATGGGATAATATTCGAATGAATACTGGATGAAAGTGGGCTCCTTTTTCCAATCAAATAGGAATTAACCCCCAAAACCATATTTTCGCTTCCCCTTTTAAAATATTAATCGGACAAGAAAAATTTATTTGAATATAAAATTTTTACAAACCTCGCATTGAAGTTTCAATTTTTGCAGTTCCTCTGGTTTGCAACTTGCTTTAAGTTTTCCAAGTTTAAAGGCTTTACTACGTCGCTTTTTAGACGCAACTGGATGAGCAGCCTCTACAAAATCGATACTATCTTCCTCGTCGTCGTCGTCGTCATCGATTTCTGCGTCCTCTTCATCTTCTCCTTCCTCTTCGTCACTACCCTCGCCTTCGCAAGCACTGCTTTTATTATCAGGTCCTGCTACATCCTGGCGATAGGAATTTTCCGAGTACTGAACCTCCAACGATTCTTTATCACGTTGACAGTATCTGAAAAAAATTAACTTATCAAAAATAATCATGTTTCTTATTTCCCTCATTATTATTGAATTAATTTCTTATTCAGAAATCGTCGATATAATCAATAATTTTTTCAAGTTTATTTTTGCACCAAGAAATTTTTTTTTTTCGTATTTGAAATACCTTTGTAAACTGATAAAAGAACTGCTACTATCGGAGGTTGTCTGGACTTTTTCCCCTCGATATGTTCTGGAAAGTTCACGAGAATCACATGGCGTGGATACCCTTTTCTCAGTAGTTTCTCTCCAGACTTGAATATCTGTATTTAATGTAATTGTGCCATCGACTAATGAGCTATCAAAATCATGATTGCCCAAGACATCACACCTCATTATGTCACAGTAGTCTGCAAGACAAACGGCGTCTTCTGCCTGTAAAAAGTAATTCTGCTTATCAACAAATAGTTCATCTTCATTGTCTTTGGTTACTGCAGGGTTGCCATAAAAATTTATGTTTGTTTCCCACTCTCAAAATGATTAGATACTCGAAGACATCAATAACTTCTTTTTTTAAGAGGGGACCCCTCATTTATTGGGTCAAAAAAATTGATTTTTTGGAAATAATTTTAATTGATTCTACAACTATTCAAGAATATACCTTTTAAATTTTAAGTTCGTGCACTACGTACCGTATTGATGTTACTTTTGTGCCTGTTATCGAAATGTGCGTCCAGGTGATTCTCGGTGTAAAACGACTTGCCACATAAACCGCACGTCCATTGAGAAGATCTGTGCTGATGTTTTGCCGCCTGTTGGGGATAAAATATGTCCCGACTCTCGTGGAAAGGACATTCCAAAGGCAACTCGACCTGATACTTCTTCAGAATGGGGATCCACCTCTGAAAAAAATATTTTTATTACCACAAAATTGTTTACTATTGTAAAACTTATCATTCCAAGTTATCGAGAAAAAAAGACCTAGTGGGTATTGGGACACAACTCCTAAAGTCAATTTTAATCAAAAAGTAGTGTTTATAGGACATACGATGTTTTTAAGACGTCCTAAAAAGCGTCCAATGGTTAATAATGCTCCTGACGGCTAAAGCCGCAACTAAAAACCGCTATACTTTTCCTCCTCATAGAAATAATAATAATAATAATAATAATAATAGAAAACCTCTGCCAAGTTTAAAGATGAATTTATTATGTACATTTCATGAACACTTTGCTTTCTCATGGAGATTTTTTCAATCAATAACTTCGTAATTTCTAATCGAATTAGGTTCAAAAATAGATCAATCGAAGCGTTTTTTAATAATCAACAAGTTGGTTACGAGACTTTTAAGTTTCCAAAAAAAACTATTACGACTCAAAGTACTCTCGTTTTATGTCCACACGTGAGACCTACAATTTAAACAAAATCCATCCCTAAAGCTCTTCATGATCTCGAGATATTTATGAAAATGTAAAGTTTACACACAAACACACACACACACACGGAATAACATTTTTTTAAAATGTCATTTTTGAATTCCCGAGGTCAAATAACATAAAGATATGTCAAAAATTCGAATTTAAAAAGTTTTGTTATTATAGGTACAAAAATAACTTTTTTTTCAATAACTTTTTATAAATAGGGTAAAAAATAATTAAACCTTGGGCCAATCAATGTATTTTTAAATATACTGTAAAATCCTTATAATAGTTTAATAATTAAAGAAAATTTTTTACATTATTTGACATCAGATTTTAAAAATTTTAAATGTCGAATTCAATAATATGGTGAATTGAAATTATTAAAAGTAAACGAATCTTTATAAAATTTTGTATTTATACGTTTTTTGGGTTGTAGGTTATGAATTTGAAGTCTATTCAAAATCAAGATGGTGGATAAAAATTTGTTTAGAGGTATATACGAATTTTTATAAAATTTGATATACTTGCTTTTTTAGGATCGTTGATAACAATTTTGAAGTCAGTTGGTAAAAACTCACCTCGAATAGTTGAATAATAAATGTCAATCGAATTCTACGCAATTAGAAGAAATCCCACCATGTTATGGGTAGGCCATTTTCAATGTTGAGAAACCAACTTATCAAATTCATAACAAATGATTCCAAAAACAGATACAAATTAATTTTATAAAAATTCACTAAAATTTATTTCAATACACTTTGGGGCTAAACGGGGAAAATTCAAAAATAAAAAATATTTTTTTCACTTACCTTCTGTACGATCCTCCTCACAACAGACGCGCGATCTCGTGGACATGATATTTTAAATACACTCGGCCCCGGCCAGGGTATCACAGACAAAAACAGCACCGTCAAAATCTATAACAAATTTTTATTTTCAAAAAATTAAAGACAGAAAAAAAATGCAAGCAATAATCTTCCAAATTATTATTAATTTGCAAATTGTAAAAGGAAATACATATTTGTATAAGTTTTGTCACAGAATAATTAAAGAGGATTAAAAATAAAACTTATTGTTAAACTTGAGACTGTAAAGAACGGAAGTAAAGAATAATCGAAATTCCTTCGAGGATAAATGAATTTTTAATATAAGAGCTATACGAAATTCGTGAATAGAATAAGTAACCGGAAGTGGGGTTAGATAAAGTTTGCACTTTGCTTTGATTAAACCAAAAATTTATCGAATAAAAAAAACACCATAGTAATTTTAACTGTAAGTAAATTGTAATAAGCGATAATAATTTTTATTTTTATAAAATTTACTATTACAGTGCTAAAAATTAGTTACTTTAAATATTAAAAATTATAAAAATTGTCAATAAACCATCTCTAATAATTTTTATAATGTAATTTTTTGTAACTTCCGTGTCATAAATAAATGTAATCAAACAAATGACATTCATAGAACAGGATATGCGCATTATAAATACCTCGAAATAAAGGGGTTGGGTCTTCATTCATAGCCCAATAAACTGTGCGAAGCGCGACTCAGTTTTATTGTTTATTTTGAATAGTACAAGATTCCTCCAAATGATGAAATTATTTTACAATTTTGTTAAATGAGAACTGTCAACTCTCAGCTAAAACTGAGAGCGCTGAGGAGACTTTCGAACGACGACGACGAGGAGGGTTGAAATAAATTCATATAGCGAGAAGGGTGGCTTGAGGTTGTCGATGATGATGCGCAATCGCAAAATGCACTCTTGTATCAAATAGTGTGCATGCGTCTTGATAATGAGGCCAAGCAACAATTATTCCATTCCCGATAAATACAACCTTGTCAAAATATTCAAATTGCCTTGCACCCTTTCGTTCCTGTATTTGCACAAATATTATCACACTAGTCATCATAATTTATCACCTGCGTCACCAACGTCACCCTTTCTTTTAACCTACATCGCACCTGCTTTCTTAATAAATTTCTATTTATATCGCCTTTTTTAAAATTTTTTAATAATTATTACCTTCAAAAATATTAGCTAGATATTTTAAATTCTAAAAATATTTCATCTGCAGAGAGAAGTAATCTGAGAAACATCTTCTAATATCTTCAAAAACAAAAGTTTTCAACTTCAATGTAGAACGCAGTAAAAAAGAATTATTAGTTGGTCAGATTTGACCAATTCGTTTTTATATGCATTTGGCGAATTGGACCAATATTCCTGGACTTTATAAAAAAGGTCAATAATGTTTGGATAGTGTTAAGAGCTAATAGAAATGGATAAATAAATATAAACCATAAATACACCAGCAGTAAGAGAAAAATATTAGTTTTGATAAAATCTCTAAAAAAATTAAATGTGCGCCAACCAGATATTCTAGTGCAATACCAGTGGGTAATGCCGAATGAAAACGTGAAGTGAAGTTCATCTTTATCAACAGTGAATATTTATTTGTAGATAACTATCAAAATTCCCCAACATTCTAACTTTTTTTTAAAGAGGTACACAAATCATATGGTAATTTATCAACACGGAGAAAAATGAAATTTCGGACCGAGTATAAAACTAGTCTTCTTGGTATAAAACAATTTGAATGATTTCTATTATCGTATAGGAAGAAATATTAAATTTCCAATTATTTAACAACAATTAAACGCCTTGATGCAAGAACCAGACATAGCTCTTATAAAGAATAAAAACTACATCTTTTTTGTATGTATATAATTTAAAAAACTTTTTTTTTATCAAACAAATTTTTAATTAAAATTTTAACTTCAACTCGCTGCCAAATTTACAATTTTGCATATTTTTCAATAAAATTTGGTATATGGACACACTTTATATTATCCTTTTTGAGAGTATATGTTTTAAAAATTTAAATGTTTGTTTATAAACAAACTAAAAAATATTTATTAGCCAACGGTAAAATTTCAATACTGTTCAACACCATAATCTTTAAACGCTTCGTTTATCGAGGGAATTTTTAGTCTACTAAATGTAAACAAAAACAATGACATCGATGAAAACAAAACATTAATGTGCTTTTTTTGGAAAATAATATTTTTTCATATCACTCCAGTATAAGAATAAATGAATTATGAAAAATGATCCATCAAATAAACGAGAATCATTTCATTTTTCTAAAAATAAATAAATAAAAATTACCATTTGTATTTTGAATTTTATAAGAATAAATTATACCTTGTAAATTGGATTAATTAATTCATTGAAATTTAATTGAATAAAACCTACCAGCTCGCCAGATCAACAATATTGTAACAAAACTTAATTAAAACATATTCTGCCGTTCGTATTTTATTATATTTCATATTCATCGAGAAATGTTCATTATTTTGGAAATAAGGAAATCCATCAACGCCTGTCGTTGGTCGAAGTCATCAGGGAAAGTGCTTCCCGGTGAATATTCGGATGTGATTCCCGAATATTCATAAGAGCACCAGAAAGACGAAAACCATTCGTTGTTTTGGTCCTGTGTCCTGTCAAAACACTGGCAGCGGCCATTTTGAATTAAAGACCCTAATGAATTGCTGGTGAAGTAGTTCTGTTTTATCGGTCGAAAATAATTGTCTATCAAGTGAAAACTAAATTGTAAAAATAGTAGATACGCCTCGACTTAGTGGCACAAGAAAACGAAGCGCGCGTGTAGCGATGCGTTCGTGGCCGAGTCCACGGCCATTTAAATTCATTTCATTCTCATTTTGGTGACAGCAGAAAGCGCATCACGCCATTCAAAATTAAAGTTTAAAAAGGGTAAATTAATAATTTCAATAGTGCTAAGTCTGGAAAAGGAGCCCTCTTATTGATGGTGAGTCCAAATTACTTATAATTGTGGTTTCTTGCAGATTGGCATAAAAATTTATTTTGTTTGAAATTTAGATTGTTCATAGAGTGATGTTTGTCGCCGCATTATGTTATGCGGTATTTTGAATTCTAAAAATTCGGCCTTCTGCCGAATAAATAAATTGTTCAATTAGTATTAGAGTTTAAAGTAAATTAATTGTGATAAATCTAAATTCAGTGACAGTGTGTATTTATTTTGCCGAATAAATAAATTGTTCAATTAGTATTAGAATTTAAAGTAAATTTAATTAATTAATCTTTTGGATAATTTTAAGTAAAATATCCTGGCGCTAAAAATATAATATTTTCCCTAAATTTAAAAATCAGTAACTTCAAAGTGTAGATAACGTTCATTCCTAACCTATTGTCAAATAGTTAATTGATTTTGGAACAGGATTAAAATCTCAAAATATATATTTAAATTTGTTTGAAAGTCTTAAAATATAATTATTTAAAAATAATAACAACTTGTTTATACTTGAATGAAATATTGATAAATTATAAGTATTATTTTTATTCAATCAGTTAAGAAAATTTGCACAAGTTTGTATATGTTGCATATGTTATACACTTAAATTATCAGTGAATTTTATGTTCTTCTGTCCAATGAAAATGTTAAACTTTTAACATTTTAAGCACACTAATACATTAAGTATAGATAAATGAATATGTCAGTTTAAAGAAGTAGTATATAAATTTTAAAAAATTTTAAATACATCTTTTTAAATAATTTTTAAAAAAATTTCTAAATGTGGTAAAGATTTCAAAACCCTTTGTCATGTCAAAAAACGAGATATTGTGGTTGACATTTTTTATTGTTAACCTAATCGCATGTAAAAGTTAAAGTTTAAACTCGAATATTTCAAAATTTAGCATCGCAAAGGGTATTGGAATTTTTACCACATTTAAAGGGCACACGAAGAAACATTTTCTCAAAATTTGAAGAAAATCAATTTTTCCAAGAGTAATTTATTTCTCAAATTATTTTACTCTTTTTATTTAATGATAAAGTGCTTCCAATGGTTCTTCTGTCGGCGTTTTGACAGCCTCTACTTTATAAGACGTCATAAAATTAAGGGTTCTACTCAATTTAAAAAAAACAGAAAAATCGATTTTCTTTTATTACATTTTTAGAAAGTATAGTGTAGGGGAGAGTCTCCAGTTGTGAGACGGATTTTATTTTTGACCCGTAAATTGTAAACGGGTAAACGAAATTGTAAATAAAATACACCGTTCAAAAGGTAACAGAAATACGCAACTTTTATTAAAAGAAAGTGTAGTGTTTCGATAAACTCAAAAAATTTTACGATACATTTTCCGAGCACATTGCTTTTTTCAAAAAAAAAAAATGTCTCCAGTTGTGAGACACTCATTAAAATTTGCTAAAATTTAGTAAGTTTGACACAAAACGTTATGTTTAGTAGAAATAATTAAATATATTAATAATATATATTATTATATACTAAATAATAATATTTATTCGACAAAATATGACTATCAAATAAACACAATTTAATAGCTTTAACAAGAGGATTAAAATTGATTTCTTATATATGAATCAATTGACTTTTTTCCACTTGACATGCCCAAAAATACTAAAAAAAATCAAAACAACATTTAAATAGTATGCCTGCAAAGTCGTATTTTTTATGCTGCCCAGATGGGTGTCGACACCGTCTCACAACTCGAGATATGCTGTGTCTTACACCCAGAAATTGGCGCTATTTTGAAAAACGAAAATTAAATTATTTTCAACCGTAGATTGGAACAATGCAATATTGCATCACAAAATATAAGGAAAACACTAAAAGAAAATGCATTACATTTACCTTTTCCAATTAATTAAATTGCAAAAAAAGTACTTTGCATTTATTGAAAAAACGCTTTTTAGTCGATTATCACACACAGTGTTGGTATTTAACAAAAACAGTTTATATATCCACTTCGGCGTACACGAAAAAGTTGGCTTATATAAAAAGAAATGTTTTTATATAAACCAATCGGCTTTTTAATATTGCGTGTTAAAAAAAATTGACTGTCTCACAACTGGAGGTGTCTCACAACTGGAGACTCTCCCCTAGAGTGGGTGAAAAAGCCAAGTATTTGCTTTTATACTCAAAAATAAAAATTTCAATAAAAACTATAATATTATCGATACAATATTCAAACTAGAATAAAAAGTTGCGTCTTACTTAATTAAACTTATATTCTTAATGGCTGATAAAACACTTCAATAGTTTTAATATAAAATCCAAATGGCTTGCTTCTCATAGAGGAGATAATCTTTTATCCCACAAGACCTTGGAGGTAACCAGCATCATTTCCTTTTTCATCGATATGTCGATACATGTGTCTCGGACCAGGAAGTATATTGTTAGCAATCTATCTCATCATAATATTACGAATATTTGAAGGTTCACGAAAACATCGACTCCAAAAAATAGCGCGAAAATCGAGAACGTAGGACCTCATGTTTCTCCAAGTTTCAGTTTGGGTCCGTCGCTCGTTATTTGTAGACGTGAAAATAAATACAAAATAGTTTCCCAATTCCTAACTTTAGATAACACTACTTCTTGTCAGTAATCCAATGGTTGGTGTATTAAAATGAAAATCCGAGACAATATTTATTTATTTTATTTATTTATTTAACATTGTGATACAATATATTAATATTATAGTAAAAATCTGTTACAGTCTTGAACATTATAAGAAATTTTTCCGAATAACCTCTATATAGGATTATTACGCATGTAAATGCGAAAATCGGTTAGAAAAAGCAAGTACTAAAATATTTAATTACATAATAATATAATTTCTATTATGTAAATTACTATTATATTCACTGAAAAAAAATTCTGGTTGCAATGACAAGAATTATTACTTTTTTAAAGTGATATAATAAACAAAAATAATTCAAGCTACACATAAGCAAAACCTTACTTCTTTTTTTAAAGTCACCAAAATAAACCGTAAATGTAAATAACCAGGTTAAATAATTATCTGAATTTGGGTAATGTTGATAAAAATATATTTTCAATTGAAAATATTTATTTAACTGATCCAATCAGTGGAACTAACCCATTAAATTATCCAAGAAATTTTCCAAAAATCTTCTAATTATATTGTAAACATCTTGACAATCGTTCAGAAAACTTACTAGATGTCTGATGTTATAATTTCTTGCACTTTCTAGTTCAATTTTTAATTCCTCAATTTCTTTTTGACGTTTTTCAGTAATACTCTTATGTTGTTCGTCGGCTATTTCATGCAATCTGCCATGAAGAAAATATACTTGATCTTTAATTTTATAAAGTAAAGGCCAAAGAAGGGCTTGAAAGGACCTTGTAACTTCTTCAGCTACTTTTGTATTTAACAAATAATCAAAAAAACTAAGTAGCTTCACTTTTTTCAACATATCATTTTTTTCAATACAACTCTTCAAACTTTCATCTACGAGTTCAAGAGTAGATAGTATATCTTCTATTGACGCATTTTTCTCCGCATGGCCTAACAATATTTCTTCAGTATCACTTAATCTATTTCTTATACTGGTTATGTAATCTTCTGATTCATTTGTGAACAATTTTTTTTGAAATAAATTCGCCGTTAATATAGATAATTCAGCAGTTGATGAAAACATCATCAATTTAGCATGAGTAGCATATATACAATTTTTTGTGGATTCTGAAATACTCGGGTTCAAATCTTGAATATAATTTGTTTGACTAACAGCTTCCCTAATAGCAGGAACAATATTATAACATAGAGCAGGGTTCATTGGACCTAATTTTGTCACTTTATAGAATATGCCAATTTGATTAGTATTATTTATTAAATATTCCAAAAAACTTCTTACAATAGGAGACAAGTTTACACCAGAGTTTAAATAAGATGTTCGTATCTTGTAAACAAAATAATTATAATTGACTGATCCGCCATTTAATTTTGAGGGTACTTTTGAGAAAATTACTGATATACTTTTAAAAAAGTCCTGAAACCTATTTCCAATGAAGATTTCGAGATTATTTAAAAGTTCTAAAAATGAATTAGTATTATCGGTGTTAATATTTGCAAAGTCTACAACTACAATAAATTTTAGAGATTGAACACTTTTTACCAAGTTATAAATATAATATGAGTTAATGATGTCTTGTTTTACTCCTCTGGTGTCACCAAATCCAGGCGTATCCCAGATGGCCAGATTGGAAAAATGAGTCGAAATCCATTTTGAAGGTTCTGTAGTTACTGATTCTGATTCAGAGCCAATTTCCGGTCCAATGGAGTTAGAGTCATTTTTTTCTAGCACAAATTCAAGATATTTACGCACGCCTTTCAATTTATTGCGAATTAAATAATTAATGAGTGTACTTTTGCCAGATCTTGCGGTGCCTATACAAATGGCTGCATCTTCTTTATCAGAAGTCTGGTTTTTCAATTTTATCCTCGATAATTCGAGTTCTTGCTGTAAATTCTCTACAGTTCTATCACTTAACTCACAATCTTTACTGCTGACTAATGCAATTAGTATGCATATAAATACTATTCTGATCATGATTAATAATTAACAGTATTTTGTTAAAGGATTATCTTCTAATACGCTTGAAATTAGTTCCTCTTGATGCCCTAAAAAATGACAAAAAATTGGAAAATGTAATTTAATAAAGTATTTAATGTACGATTAATTGTAGCGAGAATATTATCTTATTGTAGCACGATTTCAAGATCAATCTATTAAATTTTTATTGTTATTTGTTTTTGGGGTCGTCCATAAATTACGTAAGACATTTAGGGGGGAGGTAGGGGGGTCTGCTAGATCTTACGAACAATAGAAAAAATGGCGCTAATGTATGTAAAATATCTTACGATGTGGTGAGGATTATTTTTGAGATTATTTTATTTACTTATTAATATTTTTATTAAATGTTAAAAAAAATTATGAATATATGTTTTAGAATACTCGATAAATGTTAATATTAGGTAAATTAAACATTTTTATAGAAAACAAATTTTAGAGTGTAATAAATGCAATTTTATAATTCAATACATTTTTCCAGAAATTTAAGAAATTTTTCCTGAATTGTAGTTATTCTTGCTTGAAATTTCAATTTTTAAAAGTTCATTTGATTATAATTGAACATGATTATTTGTGAATATTTTTTTACTGATTTACCCAACAGAACATAAAACTGACAATATTATTATTTGACAGTGAAAATTTAATCTCGGAGAGAAAGGGATTGTTGTATTTACTAATGTTCGGGTTGTTAAGGGGAGGGGGAATTTTTTTTGGAGATACGGAGAGAGTTAATTAATTTTATCGCCTTGCATATAATTTTGCAACATTTGAACAATATTTCTCTAAATTTTCATGAAAAAGTATTGAGAAATGAGCGAGATAATGTGATTTTTCTCAGGCGCTTCTAAGAAAATTTGATTTGCTCTCTAAATCTGAATAAGTGAAATTTCACTTATTTTAAGTGAATATTCACTTATTCTATGTTTCAAAACTCTTCCACGTAGAATAAGTGAATATTCACACATGAAATAAGTGAATTATATTCACTTATGAATAAGTGAATATTCAATTATGAGATAAGTGAATACTCAGACATTAAGAAGTGAATGTAAATAAATAATCAGGATCAATATTATATAAAAAAAATATTTATTTACTATCAACTATTTAACACTCTCTTCTCTTCTCATTATCAGTCTGAAACTTATAAACATATTAATTTTTCAACTTTTTTAAGCTAAATTCCCAAACGGTCACCCATCCTAATATTAACTGCAAGCAATGTCGCTTAACTTTTATGATCAACGAGAAACACTACAATGCCACTTAATAAGTTGCCTTATACTCGTAGAAAATTATTGGGTGATACTTATAAAGAGTTAGTTTATTGTGTTCTACTTTAACGTTTTGTTTAAGATTTCTCTTATTATATATGTATATAAATACTTAGTAAATAAAAAGTTAGTTATTAGATTACTGTTAATATAATATTTAACTGAATATTTTTTAAAAAATTTATTAAATTTTAAATGACAATTTTTATAACTAAATAAAATAAAAAATTTCTAATATATTAACTGAAATGATAAAAACATTGTTTTTAAACATTTAAAAGTTGGTATAAATAATAAATTGTAATATAATGCGCAGATGAATTTCTTTTTAACTAAATATTTCACTTATACATAAGTGCGGATTTCACTTATTGATAAGTGAAAACAAGTTCACACATAAAAAAGTGAATATTTCACTTATGTATAAGTAGATTCTACTTATTAATAAGTGAGAAAAAGGTTCACACATGAAAAAAGTGAAAATTTCACTTATTCAGATTTAGAGAGTGCGGTGTACGCTGCGTACGCTGTAACTCGTAAAAAGGTTAGAATTTGATAATTCCTTGTTACTCTTACTTACCGACATTAGATATTTCTCGGATGCGGTAAGCACGATTTTGTATTAAATTTAATTATTTTATATAAGAACATTTATATAATAAATAAATTAGTAATGAAGAAAAACTTATTTATTCTACCGCTAATACAAAATCGTGCTTACTGCATCCGAAAAATATCTAATGTCGGTAAGTAAGAGTAACAAGGAATTATCAAATTCTAACCTTTTTTCAGTGTGAATAAATTTTTTGAACAAAATTATCCTTTTTTTCTTAAAACTTCATTTCCCTTATGAATTTATACCTTTGTTATAGATGAGAAAATTCATTTCTATTATCTACATTTACTTTAAAATAGTGTTACATTAATAAAAATGCTTTAAAAGTCACCTCGTATACATAAGCATCTATACACTTCTCATTACGGAAAAGGCTCGTATGAGAGATTTCTCATACGAGCTACCGAGCTCGTATACGAACTCTGCGGTCCGTGTATCAAATTTTTTTTACTGGGTACTTCCATCTTATAGTTATAGGACAGTTTTTTTCAAAGTTATGCTAAAATATGACTAAATAACATGCAATATTTAATTACAAAAATTTTAAAAGATATGCATTAAAAAATATAAAATTTGGAAATTTTTTTTTTTAATTTTTTGAAAAAATTGAATACCTCCCATTCTAACTAATAAGTTTAAAATCTGTAAATTTATTGATTATATATATTTTACAAAAGTCATAACTGATTAATTTACAGCAATCTGGCAAAATTAAAAAAAAAATTCGAATTTTTTGGAAAATTCATAATTTTTCTTTCATATTAATATTATTTTTTAGTTCAATTTATTGTTATATATCTTTAAAATCATTTATATTATTAATAAATTAAAAAATTTATGCCAATCTGCAAAAATAAAAAAAAAAATTTTTAGTTTTTTGAAAAATTTATAACTTTTGTTCATCTCAATATTTTTTCATCAAATATAGCTAATATTTTAAGTCAGACCAATACCTGAAAGATTGCCAAATTTTACTTCAATCCGTCAAAACGTTTTCAAGTTATACGCGAACAAAATTTTGCGGACATACATACATACATACATATACGCATACACACATACATACATACAGACAGGAAATTTTCTATTACCATTTTTGGATTCTCCGTTGTTCAAATAAATAAATTATGCTAAAAAAAATTAATTTCGTGCAGTGGCATTCCAGGAGAAATTTACTACTTTTCGGAGCACCCTCACCGATTTCTTTCAAACTTGGTATAGTATTACATTTGTTGGTCTAAAGTTTCAAAAAATCAATTTTTTAAGTAAAATCAATTGTTTATTTAAAAGTTACAACAATTGCTCAAAATTGTTTAAATGCCCATATCTTTTAAACGGTACAAGATAATTGAGTTTTCTTTTTTGCTAAAAATTCATAAAGACGAGACGCTTCAAAAATTTTATTAACATTTTTTCTTATTTTGTTAATTAAAAAAGTTATTTAAATAAATAAAATTAACTTTTGAGCCGGATTTCAAAATTAAATGACTTATGAACCAAAAAATTCCTTGTTTTTCACACTTTTATATTCCGAAGAGAAAAAGTTGATCGAGTTTTTCAATCACTTATAATTTAAACAATGATTCGCTTGTTTACAATTATTTTGCAACTAAATGATCATCTGTTCTCACCTGCGCACGACTACTGCTACGTCACGTCCGTCTGACGGCATATAATATATTTGACAAGCGTGGAAAAATTGAGGTTATGTTTAATCAAAACAACGCATTTCAATCTTTTTAAAGTCTTAGGATATCAGAATATCAATATCCTGATTTAACTTTTTTTTCCATGACTGCTAAAAACTTTAAAAAGATTGAAATGCGTTGTTTTGATTAAACATAACCTGAATTTTTCCACGCTTGTCAAATATATTATATGCCGTCAGACGGACGTGACGTAGCAGTAGTCGTGCGCAGGTGAGAACAGATGATCATTTAGTTGCAAAATAATTGTAAACAAGCGAATCATTGTTTAAATTATAAGTGATTGAAAAACTCGATCAACTTTTTCTCTTCGGAATATAAAAGTGTGAAAAACAAGGAATTTTTTGGTTCATAAGTCATTTAATTTTGAAATCCGGCTCAAAAGTTAATTTTATTTATTTAAATAACTTTTTTAATTAACAAAATAAGAAAAAATGTTAATAAAATTTTTGAAGCGTCTCGTCTTTATGAATTTTTAGCAAAAAAGAAAACTCAATTATCTTGTACCGTTTAAAAGATATGGGCATTTAAACAATTTTGAGCAATTGTTGTAACTTTTAAATAAACAATTGATTTTACTTAAAAAATTGATTTTTTGAAACTTTAGACCAACAAATGTAATACTAACAAGTTTGAAAGAAATCGGTGAGGGTGCTCCGAAAAGTAGTAAATTTCTCCTGTAATGCCACTAATACTATTTATTATTTAATTTTTTATTAAATAATTTTTAATCCTTTGAAAATTTCTTCATTGGATCTTTAATAAAATACTATGTGATATCTCATATTAAATCCTAGGTGAAATCTTGCATGAAATCCTATGTCAATTCCCATATAAAATCCTATGTGAAATCCCTTGATGTAAAATTCCAAGTGGATTCCCATGTAGGGATATTCAATAAGGCGGAATGGATAATGTTTTTCACATGGGATTTGGTTTAGGATTTGACATGGGAAAATAATTATAAATAAATGATACTGTTTTTCACATGGGATTCGGTTTAGGATTTGACTGGGAAAAACATGTGGGATTTGATATGGTTTTATGCATAGATGAACTGTTCAAATTTCCCATGTCTATTCCTAACTAAAATCCTGTCTCAATTTCCCATATGGTTTGACATGGGAAACCACATGGTAAACCACGTGGTTTCCTTCATGGAAGTAGGGTTTTACATGGTTTTTGACAGAGGATCCCATGTGGTTTCCCATGTGGTTTCCCATATGGGGATTTTCAATAGGGTTGTGAGAATATATATTTGCAGTTTTTACTTTTTACTTGACGGCGATTCTGTACCGTGAATCTTGAATAAATTATAGGCATTAGACATTTAAAAAAAGGGTGCTTCAATATTTCATTTTAGTTTATTTTTTTACCAAATGATTCTAATGTTGGTGTACGGAACGCGTCATTTTAATGCGAGTGCAACTCGCTCTTGTTCAATATTTTTTTAAATTTTGTATAAAGCAGGGACCGCCACCGATACGATTCGACACGATACGCAAATAACATGTCGTGCATGTTAGAATAAAAATGCTTATTTAAGATATTAACGACTATACGGCCATCTTATAAAAACCAAAATATATTTATACTCTAAGTTGCGCAGTATGATACCATTACACTTGGACATGCGCAGTAGTGTAATTTAGTATTTATTGCTGCGCAGTATTCTAGCTTTGCATACTGCGCATGTCAAAGGGTAGTGGTAGCATACTGCGCAGCAATAAATACTAAATTGCACTTCTGTGCATATCAGCCATATTAAATTTGTTATTAAGTTATTATATTTAAGCGTAATTAAAGAAAAAGTTATGTTTATCGTGAGTAACTTTTATTTTTATTTATTATAAAACTTTTTTTTTTCTATGGCATTTTAAAATCAGTTAAACATATTTTTTTCTCATTCTTTATAGAAGAATCTTAAATACGTATTTTTTTATTTTTCCACATTTGCCAAAATTTTCGAGTTATGAATTTTCGAAATTTTCGATTTTTAAAAAGTAGACCTATATTTTCAATAGTTTATAAGTTTGAAAGTATTGAATTCAGAAAAAGTTGTCAAAGGTAGAAAATTTTGGTTTTTCTTTAACTTTTTAAATAATGTAAAAAAATTATTCTTTAAAATTTTTTAATAAAAAAAAATTATTTTGTTATAAACAAATAAATTTCTTTAGATTTCGGCGTTATTAATTTTAATTTTTTTTTCTTTTTATTTATACCTGATAACATACAGAAAATTATCAAAAAAGTCCCGAGATGGGCCGATTGAGTTTAACATTTTTTCAAAATTCGCTTGCAAGTTGCTCGTAAGCTACGCTACATTTGACAGTGTGATTTTTTTTACAATTGACTGTTCGAAACTGTCTACATCCTACAATTTTTAACATAGATTTAAAAGCGTTAAATAAAAAATTTAAAATTAATTTGTTTATAAAAAAAGAATTTTTTTTATTAAAAATTTTAAAAAAGAATTTTTTTTTTGCATCATAAAATATAAATGTATAGCGCATTGGTAAAAGATGTAAAAAATTCCGCCAGGAATTCTACACGTAATGTTTGCTGTAATTTTCTTAATTTTCGACCTCTTTTCTAAACGAATTTTGTAACGATAATCTTGCGGAATACTTTTCGAATTCCTAGCGGGATTTTCAAAAAACATAACAAAAAAATTCGTTAGTAATTCGCACGTTAAATGAGAATACAGTATATTATGAAAAATAACCAGAAATTTTTTTTAATAGAAAAATAATCGTATGTTTAACAAGAAATTCTGGTTAAATTTACCAGAAATGTAACAATAATTTTTAATACTTTTAACCAGAAAAAGTATTAAGGGTATATTTAACGTTTTATTTTGGTTAGAATAACCAGAATTCTATAATTTTCAACTAGATTTTTTTGAATGTGTGATCGCACACAATTTATGAATATTATTTTAAAAATCTTAAAGTATATAATGCTTACGCTCTTGATGTGCTCAGCAGATGTGTAATTTATACAAGTGTTGCAGTTTCCTGAAATTCATTTCTACTAATATACGTTACCCACTTAAATTATCAGTGAATTTTATGTGCCTCTGTCCAATGAAATTGTTACACTTGTAACATTTTAAGGACACTAATGCAAACAAATGAATATGTCAGCTAAAAGAACGAAAATAGCATTTTTTAACCGCACGAATAAAAAAAGTAATACATATTGTTTATCTATACCTTTTATTCGTTGAATTCGTCAAAATTAAAATATGAAAATCTTTTTAAATAATTTAAAAAAATGTTTCTATTTAAGAGAAAGAATTTAATTCTCAAATTATTTGATACTTTTTACTTAAGGGAGGAGTAAGTGTTCCAGTGTGAAAAAAACACTATTTTGCTTTAACCCCTTCATTGACTAGAAATTTTTGTTTTAAATAATAATTAAATAAATTTAAATAATAAAAATAATTTTATCGTTCAGAATTTCCGTTCCTGAGAAATTTCATTTACGCAATGATTATTGTTTAAACTAATTTTTATAATATAAAATTTGTTCATAATCGAATTTTTATTGTACAGAATTTACATTAGATCGAATTTTAATTTTTCGACATTTTTATTTATTGAAATGTTCATTAAACATAATAGGCAAATTAACAACTTTTATTAAATATTATTCTTTAGAAGATAATGCTTTCGGGCTTAGAATATAATTTGTTTGTATCTCTTTGCAGTTTTAAAAACTTTATTATTTTCAATTTATATATATATATATATATATATATATATATATATGAGGCATTTTACGTGAAATGTCCTAAGTTGAAATTTCAACTTCTTGAAAAAAATTGAAACTCGAGGAATTTGTTGTTCTATCAAGTAGAAATGTGACCCAAAAAATATTTTTGATTTTTTCGAAAAATTGGAGGGGGTAGAGGAGGGTCAATTTGACCAATTTTGCCAACATCGGCTACTTTGTGAATTTTTTCTGAACATACTTGTAATGGGAAAAATTTTTTAGAATATGTTTCTGAAAGGTTTTTTCGTCCTCTTTCCAATGGTGTATTTTATTTTTTAATATTTTAAAAATTTACCCTAATTTTTGATAATTTATATTTAATTTTCAATTTCCCAAAAATCGGTCCGTTTTTTTTTTAAATAAATTATTGCAAACGAAAGCTGAGGTTTTTTCTTATCGGCATGTAAATTTTCAGAATGCCCTTTTTTTTGTTTTTGAGTTATTGAATTTCAAAAAATAAATTGCGGCGCGCTGCGTCGCGGTTGCACTGAGCCGCGTGGCAACCCATGGCAACCGGCGTGAGACGAGGCGCCCGGGACGCTGCGCGCCGCAATTTATTCTTTGAAATTCAATAACTCAAAAACAAAAAAAAGGGCATTCTGAAAATTTACATGCCGATAGGAAAAAACCTCAGCTTTCGTTTGCAATAATTTATTTAAAAAAAAAACGGACCGATTTTTGGGAAATTGAAAATTAAATATAAATTATCAAAAATTAGGGTAAATTTTTAAAATATTAAAAAATAAAATACACCATTGGAAAGAGGACGAAAAAACCTTTCAGAAACATATTCTAAAAAATTTTTCCCATTACAAGTATGTTCAGAAAAAATTCACAAAGTAGCCGATGTTGGCAAAATTGGTCAAATTGACCCTCCTCTACCCCCTCCAATTTTTCGAAAAAATCAAAAATATTTTTTGGGTCACATTTCTACTTGATAGAACAACAAATTCCTCGAGTTTCAATTTTTTTCAAGAAGTTGAAATTTCAACTTAGGACATTTCACGTAAAATGCCTCATATATATATATACCTACGGATAAAAAAATCAATAAAATTTATGCGCTTCTATCAAATGAAAAAGTTACAGTTGTATAGAGTATAGATAATCAGAAAAAATATATCTTGTCAGTAAAAGGAACATGATGAATTTTTTGAACTGCGTAAATAAAATTATTTATTTATTTATCAATTTTCTTTCCGTTAAATTTATCAAAATTAAAAATTTTGTTTAATAATTTAAAAAAATTATTCAAATTAAAAATAGCACTTTACTTCTTAAATTGTTTTACACTTTTTACATATAAGTAAAAGATGTGGAAAGACACTCCTGGTAAAAAATCTTCCCACACAGCACGTGAAAAAGTTACCGGGAATGATAGCTATAGACATTCCTGGGAATATCTCAGGAATTTCCCAGTGGTGACACAAGAAAATTTTCTTTTTACATTTCTACTCCCGGGAACTTTTTCGCACGCGGGCAGAAAATATAAAAAAAAATTGTATTATTTTTATATATATTCCAAATAATTTTATTTTGAAATTTTTTTAGTATGCAGTAATTATTTATTAAATAAGATATGATTTTTTATAAAATCTTATTGTACAAAAGATTGTTTAAGTTTTCTTATAAATAATTTTTTAAAAATATTTTAGCTAATTTTCATTTTTTCATTTTAACGAATTCAACGGAAAGAAGATATATAGATAAATATTATACTATTATTTCTATTTCATGCAGTAATTGCAGTAACATAAATTTTTTGTTTATCTATATTCTATCCACCTCTAACATTTTCATTGGATGGAAGGACATCAATTTTTCATATTTCTACATTTAGAATATTATACTAATATTCTAAATGTAGAATATGGAAATTAATAATTTTCTGGAGAATTTGTCAAAAATTTGACGTAATTTTATAAAATATATAATGAATGATAGGAAATATTTCTAAAATAAATTTTTAAAAAATATGCTTTTTGATACAATGCAATTACAAATTTAGAGCATTTAAAAGTAATAACAAATTTGAATTATTTTATTGAATAATTAAACAATTAATCTGTTATTTTTCAATGAAGACATCAAATATTTAATAACTTTTAAATACGCTGAATTTATTTTCTACATTATTTAAGGTATCCTTTTTTTAAAACATTATTTCCTATAATAGGGGAACATAGTCGAGGTCGGCCCACCTTTTGACTTTTGTTTATAACTTTTTTAAAAATGAATTTGGACAATTGAAGTGTATGGTTGGAAAGTACTGTTTAATAGGAACATCTTTTCTGTACAAAGTTAATTGATTGGTTTTAAAATGAAAAAGTTATAAAGATTTAAAAAAAAAAAAATTTGTAGTCCTGGTTGGTCCTTACAGTCAAGGTCGGCCATGTTTAAAATTCAAAGGGCATTAATCGTTAAAAGATAAAATAACATGTTTGGAGTTACGGAAAATTGATTCTTTATTGTTTATAGCTTGTAACTTAATGAAATAACAAAATAATAAAAATAAACAATATAAAAAAATAAATATAAATAAAAAAAAATTTTGCACTGAAATATTAATAAAATTAAATAAAAATATTAATAAGATGATCAATTATATTATGAGTTATACAGAATTGCAGTTTTTGCAAATGAAATAGCTCGTCCTCATCTTTGCGCATTTTAAACATAAAGTGGCCGACCTTGACAATAAATATTATTTTTTTATATTTATATAGGGTGGTGGAACCATTTGTCGAGGAAATAGTGAAGTTAAACATTTACACATTTTTTAATCACAATCAAGGCCATCCATGTAAATTAAAAAGTATGATTTAAGTAAGAGCTTATCTAAGCTTGTATATACTTGATAAAATTTCGTTAAAAAAAATAAAATTTCGTATAAAAAATAAAATTCTCCGAAGCAATTCAATTATATTTTAGAAATTTTAATAAAATTCTTCCCAAGAATTTAATTTTTTTCAAAAATAAAATTTCTCACAGAAAATCATATTTTATTCAAAAAAAAATTTAATTAATAAAATTCTTCGTCAGATTTCAATTATTTTCAATTTTTTAATGAAATTTCTCGATAGACTTTAATTATATTTAAAAAGTTTTAAAAAATTCTGAGAAATTTAATTATTTAAAAAAAATTTGAATAAAATTCTTCACAAGAAATTAATTATCTTCATAAATAATATTTTTCTCCAGAATTCAATTATTTTCACGCAAATAAAATAATTCTTCTCAGAAATTTAATTCTTTAACAAAATTCGTTGCAAGAATTCAATTGTTTTCATAAATATAACAAAATATTTATCGCACAATTTCAATTATTTTTTTGTACAATTTTAAATAAAATGATAGAAAATTTTCCAAAAGAATTCAATTATTTAAACAAAATTTTAATAAAAATTTCAGAGGAATTCAATTACTTACCAATTTTTTATAAATTTCTTCTCACCAATTCAACTATTTTTAATTTTTTTAATGAAGTTTCTCGAAAGAATTCAAATATATTAATTCAGAGAATTGAAAAAAATAGTTCTGAGAAATTCAATTATTTCGACAAATTTAAATGAAATTCTTTTAAAAATTCTAGTATTTAAAAAAAATTTTAACAAAATTATTTACAAGATTTTGTTAATAAAATTGCAATTTTAATAAAATTTTCCTATACAATTCAATAATTTTCTATAGAATTCAATTATTTTTACAAATAATACATTTTTCTATGGGAATTTAATTATTTAAAAAAATTTGAATAAAATTCATCGCAAGAAATAAATTATTTTTATAAATAATAAAATTTTTTTTGTGTATCTAATAATTTTTTGAGTGAATCAGAATATTCTTCAGGGTCAGGAGGGAAAAAGTCAAAATTATTTTCTGGAAATCAGGGAAAATTTTGGTCTGAAATAAAAATTTAAAAACTAAATAGTCCTAATAGGCCCTTTTAATTTGCATTTAATTTTAATATCTTATAGTATTTAATATTATATTAAGAAACAGTAATTACGAAAATGCAGAAAAAATATTTAAATAGTTAGAATATTATATTTCGACTAAAGTTGTTTGCGGTCTAATTTCAAGAAAAATTTATTCTTTTAGAATTAAATCTGTATTATCTCTGCGTTAACGAAATAAAAAGAATTATGTTAAAATATTTATTTCTTTTCATTAAAATATGAGATTAAAGTGGAGAAGTTGCGGAAAACCCTCAAAATCAAAACCTGGATCCATTCGTCATGAAAGTCTATTTCATATAAATAATTTTCTTTCTCATAAAAATTAGAATCTTATGAATATTATGGTATTTAATTATATTTAAAAAAAAAAATTTTTAAACTCAAAATTAAAATAGTTATGTTATTATGATTTATTACAATTCAATTCCAAAAAATGACTTTTTTTAGAATTTCTAAATTTTTAAATTTTTTAAATTGTAACTTTTTAATTTTAAACGTTATGGCGTTATGAAGATTTTTCTTCGAAACAGGTAAGAAAAAAACACATTTTTATATTATAACTTTGTTTTTTATTTAATACCTCGCGAGACAAAATTATAAAGATTAAGAGATGGCAATCTTAATTTACATAGATAAAAAGCCAAGAGAAAAATCGTCAGTCAGCTTATAAATGACCTACACGAATTTTCGAATCTCTCATTATTATCACTTAAGTAAATCTTTCAAAGATTCGTTGAACAAGTATAAACGAATACAAAAATTTTTTGTGTGAAAAGCAGCATAAAAAATGAATGATATAATAGAAAAATGCAAAAAAATCTTCTTTTCAATTTTAGTCCGCTTAAAAAGAATTAGCCAAAAATCTCGTCATCATTTAGTTTAAAAAAAATAGCAAACTTGAAATTAAATGTACAAACAAAATGCAATACTTTTTAGATTATTTCTTCTATGTTTAAAATTTTATTAAAATATTTGCTAAACAGTTTGCTGTGTATTATAATGTATCATCATCATTGTCCAGTTGGCTAATTTTCTTATTTTACACGGACAAGAATTAAAAATATATTTTTCAAGAATAAAAGAAAATTTTCTTGTTTTACAGGTATTGCCAAATTTACATTTATACATGTTTAGAAAACATGACACATATATATTAATATTTATATATCTATATAACTATTGTGCATGTACATGAATTTAAGATACCTATGCGTTTTTAATGGAAACACATATTTTCTTACTCTTTTTTTTTTTTAAACATACCAAAGGCTATTTGTGATCACTTGACAGCACATGAGGGAGACTTAAAAAATATATTAGAGCCAGTGATCTTGATTTATCACTTTTTTTTTAAATTTCGTCAATTTCATGAAATTTATACATTAAATTTCAAAACACTCATTTAGAATTACAATAAGATTTAAGAAATTCACGAATTTCATATTAATTAATAATTTAGTAATTGCACATTGACTTATACACTAAAGAGGTAGTATAGTCATTTAAATTTCCATTATTTATACATAGAATATTTATACATATAACATATACAGAATTACTGCAAATTTATCTATATTTTCAAAATGTCAGAATAGAAAATAAAGTGAAATAAATGAAAAAAATTTCCTCTAGTAAATAATTTAAATTTAAGACTTCTTTTTCGTCTATCTGCAATAATCCTGGCATATAATATATTAAATCAGATTTATAATAGTAATATACATATCATGCAATTTTTTTTAGTTACATTCAAAAATATATATATAGATATTTCTATTAAAATATTTTCTCTATTTTTATATATACAGGAAAATAGCCCTTTTCGCGCCTTTCATTTAAATAAAAATTTTAATTTTTCTGAAATTTTGAAGAAAATTTAATTATCAAACAATAAAAATTCATTTTTTTCTAGATCACTGACTCAATTATTATTTTTTTTTTACCAAGGAGTGGGTTTTCTCATAGAACATGTAGAATGTTGACTGTGAAAAATCTCTATCGAGTGCTGATTACGTTTAAGACATTTTCTTTCTTATCATTAACTGTATAAGTTTTTTTTTTTGCAACAATTATTAGAAGTGTTTCAAATAGAAAAACATGCACTTCCATCAGAGAGCTTGTATTTGAAAAATAACACAATCAAATAAAAAAATGTAAATAAAAAATAAAATTAAAAAAATGTAAAAGAAAAATATTTATAAAAATTTTCTTTACATATAATGTTCTACTAATTTTTTTCTAATATAAAATTTTTTTTTAGGTGGGAATTTAAAATCATTTTGATATGTAGGTATTTATGATATTTTCGATGAGAACAGAAATATTGATCTTATTTTTTAATTTTCATTATTTTTTTACACAAAACATTTTTATAAACTTAATAAAAAAAAATAAAAAAATAAATAAAAAATTGTTAAGTTTTTGCGTTCATTTGTTCGTAAAAGGAAGACTTTCTTTTTAACCTTCATATTTGTATTTATAAATTTTTATTTTCATTTTCTCTTTGATAAATGTTTATCTTTACTTTTTATTTAACCTTTTATTTTTATTTTTACTTTTACTGATTTTTATTTTCTCCTTTATTTTCATTTCGATAGATTTTTATTTTTATTTTAATTTTTTTTTCAAAGTGAAAGTAAAAATATTAATTTTACAAGTTGAAAATGAAATAATACAATCCACCCTTAGGGACAAATTTTTTAAAGACCATATTTCGATATTTTTTAAATTTCGTTTTTTGAATGAAAAAAAGTATAAATTCCACTTGACATAAAATTTATTCTAGAATTAAACACCAAATAACAAGAAATTAATTTAACATACATTTCATTTGACATAAAGTTTATTTAACATATATTTTATTTGACATAAATTTCATTTGACATAAATATCGTTTAAGAAAAATATCATTTGACATAGAAGATTTGTTAAGTAAACTTTATGTCAAATGAACGGTATGTTAAAATAGATTTTATGTCAAATACCTTTCTTTATAATAAATTTTATGTCAAATTAAAAATAAAGTTCATTTAACATACATTTGTTACATAAACTTTATGTCAAATTAAATATAAAGTGCATTTAACATAAATTTGTTGCATAAATTTTATGTCAAATGAACTTTATGTGAAATGAAATTAATGTTTAATGGATTTTTTTGTTTTAAAATCATTTATATCAAATACATTATATGTCAAGTGTCTCAAGTGTGCCATTAAATATGGTCTCAAATGGAATTTATATGTTAAATTAAACATAAACTTCAATTTGACATACAACTTTTGTTTCAGAAATTTTATGTCAAATGAATTTAATGTTAAATGAATATAATATAAACATTATTTGTTACAAATTTCATTGCACACAAAACCAATTTGACATAAATATTAATTATCATAAAATTCATTTAACACAACTTACATATTACATAATTTCCTTTTGACATACAAATTATTTAATCTAAATTTCTTTTGTCATAAATTTCAATTTGACATAAAATTGATGTCCAATGAAATCTATGACAAACGAATTTTCGGTCAAAATAAAATTTATATCAAATGTATTTTATGTCAAATGACATAAATGTTATACACAAATTTGACGTCAAATGAATTTTCTGTCAAATAAAACTTATTCATTTGAAATTTTATGTCAAGTGATTTTTATGTGATTTTATGTCACATGATATTAATGTTAAATGAATTCTATGTCAAATGACTTATGTGTCAAATCAATTTTATGTCAAATGAATTTCAAATTAAATGTTTTTTATGTCAAATGAAATTTTTGTGTCCAATGAATTTTATGTCAAATTAAACATAAAATAAATGTATTTTATGTTTAATTTGACATAAAATTCTCGTAAATATCATAAAATATCATAAAATATTCATATAATAAAATTTGACATACAACTTTTTGTACACAAATTTTATATCAAATGAACTTAATGTTAAATGAATTTTATGTGAAATGAATTGTATGTTAAATAAATTTTATGTCAAATAAACTTAATGTTAAATGAATTTTATTTCAGATGAGTTGTCTGTTAAAACTAATTTTATGTCAAATTATTCATAAAATTCATTTGACATACATTTGTCACATAAATTTCATGTTAAATGACATTTAAGTCTAATGAAATTGATGTCAAATGGAATTTATGTTAAATTATTTTACGTCAAATAATTGAAAAAAATCGAATCAACCCTACTGGCTCTCTGATTTGAAGTGAAGAAAATCTTTGAAACAATCCAATTAACAGTATTGTGACGGTAGTTGCAGTATTAACAGCATGAGTATAACAGTAACGACAAATGTCGCAATAGACATAGTTACAGTAACTGTATAAGTAGCATTGTAGTAGTGAATATTGGATATATGTATAAATAGGTTCTCTCTACGTTAGTCTGAATAAAAATAATGTCATAAACATAATAGGTAACTTTATATCAGAATCGTCTCAGCTAGTCGAACGTTTATTCACTTTTTTCATCGTTTATTAATAATTTTTGCATTTTTTCCCTTTTCTTCGTTCGATTTGCTAAGACGAGATCGGTTTTTTTTTTTTCTTCTTCTTCTTCTTTTATCTTAACAGTCTAAAATCACATAAACGTAAGAGTATCTAATCGAGATGGTCGACGATAAATTCTAACCATATTCGATCTGAGGATTCTCGCACGCAATTAACGACCGCCGACGGATATATTTATGTCTTAAATATATTAGTAAGACTCGCAAACTCACACACGGTGTGAAAGTGCTCGACTTTGCTGATAAGCTCGACTTTATTTTCAAAAAATGTTTTCGTTCTTCGGAAGATTTAAAAAAATATAGAAAAATTTTTCTATAAATTTTTTTCTTTTGTTCGCTACGTTGGCTTTTTTTCTCACATGGCTTAAATTCTATTTTACGGATTAGTGATACAGTAGAAAACTAGAATGAAAAATATTTCATTTTACAAATTTTATGTATCGCCAATTGTCATTTTTTTTTCATCACGATTAATGGAAAAATTTACAGATTTCTAAGTGCGCAGTGGACGAAACGTGCGAGAATCACGTGTAGTAGGCTACATTTAGAAAAAGGTGGGAGAGGAGAGGAGATAATTTCTAAATTCCATCATCACTTCTCCACTCTGATATGTCGAATTTGTCTTACAGAAATAATTCTGTAACTATGCCGACAATTGTCAATTAATTTTTTGGAATGATTGCATATTTTCGAAAGTTCACATCAATAGTCGGCATAATTTCAGACAATGAGTATTTTTACTTTGTGGCTTCTTTTGAATTTGTTATCTTTAAACCATTATTGGGGTGGGAAAGAGACGGAATCAAGTCGGATTCTTCTTTTCTTACCCAGAAAATCGCAGCTAAACCGAAAACAGGGACACAGTAAATTTTGAGGTATTAAAAAGCGTTGCAGATTAAATTCATGCCAAAAAAGATTAAAATAATCCATTTTGGTGTTATTTTTTACTATTAATGAAATTAGAGTAAAGTCTTAGTCAATGTCATTGTTAAAGTCTAAGTCAATATCTTAGCCTAGGTCATAGTCTAGAGGTTAGTCTTAATCTAGGTCGTAGTCTTCGTCTTAATCTTAGTCTAAGTCTTAGTCTAGATCTTAGTCTTAGTCTAGGTCTTAGTCTTAGTCTAGGTCATAGTCTAGATCTTAGTCTTAGTCTAGGTCATAGTTTTAGTTTTAGTCTTAGACTTAGACTATGACCTAGACTAAGACCTAGACTAAGACTAAGATCTAGACTATGATCTCGACTAAGACTTAGACTAAGGCCTAGACTGAAACTATGATCTAGACTAAGACCTAGACTAAGACTAAGATCTAGACTATGATCTAGACTAAGACTAAGGTCTAGACTAAGTCCTAGACTATGACTAGGACCTAGACTAAGACTTAGACTAAGACTTAGACTAAGACTTAGACTAAGACTTAGACTAAGACTTAGACTAAGATTAAGACTATGACCTAGACTAAGACTAAGATCTAGACTATGATCTAGACTAAGACTTAGACTAAGGCCTAGACTAAGACTAGGACCTTGACTAAGAATAAGACCTAGACTATGATCTTGACCAAGACTAAGATCTAGACTATGATCTAGACTATGACTTAGACTAAGGCCTAGACTAAGACTAGGACCTTGACTAAGATTTAGACTATGATCTAGATTAAGACTTAGACTAAGGCCTAGAATAAGTCCTAGACTAAGACTTAGACTAAGATTAAGACTATGACCTAGACTAAGACCTAGACTAAGACTAAGGCCTAGACTATGACCTAGACTAAGATATTGACTTATTCTTAGACTAAGACTTTAACTAAGATTTTGAATAAGATTTTGACTAAGACTTTGATTAAGACCTGGACTAAGATTTTGATTAAGACTTTGACTGTAACTTCGACTAAGACTTTGACAAATCGTTGGCTTGGTTTTGATTTGAAGTAAAATTTCATTCGTAGTAAAAAATAACACCAAAATTGATTATTTTAATCCTTTCTGGTGTTAATTTAATTTTAGAGGGATTAAACTATTGGAGATTATTTTAATCCATTCTGGTGTTATTTTAACACCTCACGATTTACTGTGGAATCATCGCTAGGGATGGATGAATATCCGGCCGAGCATTATATTTATAAAATCGACATTTATTAAAATTAGTAAAAAAAAAACACGGCGTGAAAAATTACAAATACATAATGGGACTTTGCTGCTTATTACGATCTATGAATTCTTCTTTATTTTGTTAAATTCCTAACGAAGAAACAAAAAGCGATAGTCGTAAAAAATAATCTGGTAACTTGTGATTTAAGAGAAATTACTAAAAATTACTTGTTTATATGTAGAAAAAAAACAGCCTCCCGGATATCCGGGTACATCCCTAACTATAAACACGGACTAAGTACCGTGTTACATATATAATCTTTTATCTAAACATAAGCACTTTCATGGTATATATTAATATACTTTTTTTTCCTATTTTTATAAATAAAAATATTAATCGATCTCGAAGCACCATTCTTGAAGAGCACTTCTTTTTCTCAATTTCACTTTTAAAATTCTATTCAATCTTGATTCATTCATTCTTGGTCTTTTCTTTCTTTCTTTCTTTCTCACTACATTATACTTATAATTTAGGATGTCTTTCGTTTTTGCAATAAGTTCAATAAAGACAAGGCTAGCCGAAAGGATAACCAAAAAGAAAAAAAAATGTTTTCTTTTTCTATAAAAAAAATGCGATGAAGTAAACTCAGTGAATCATTAAAATGATTAATATTGTTTTAATGAAAATTATGCTCCTCTTTGTGTTCAAAAAGGCAGGGTGGCCATGAACATTTCTTCAATGAATGAGGGTGCATGTACGATGTCCAATAATTTTAGGTAGAAAATTCTCTGATGTCCTTGCACGGATAAACTTCGAAGTTCGGGAAGTTTACCGAGTAGTCGAGATAGATAGTGAGTTTTGCGTTGAGCTTCTGCATTGTAAGTGACGTGATCTCGGAGGGAAGAAATTATCTTCATCTGAAGTTGCTCTACTTTCTGTGGTTCTCGAAGACCATGTCTTTCTGTAAATGAAATAAATACAATTTAACTATTTGAAATTCGTTACTTTCGAGGGTTAAAATTTCAAAATTCTATAATTACTAGTTCTATACAAACTAATTGGAATAATTCCATAGTGGGACAAAACTGGAAGAGTTTAAAAAAATTTCTAAGGGGATTAATTAGCATTTGTTACGCGTAACAAATTGTTACCAAAAATGTGGATTAAATCAAAAGTTGATCTAAATTTTTGGCATGTGAAAAATGTGCGGTAGGTGGTTACTTTTTGTAAAAAATATTTTCTAATCCTTTTTGTCTAAAAAAAGCAATTTTTAATTTAATCTGTTTTTTAAAAAAAGTTTTTCTAAAAAGTTATGATTTCTAATATTTATTTTCCTAAAATTTGCAAAATTCCATAATTTTGATAAAAGTTAGAAAATTTAAAAAAAAGTATGATTAGAAAAATTTTAAAAGATTTTACAAAATTTTAATTATTTGAAAAGTCATTTTTGGTCTAAACTCAATGATTTTTTTTTTCATTTTAAAGCTGAAGAAAAGAACTTTTTGACTCTAATACATGTTTTTTGTATTGGCATTTCAGAAGAAATACTTTTTTCTTATAAGTGTTTTGAAGAGTATTTAATTTTTCGTCGAATGTAAAAATTTAGTAATAGTATTTATTTTAAATAAATATTTTATCAAGTATTCTCTAAATTTTAATTATAGTACTCTTTGATTTTGAATTATAGTTAATTTGAATAATAAATAGTAATTTCTACTAATTTATTAATTTGAACAAAAAGTACGTGTTAGGCAGGGCCGGATTTACTTGATAGGAGGTCCTAGGCAACCCTGGTGGGAGCCACATGTGAGCAAAGGGTTTTTCAAAAATTTACCAAGATTAAAATATTAAGTAAAGTATATTTTATATAATATGAATTAGGCGAGCTACTCAAAATTTCTAAACACTTACAATTATTATGTAAAATACTTTTTTTTTAAATTTTCTTTACGCTTATTGTAAAAAGTATTTTAGATGGTGGGGGACTTTATTCGGTGGGGAGCCCATAGGCAGTTGGCTAGTTTGCCTCTGTATAAATTCGGCCCTGGTGTTAGGATTGAAGATTTAATTTGAAATTGAGAATTTGTTTGGTATGGTATGGTAAAATATAATTACTTTTTTGTAAATAAAAATTGTATATAAATTTTTCTGATTAGAAAGTTTAAGACAATATAGATTTTGATCGAGAAGTATTATGCTTGCGAGTGCGGAATTGCTTTGAAATTCATATGAAGGTGATTACATAGTCATGTAAGATTCATCATTTTTCTCCATTATAACTTTCTTTCTGTAGATTTCATTCTCAACGGATCCTTCAATTGACGAAAGCATCGATATCGCGTGTTGAAGCAATTGCCGTCGGACGTTTGCGGTTTCGTAATTCACGTCTTTAATAAATAACCTACGGTCAATTAATTATCGAGCGGTCCGAGAAAAGGAGAAAGAGAGATGGAGAGAGAAACTGAATTGCAAGTGTGTGTCTGTCTGTACATACTCTATCAGTGCCGAAATGTGATGAATATTTTAACAAAACGAGAAACAAATTTCAAGAATTGGGGATAATAATATATGTTATGAATAGTTATTTATAGTTTTTTTTTCTTTTGGAGAAAATAGAAAAAAAAGAAAATAAAAGTTTCGCATTTAAAATTGATTTTGACTAACCAGTAACGAGCGCGAGGGCGCAAAGGCAGGCAAAGGCGCTGATATCAACGTCGAGGACATGAAGACTTTGACAAAAGTCCATGATTCCTTGAAGCCAGTCGCCGAAACTTTGTTCGCATTGCTCACGTGTGAGGACTACTCCGTTGCAAAATGTCAGTCGGGTGTCATCTACTTTTGTGCGGTACGCCAGCCTCAGTACAAAAAGTTCCAGGCTGGCATTGAGGAAGAGGAATTTCTGTAAAAAAATACAGAAAACGATTTACAATTACTAATTCAAGTGCGTTTTGTTCACACTTGGTTTACAACAAAAACTTTACATTTACATGCTTCACAGTTACACTATTTTGCTTTTCATAGTACATTTTTCTTTTCTATAAATTTTTTTTCAAATGGATCACAAATTAGTTTAATTAGAAATTAAATCTAAGAAAGAAAAGGATCTTTCAATGAAAGACATGAAACAATAAGTGAAATAGAAAATAAAAAACTAAATTAGACCTACAAAATGAAGATTACTAAGCTAGGAGAAGCGATCCCCCACTATCGGAAAAGATAGACTTGCGCGGTGGGCAGATGGACAAGGGGTGGGGGAAAGCGCCTATTTAGTGGGGAGCCGCTTCTCTTAGCACCATACGAAGGCAGGTAGCCGGTAGGGTAACACTAAATAACTGATCTCATAAAGCGACCATTGTTAAGCGTCAATACATTTGTGACAGTCGAACATTGGTAGATGGCATCTGGAATAAATTATCGACTCACCGTAAACCGATTACGGACTTTTAAGGGATTAGTTACTTACAAATATAATAAAATAAAAAATTTCGGATCTAATAAGACGTTCGACTATTTTCAAGTTCATCAAAAAGCCTTTAAAACTTAATAGATCGTATAAAGAAAAATTTTATTTAAGGTCCTCAATTCAAAATGACACCACACTTTTTTAAAAATTCATTTAGCGGTAGAATTTGAAAAGATTTTTAAAATTGTTGTATTGATTAATATTTTTATCCCAGCTTCCTCAGAAAGAAGTTGAGAGGTTCGAAAATTTGCAAAATCGTAGCAAATATAAATTTATATCGGTAGAATTTATTAATAAGATGGAGAATTAAATTGTGTTCGTGACTGGAGAGGAAGACTTTGAAAAAGTGAATTACATTTGGAGCGAGTATGCTATTCCAATTCATTGAGCGAATGGTCGGTGTCGTCAAGTCGAAACTGTTCGAAGCTCGTCAAGAGTGACCTTTTAGAAAATGCACGAGCTATCGATCCTTGCATGCAAGACCGGGTTATAAAAATCAACGAATTCATAGTGTGTAGATTAACCGTTCCAATGTATAGCTTTATTTGATTAATAATCGAATTCATGGGAAACGAATTTTTACCAGGCAATATTACCTAGTTCCATTATTATTCGAAAACTGTTGAAATTATATTCCCCTCATGATTTAGGATATGTTATAAAACCAACATTCAACTAATTTTGACACAATATTTAACTTCTGTACATCAGTAGTTATAAACATACATTTTTGGTACTGACCTGATCTTCTGGTGTTAGGTCCATGAATCCGGGAATTTTGTCAGCAAAGTTTCTGATGACATCGACGGAGGATGTTAGGAGATTGTAGAATTGTTGGGTCTTCTCTGCTTCCGAGAGTGGCGGTTCGCCGGGGCAAATTTCGCGACATTGAGAAAAGTCGAGATTTGCGAGATCTGGTGTGGTATCAACGTGGGCACGAACAAGAGCCGTTATCAGGGATACTGGAGGGCTGGGTGGAGATTCCTGGGGAGATTTTGGTTTCGAAGGCAGTCGACCCCGTCTTCCTTTTAGAGAATCCGTTCTTACAACCTATATAGTAATTTAAAAAACTGTTAATTTCCCATTGGGATGCAAAGTGCAATTAATTTAACGTTCAATTTTTCTATTATTGAATAAATGAAAATACTTTTCAATTGAGAATTTCTAATTTTTAAATATTCACCTCCTTGACCATGCCGACCATGAGGCACTTTTGAAAGCGACAAAACTGACAACGATTTCGTCGACGTTTATCAACAGGGCATGCCTTTTCGGCAAGACAAACGTATTTAGAGCCTTTCTGCACTGTCCTTTTAAAAAATCCCTTGCAGCCTTCGCATGTTCGCACTCCGTAATGTTGACAAGCTGCAGTATCACCACAAACGGCACACAACTGACTCGGACTCGGTGGTGCTCGTTCGCCCCCAGGAGATGGTGAACCAGTCGTCGAACTTGCTCCGCTGCATCTCAATTTGGGTGATTCGCTACTGCTAAAATCGAAAGACATCTGTTTTATAACATCCATTTTTTTTGTTTTTTTTAAATTGTTTTTTTTAATGAAGAGTTGTGTGAAAAGTTTTTTTTATTTGTATTCTTAAATTAAGGTTTGCTTTTGTCTTAGATGACTGGGAGTGAGTGTGCAACGCTCGCCGTTTTGGTTCAAGTATTACTATGAAGTAATATAACTCACCTTGATGATTCAGATCTTTGAGGTGGTAAGGACGCACGTCGAGGACGCGGTGTTCCAGGAATGACGACAGTGCTTCCAACAGCAGTGCGAAGATCACTTGGCGTCACAGCTCCCGGAGAGCCTCCACTGCTGGTGACACTTGGAGGAGGTCCGTAAACAATGGGAACTGAGGCGTAAGGCGATTCCTGATGATTGTTTGGGGTTGGAACTGCTGCTGGTGTAGGTGCTGATTCCGTGGAGAAAAAACCCAAATGATGATGGTGATGTGTTTGTTGTGGTTGATGAAGGTGTGTCTGCTGTGGATGATGTTGCGGATGATGCTGCTGCTGCTGCTGCTGCTGTTGATGGTGATGTTGATTTTGTGCCGGATGGTGCGGCTGATGTTGATTATGATGATTTTGGTAGGGAATAGCCTGAGTAAAATCCGTCGCAAACGTAGCTCCTGTACAAGGATAGACGCCTTCTCCATAACAATCATCGTCCATTTTGATACCTAAACTCTGCAATTCTTGTCGATATCTTTGTACTGTGTAGGTTTCTTGAAAGCTGGGAAGTGGCGTCGGACTGCAAACGTACATTCTTGATTATTATATAATTTGTTTTTTCTAACTAGACTGTATTCTTTTTGGCTTCCTAGGATGCTTCTTAATTTGAATTCATTTTCTCCAATGATTTTTAGTTCAAGGGAAAATAAAAAGCAGGGTTAATGATAATTTTAGAAAAGTATGGATGATTACCTGAGTGAATCAGCTTGAACGTCTCCTGGAAGTGGAGGTTGAGAATGAACTGAGTGGTGGTTTTGTGAGGACGCTTCTTCGGAGTTGGTGACGTCCTGTGGATTGCCTAATTGCAATTCCGGAAAAGGATCAAGCTCTTCCGGCAGACTACCAGCATCCGTGGAGTCTGTGTAAGTACCGCTCAGTAAATCCGAAAAACTACTGCATCCAAATGGACTCTGCAACAATTTTAAATATATTTTAATTTTACATTATTAGTTTGTAATTCGATTTGTATATTATATCTAAATCGTCTTGCAATCACTTTAGTCGAAAATTAATAAATTTCCCGATGAGATAAGAAGAGACTTCGTATATGGAGAAGAAATAAAAAGAAAAAAGCAAGGAGTAAAGAGGGAAGTATTCAATTTGTGGCAGTTGTTCCGCTGTTGGTTGACATTTTGCCGATCGTTCCTCAGGGAATCCCTGGACTAAAGTTACTGAACCGTGGCTATTAAGAGGCGCGACATGGAAGATACTTGTGAAAATTCCCATATCGATCGTCCTCATGAGGAAAGTATAATATTTTCCCATTGTGTCGGGATTAAATTTTCGTTTACAAGCCATGTATATGAGAATGGGAAGCGTATGCATGGAATGCGCATTGTACTTAATTAGTGATTGCATTACATATGGAAAAAATGCAAGAAACAGGTTATAGGACATCACGAGAATCCGGGTACGTAGGCTGGTATGCAGATGTCGCGTACTCGCGGAATAGCCTGAGAGGAATTAAATACTGAATTACCGATTCTTGGGATGTCGAGAAGTGAGAGAAAAAGACAGATACAAGATTCGATGTTCAGGGTGAGAGGTGCAGTCTATAACGACTCGAGACAAAGTGCGGATTCCGGCGCGGGATTGTTGCCTTGTTTTCTATTGCAATCAGTCGATTGTTAGTAAACATTGCAACTTTACTGCGCAACAACCAATATTTACGTCCATCTATTTCTCACGAAGTTTAGAATATGCATAGTTGCTGCATGATTCGACAATGGAATAGGGACATTTAAAAAACTTTTAAGAATTGGTACATGTTTTGTGCTTTTTTTATTCACAATAACGGACCATAGAGGAATTCAAAACATGTTTCCTTCTCACTTTTATTCATTGCCAAAGAAACAACATTTGAAATTAATTGTATAAAACCTATTTTAACAGATTTAATTTTAATCCAAGTCCATCAGTTGTCCAATAGATAAAATATTAGAACTCGTAGGGAATCACAACGGAATCTTCTCAATTTTCCAAGAAATCTTTTCTTACGGATTTGCAAATTAAAATGAAGTACTTGCTTTTATTTTCTACATGAAAAATTTAAAAAAAGCGAAATCCGATAAGACCACTCAAACGGTATAATAAATTTATTTAAAGAAATTAAAATATATTTCATTGTTCAGGGATTATGTCTGCAATAATGCGTCATACTCTAGAATGGCTTTGCTCATCATTAATGTATATACATAGCAATCATTAAAGCTTAGAATAATATTTAAACCTGTAATCTGTAATTTATACGAAATTGCGTAAAACTATTGCACTTTCTCATTCAACAGAAAACTCACTTTTGTATCCCTAATCTCTATGCTTTCAGACATTTAGATATTAAGAAATAAAGTGTGAACAAAAATATGTTCGGTAATGGTGAAAGAGTATAATTATTAATTTTATCTAAGTCGATTCGATTTGTAGGACCGCAGGACCCGAACTAGGTCCGTGAATCCCGTAAAAGTCCATAAATCTGCTTTAGGTCCGTAAAAGTCACTTTTTTGAAAAAAGATCCGTAAAGTCCGTAATTTGATTTTAAAAAGGACGAAAAGTTAGTAAATTGTATGATATAATTTGGGTATTTTTAGAGAAATTACAAATGATTGTAGAAATTCAATTATTTTCAAAAGTAATAAAATTCTTCGCAGAAATTCAACTGTGTTAAAAAATTTTTAAATATTCTCGTCAAAATTTTAATTATTTTCCTCAAAAACTTTAATAAAATTCTTGGCAAAATTTCAATTATTTTCAAAAAATTCCCTCAAAATTCAATGATTTTCAATATCTACTATTATAATAAAATTTTTCAAAAGAATTCAATTATTTAAAAAAAAATTTAATAAAATTCTACGAAAACCTTTAATTATTTTTATAATTTAATAAAAATTTCACAGAAATTCAATTATTAATCAATTTTTTTTATAAATTTCTTCGCAATCATTCAATTATTTTCATAAATAATAAAATTTTCACAGGGATTCAATTATTTAAGTACATAATAAAATTCTTTTTAGAAAATCAATTTTTTTTCGTAAATAATAAAACTCATTGCAGAATTTCAATTATTTTTATAATAAAATTTTTATTGAATTCCTAGAAAAATGTAATTATTCTTAAAAATTTTATTAAAATTCGTCAAAAGAATTCAATTTTTTTTTTAAATTTGTTGATTAAATTCTTTATGAGAATTTAATTTTACGAAACATTTAAATATTCAATAAATTAGTTTTTTTTATTTAAATAATTATTGAATTCTAGTAAAATTTTTTAATAAAAAATGATTTAAAAATGACTTTCTGTTAAAAAAAATAAATTTGAAAATTCTTAGAGAAGTTTTTCAAAAACAATTAAAAATAATGGATTTATAGAAAAATTTTAGTTAAAAACATTTAAAAATTGAATTTTGGAAAAGTTACATAAATTACATAATTAAAAATAAATGAAGAAACATTCAATTATTGAATAAATTATTTATTATTGTATTTAAAAAATTATTGAATTCTAGTAGAATTTTCTAATAAAAATTTATTTAAAAATTAATTTCAGTTAAAATTTTAGATAATAATTTGAATATTAAAAGAAATATTTCATGAATTTTTAGAAATAATTGAATTTTGAAATTAATTTTTTATTTTAAAACTTCTCGTCAAAATGACAATTATCTTTATAAATAACAAACTTCATCTTCAAAATTTAAAAAAATTTTTAATAAAATTGTACTCAAACATTTAATTATTTTCATTAATAATAAAAATTTCACAGGAATTCAATTATTAATAAATTGTTTTATAAATTTCTTCGCAACAATTCAATTAATTTGATAAATGAAAATTTTTTTTTCGTAAATTCAATTATTTTTATGTATAAATAATAAATTTGTTTTGTAAATTCAATTATTTTCATAAACAATAAAGCTCATCAAAGAATTTTAATTAATTTTTAGTACAATTTTAATCGAATTTCTAGATAAATGTAATTATTCTTAAAAATTTAATTAAAATTCGTCAAAAGAATTAGTTAAAATTAAATTTACAAAAAAAACATTTATTCAATAAATTATTTATTTTTGTATTTAAATAATTGAATAATTTTGAAAAGGTTTCAAATAATAAAATATTTGAATTTTGAATTTTCTATACTTTTAACTGGCAATTGGTTTTTTTGGGTTTTTGAGGTCGCTGATTAAGAATCCGACGTTAAATCTTCAAAATTAAAAATGGCGAATTCAATATGGCGGACGAATTTACAAAAAAAAAATCATTGAATTTGGCTGAAAATGGTTTCCTAGGGGTTTTCGGGTTCGCTGATTACGAATTTGATGTTAAATTTTCAAAATTCAAAATGGCGGACGAATTTTCAGTCAAATTCATCAAATTTGACTGAAAATAGTCTCTTTGGGTTTTTGAGGTCGCTGATTACGAATCCGACGTTAAATCTTCAAAATTCAAAATGGCGAATTCAATATGGCGGACGTATTTTTAAAAATTTGACTGAAAATGGTAAAAAAAAATGATAATTTTACCTGTGTCTGCAAAAGAAGCATGCTTGACGCAACGGTGAAAGCGGTGGTGGTTGTTGTCGATGAAGAATGATTTGTCGAAACTAATGCAGGAACGCTCTCTGGTACAGAAACTTGTCTCTGTTGTCTTTGGCGATGTTGTTGCTCTATTTCAGCACGAGGCACTACAATAGCACGTTGACTTCCGTTGCTGTTGTCGCTATCGCCATTCGGCGAATGCAGTTGCCCTGAAATAAAAAAAATTAAAAATTAAAAAAAAATTTTCTTTTTATAATCGAATTAATTCTCATTGTAATTAAAATCTCAATTGTTTATGTTTGTGAATTAATTTAAAGCTCTACAAATCATAAATGATGAAGGAAGAATCTATGAAAAAAAGGATAATAATTTACATTAAACAAATTTTCGATATTCTTGTTTATTTAATTCGAAGGCTGTCTTATAAAGTTTTGACGAAAACGAAAGTGAAGTTAAATGTACATATATATTGAGTAATATTTTTTAATGACCCGCTTGAATGTTAATTATCCAAGTTGAATGAAATTAAAAAAGAAATAATTTTCTCAGAATTTTTTCAAAATAAAAATGAATACAATCATTCTTTCACTGATTAATAATATATATTAGACGTCTATTTCTATATATACATAGAATTAAAAGTCGAAAGATTTCTTCCTTGAAAAAAAAGGAGAAATAAAATTCAAGAAAAACGACCGCTTACGAGATTGACTGCATCAATTTATTACCTCTGGTTTAGATAAGCGCATCAAGGTCTGTACCATCGCTTATTGCATTATACGCGATGCTTAAGAATATATATATATATGAATCGACGGGTTTTTTGAGATTAAAGTCCAGTCTAATTCCCCATATAAATATATATATAAGGACTTTTTAACATAAATCTAAAAAAATTCAGATACATAATAAAATCGAGGCCTTGATAGATTTTTACGATTTTTTTATTTTTAATAAAAATCTGTAGTTTTCTTCTCGAAAGAAGAGACATTAATAATTTTGGAATCGAATGAATAAATAAAAAATGAATAAAAATAATTTTTATGACCCTTATCGAAATTGATTTTATGCACTTGAACATTATTTTGAGGAAAAAAAAAACTTTTTAAAAATGAATAATAATTAATAATTTTATAATTTTATGCAACTTTTTATTCTTCCTCGTCAAGGAAAAGAATATCCATTCCGACTTCCGACGAATCATTTCCATTTCTTAAATATACAATTTTATTGTTTTAATAAAATACAATGTTTTTTTTTTAAATAAAGGAAAAAAAAATGTTTATAACTTCTATTTGTTAATTACAAATTTTTAATCAAAAAAAAAAAAAAATTGAAAATGAATTTGAAAAATTTTCAATTTTTTTTAGAAAATAATGGAAAAAATTTTACTCATGAAAAAAGAATGTTCTGTTATATTTATTTACGAATTTCTTTAATTGTAAAATTATTCGAAAACAATAATTTCTTGTTTACATAAATATTTAATTATTATTTTTCCATAATTAAGATTTTCAATAATTTCAAAATCAAACTTTTTGGAAATTAAACTAATAAACAATTGTTATAAAACATGAAGAAATCGATTTCTTCATGTTTTATAATAAAAATTTTATTTGTGAAAAAATATTTAAAAAAAAATTAATTCTACAGAATTAAAAAAAAAAAAAAAGTTAAAAGTACGAAAATATCAAATGTTTAAAGATTTTAATTTAAAACCTTATCAAAATTCAATTATTTCTAAAATTTTACATACTAAAGTGCTTTTAATATTCAATTATGATCTAAAATTTTAATTGCAATTCATTTTTAAATCAATTGTTATTAGAAAATTCTACGAGAATTCAATTATTTAAATACATTTCTTTCAAGTTTTCAAAAAATCGTATTTGTTAATAATTGAAATTAAACATTTAATTACATAACGAATTTTATTAAAATTTTAGAAAACAATTGAATTCTGTTGAATTATTTTATAACCAATTAAGAAAAATTGAATTCTTTCGTAAAAATTTTTTGAAAATATTTGAATTTTTGGAAAGGAATTTATTATTTATTTATAAATATAATTAAATTGATTTAAAGGATTTATTAAAATTTTAGAAAATAATTGAATTCTATCGAAATTTTTTATAAAGATAAGAAAAAATTAATTACTTTCATGTTATTTTTTTTTAAGTAATTGAATTTTGTAACGAATTTTAAAAAATTGAAATCTCTCATGAAATTTTTTTTTGATAATAATTGAATTTTCACAAAGAATTTTATTATTTATAAATATAATTGAATTGTTTCGAAGAATTTATTTAAAGTTTAGAAAATAATTGAATTCTTTCATGAAAATTTTTTGAAAATATTAAAATTTTTGTAAAGAATTTAAAAAAAAATTGAATTCTTTCGTGAAATTTTTTTGAAAGTAATTGAATTTTTGTAAAATACGTTAATTCTTTTAAAAATAATTGAATCCTTACGATGAATGTTATTATTTATGAAAATAATTGAATACTTGCAAAGAATTTTATTAAAATTTTTGAAATTAATAAACAAGAATAATTAATTAATAATTGAATTTTTTTAAAGTTTGAATTCTGTTAAAATTGGATAAAAAAATAATTGAAATTCTGCGATGAGTTTTATTGTTTTTGAAAATAATATTGAATTCCTTAAAAGAATTTTAATTATATTTATGGAAATAATTGAATTGCTGTAAAGAATTTAATTATATTTATGAAAATAATTGTATTATTGTGAAGAAATTTATAAAAAATTTATTGAATGAATTCCTATGAAATTTTTATTATTCTTGAAAATTATTAAAGGTTTTCAGTAGAATTTTATTAAATTTTTCTTTTAAATAATTCAATTCTTTTGAAAATTTTTATTAAAATAAATATTGAAAATCATTGAATTTCAGAGAAGAATTTGATTATTTCTAAAAATAATTGAAATTTTGACGAGAATTTTTTTTTTTTAATTTTTGAACATAATTGAATTTTTCAGAAGAATTTTATTACTTTTGAAAAAAATTGAATTTCATTTGTAACTTCTTCAAAATTAAATTTTTTTAAATGTTTTTAACTAAAATTCTTCTATAAATTCATTATTTTTAATAATTAATTAAATATACGTTAAAGAATTTAACTAATTTCAGAAGAATTTGCATTTTAAAAATTTTTCAAAAATCTAAGTTCTTTAAAATTTTTAATTTATTTCATTCAAAATTGAATTTCATGAATGTTTTATATTATAATTCGTGATAATTTCATAGTTTATGAGGTAAACAAAAAAAGACACCAAAATTCAGAATATTGTCATGAATTCTAAAAATTTAATTTTTTCCCGTACTTTTAATAAAAATCCCTGACTTTTTTCTGAATTAAATAATAGGCGAGGCCATTACAATAATAAGTGCGTATGTAATAGATTTACAAGTTTTGGTACAATTAAAATCAATGGAAATAACGCAAAAGTAGGAAAATAAATTAAATTGCGCATGAGGGGAATCGAACCTACGACCTACGGATTTGTAGGCTAACGTTCTAACCACTAAGCTAACGACGCTTATATGCAGTAAAGTTTAAAGTCCTCAGTATCATTGATATACTTCAAAGATATAAAAAATATGATTATTCAATTATTATTATTTAAATATTACCGGATTAGAATCGAATCGCAAAAAAATTCAGAACCTAACCTAAACGATATCAAATTAGGACCTAATTAATAAAAGGGCAAATAAGGTAAGACAGGAAAATTACGTACAATATTTACGGTAGTTGTTGCTGTCCATGGCGATCATCTCTTTACATAAAAAGTCTTTAAAGAAGAATCGAATGAAAAGATGTGTGTGTTTTTTATTTTCTTTTAGAGAGAAAATAAAAAGATCGAAGAAGGACACAAGAGTTTCAAAAATCTAGGTAACCTTGATTTTTTTATGAGCAGAGATTGAAAAGATAGTTTATAGTATCCAATATCGACTCTTTTAGCTAGTGATTCCTGATTCGAATGCTGTGCTTCCAATTTCGAAGGCTACTTTCACTATATGCGCTGCTCTTCACTGCAAATCAATTTCACAAGGATTCATTCTATTCATAAGAGATTTTTTTTTCTCTTTATTTTTATCAATATTTTCATTATCACTTTTTTACTATCACGTGTATAATAAAATAGATGAAATTCACCGAAATAAAAAATTTTTCTCAAGCAAAGTTTCAAAAATGCTTTGCCCACTTTTGCTTGAAAAATTCTTAATTTTTTTAAATTTAATATTGAATGATAGTGAATTCTTTTGAAATAAATGAAAATTAATTGAGTAAAAACAATTTTGATGATTAAATAGAATATTGTTTTATATTTAAGAATATTTTATTTAAGATGATAACTGATATGTTAAATTGAAAAATTGTCACTTTAGCTCGTTGTTTTTGTAAAGATCGCTGTCGACTGAAGGTGTTGAAAGTTTTGAAGGGTCTAATATAGTCCCTGCCAAACGCCTAGATTCCCCAAGGGACACATAAAATCATTGGCATTTAAAATACTACCCCCCACGAGTCATTATAGCGTTTCACTATTATTACACAGCTTTATATTATCTTCGGGTATCAAATATGTACTGAAAAGAAAACTGAAATTCTTATGGGGTCAAATGTCTCATCCCTTCTTATTTTATATTAAAGACGTTCATACTGATTTTCAAAGATTTTCCATGACCCATGGAGATATTATTGGAACATAGTTTTGCTTTATAGAGATGGCGCAAAGTTTTACTCGTAAAAGGTTAATATTTTAAAATTGTGATTGTTATAATTATTTTTCATTATTCAACATTCTTTTCAATATATTGAAATATAAAAAACTATATTGAAATATAAAACTATATTATATTAAACAGACAAAATTTTATAATCATAATTTAGTTTCCTTATTACTTCAAAAATGAATTATTTTCTGAAAGTAAAAGCTAAAAATTATTTTTAAAAAAAAATCATATCCGCTTGTTAAAAAGTGATGCTAGTGACTTCGCACAGATCATCTTCTCATTTAAGTAACTCGTTTGTACAAAAACTGCTCCATTTTTTGTTATGTCTGCGAAGTCTGATTCTGATGTGACCTACATTTCGCAGAACTCACAAGTGGACCACTTCAATTTATACACACACACATGTTTTAGTATTTTGATAAATATAGTTCATAAGTGCAATATTTTCCAGAATAATTTATATTTATTATTCTAAATTTCAGAAATTCTATTTGGAATTTATAATGTTCAAAGTTTCTATACTAAGAGACACATTTTTTGTTTAACCCCATGTATGGATAGTCATGGCCACAGATGACCTCTTTAAATAAAACATGGCTTAACTCATCTTTTTCTTCATCAGAACTTGGTTTTTTTTGGAATTTTAACATTTTTTCGTTTAGATAGGTACAAATTATAATACTAATAATAGTTTCGGTTATGAGGGCACTTAATGTTAACTTTTTAGTTTTACTCTTAGTACTTTGTACCAATGGGCACTGGTAAAACTTTGCTTGTTTTTAAATAACTAAATAAAAAGGACTAAACATAATTTTATTTGAGCATCAGTACGGTATGTCCAGAGAAGATGGTCATAGTTTTTTTAAATAATTGTAAAAATTATAAAAAAGCGATTTTTGCCTAAACTTTTATTGATAATTGAACATTGAACACTTCCGGAATGTCCGGAAAAGATGCAATACTTATAATTTTCGGTTTTTGCCTTAAACTTATTTTTCAATCGTATTTTGAACATTTATCATGGAATTCAGTCCAGTTTTCATATGTGGCCAAAAATTTCAAATACTATTTAGGATTTTGTCTCAATAAGTATATAATTATATATAAAAAGATGGAAATAATACAAGCGCCATGCCACCTGATGTAAGGGCGCAGGTAAATACTCGAAAATGTGGGAATATCAAAGGAACACGAAGCTTGAAAGCAATATGGTAGGTGGGGTTGTCAATAGAGTAGGAAAAAGTGGGCGCGTGTGCCAAGTGGATCACACTGTTGCACTGGATGGAAAAACGGACAGATTAAGTCTCGTCCCACTCAATCAAGAGTCACGCCTCTCCACGTGCTACCACGTGCACCGCTTTCATTCAATTCCAATTACAATGGTAATTGATATTAAATAAAAGCAGTCAAAGAAATTCTTCTCAAAATCGATTAGATTTATATATAGAAATCCTTTAATATCATCAAATCTTTTCAGAGAATTTTTAACTTTTTTCTTTTCACTATAATTACATGCAAAAAAGAAGTGCATTGGGTAATTTTATAAACATATTCCAATGCTATAAATTTATAGCAAGTCGAAAAAAGTTTGTTTTCTGATATCAGGAGATATGAATATTGTCATATTTTGAAGTGCTAACATGTGCCTTAATCATCCCTAATTCACCATAATCGTTGACGCGAGACCCTGATTTTATCTCTCACACCCTCTCCTCTCCGTTTAATCTTGCTTATCGGCGATTACAATGGAAGAACTAGACGCTCACGCTCATTCGGTATACGGCAATATCCAAGTTGCCGTACGAGTTATGAATTTAAATTGAATGCAATTTAGGTGTGCGTGACTATCTGATTGGAGCATTATTATTATTGTCGCAAACCAACGAGGGTCCTTAAGGGAGGTCTCCAATTTGGAGAACTGATTCATTCCTCTATTCCCTTTCCACAATGTAATACACAAAGTAATGCGGAATAAACACATGCGAACAAACTTATACTGCACTGAGAGAAATTGAATGGTTAGGGCAACTACTTTTTCGAGAATGAAAATACGAAATTCGAAATATGTCAACTCAATTATAAATGGATTAAGTCTCCAGAGACAAATTATCATCATCACCATCGTATAGTGACATCGAATTCCTTGGATTATTAATTATGAAATCTACATTTTTAAAAATCAAGTTAATTTCACTTCATCCCTAATCTATTCAAAAGTAGCTAAATTAATTAAACTGTATGCAAAAAAAAGGCACGCGGGAAATTTTACAAAAAAATGACTTATTACCACTTCATTGAGTGACTTTTAACGATCAAAATGATTTATCTACTTTTGCCACATAAATTGAACACACACGGGTCACAACATTAACCGTAATTGCAATCCTGACATAAAAACTTCTAATATAATGAATTTTGCATGTATACGTAAAATTTAATCTTCAATATGCATATAAAGGAAAAGAGTAAAATTTCAAAATTAGACACTTCTGGAAAGGTTCATTAGTAACGAAATAAAATGAATTGTGCAAATACGTAGTTACATAAGTAAATATATGAACCTTGGATGGTTATAGAAAGGACCTCTAGAAATTGAAATTCAAAATTGTCAACTGTAAGCAAGAATTTTTCTTATTTGATTTTTCAAAATCGGGAAAAAGAAAAATTCCTCCCTTTAGTGAAATTTACAATGGGTAAAAGAAAAATTCATTCCTTGATGGAACTTTTCGCTTTTATAGAACCCACTGTGATAACAGTTACGAGGAGAACAAACTAATTCACAGCTTCCTTGCTGGCTACATTTCTTCTTAGAGCTTGAGATTAATTGAGAAGATACAGAAGAAATACAATTTAGAAATACATATAAGGAAATGAAAGTGTTACAAGTAATATTAATGAAGGTGAATATTTTTGGAAGGTGAAAAAGGAACGTTGCTATTTAAAAATCTGGATAGAGACTATTGCGACGATGAAATTAGATTCACGGCACGTCGTGCGGTAAGAAAGCGCCTCGCTTAGCCTCGCGTCGCAAGCAAGCAAGCAAGCGAGCAACGGGGTTGGGGAAGGTTTTATGCGGATACCAATAGCTAATATTATCGCCTCTTGGATTTATCGGCCGAACGTGAGTATCTCACCTACAAGTGGAGATACTTTCCGGCATCAGCACCCAGGTAGCGATATGCGATTTATCCTCATGTTTACCCGACGCTGACCCGCCGTGTACACAGTACATGCAGTAATTGCACCCGTAACTAACTCGTCCTCGAGAATAAATGTGTGTCTATCCTTGTTCCGTTATCCGAAGCACGAGTTGGATCGTTCATCCGGGCTATGTACATGTAATGTACCCACGTCCTCTCTACGTGCACCCATATACAGTTTCAGAATATTCCAGCATCTAGGCTTCGTGGGCCTGCAGGCGCTATTAAAAGTAGTCTCAGTCTCAGTCTCCCATTCCCTCTTCCCAGTGACTGATGGCGCCTGATTTATTGGAGATGGATCGAGCCAAGACGAGCCAACTTTTTCGAAAGTGAGTCACAACCAAATGCGGTACTGCTCACGTGTGTTTCTCATTTCTCTGCAACTGATGTGCATTATAGTTTCCATTATACACTTCCTTTGCCATTTTCTCTACCCTTTCATCCTTTTTCCTTTTCATCCATTTTCATTAATTGCGGCTATTCTCTTTACTATCAAGATTGGGGGAAAACAACATTAGGTGGTTTAAAAAGTAGATTTTTTTGTACAGCATCCAGCGTGGAAACAAGAATTGTAAATTCTAACAAACTATTGAATTTAGCGAAAGTAATTAAGCTTTAAGCCGTACTTTGAAACCCTGGTCAACAACTAATACACTACAGATTTCACAGTGCGCTTAAAAATTATTTTAGGGGAAATAGGGGACTGAAAATTAAAAAATGGGGGACACTTCTAGGGAACCATAAAAATTGGTTAAATAAAGATAAAAATATAATTTATTTATACAGGGTTGCCACAAAAATTCAACTTTACTTTTCCCTGATTTCCAAACACAACTTTGACTTTTTTCCTGCGACCCTAAAGAATATTCTGATTCACTCTAAAAATTATTATAATATACTCAAAAAAATGTTCTATTAAATTTAGTTACAAATTTCTTCAAAAGTCAAATTATTCGAAAACATCAATAGTTTTATTTAAAATAAATATTTCATCATTTTTTTTTTATTAGGATTAAGATGTTCAAGAACTTCAAATTCGAATCTTTTCAAATTGAGCAACTCCTAAGAATATTATTATAAAACATAAAGAAATGGATCGCTCCGAGTCGAAGACTCGGAGTAATCCAATTCTTTATGTTTTATAATAATTAAAAATGACCGACTGACAAAATCATTATTTTATTATTATAAGAATATTGCTACTGTAATTTCTTCAAAATTATTTGTATCATTTCAATTCAATTAACATTTTCTAGAATTTTTAACTAAAATTCTGCTTTAAATCAATAACATCAATTATTATTCAATTAAACTTTTTTAAAACAAAATTAATTCTACAGAATTTTTAGTTAAAAGTACGAAAAATAATAATTTAATTCTACGAGAAATCAATTATTTAAATGCAAAAATCAATAATATTGAATGTTTCTTAAAATTTAATTTTTACGAAGAATTGTATTAACGACTTTTGAAAATATTTAATTCCTTTTAAGGAATTTAATTAAAAATTTAATAAAATTTATTATATTAAAGAATTTTATAACAATTTTTGAAAATAATTGAAAACTTTTTGAAGAATTTTATTAAATTTCTTAAAAATAATTGAATTCTTGAGAAGAATTTAAATGATAATTTTTGAAAATATTTGAATTATTGCAACGAATTTTATTGTTTTATTGAATAATTGAATGTTTCTTAAAATTGACTTCTTTCCTCAAGTTTTAATAAAATTTTTAATAATAATTGCATTTTTCAAGGAATTTATTTAAAATTGTATTAAAAATAATTGAAATTCTGCGATGAAAATAATTGAATTCATAAATGAAATTTTATTCTTTATAAAAATAATTGAATCTTTTCGTAGAATTTGATCATAAATTTTTTTCAATAATAAAATTTTTTGATAAATTTTTTGAAAATAGTAAATATTGAAAATCATTGAATTATAAAAAATACTTTTAAAAGTAATTGAAATTTTGCAAATAATTTTATTTAAATTTTTGAAAATAATTGAATTTTTGGCGAAAAATGGTGCTTTTTATAAAATAGTTGAATTTTTGATGTGATTTTCGTAAAAATTTGTAAAAATAATTGAATTTCTTCTAAGAATTTTAAGTAATTGAATTCTTGTGAAGAATTTAAATAATAATGTTTAAAAACAATTAAATTCAGGAGAAGAAATTTATTAAAATTTTTCAAAATAATTGACTTCTTGAGAAGAATTTAAAAAAAATTTTTGACAATAATTTAATTCTTGAGAAGAATTTTTCCTATCTATTAATAAACGTAATTTAATTCTTGACGAAAATTTTTAAAAAATTTTGAAAATAATTTAATTTTTGCAAAGTATTTTATTACTTTTCAAAATAATTGAATTCTTGTGATGAATTTTGATATTTATAAAAATAATTGAATTTTGGAAAAGAATTTTATTTAAATTCCTTGAGAATAATTGATTTTATTGAAAGAATTTTTGCGATTTTGTTGTTTATCAAGCTAATTGAATTCTTTTGCAAAATTGCTTAAAAATTTTTGAAAATAATTGATTTCCTGCTACGATTTAAATGTTATTTATGAAAATATTTGAATCAATGCAACGAATTTCATTGTTTTATTGAATAATTGAATGTTTCTTAAAATTGAATTCTTTCCTCAAGTTTTAATAAAATTTTTAATAATAATTGCATTTTTCAAGGAATTTATTTAAAATTGTATTAAAAATATTTGAAATTCTGCGATGAAAATAATTGAATTCGTAAATGAAATTTTATTATTTATGAAAATAATTGAATTTTAGATGAATTAATTAAAATTGAATTAAATTGAATTATTTTGAAAAATTTTATTAAAATGTTTAAAAATTATTGAATTTCTGTGAAAAGTTTTGTTATTTTTGAAAATAATGGAATTTTACATGAATTTTATTAAAATTTTCTAAAATAATTGAATTCCTGAGAAGAATTTTATTATTTATGAAAATAATTGAATTTTGTATGAATTTTATTCAAATTTTCTAAAATAATTTAATTTCTGAAAAGAATTTTATTATTTATGAAAATAATAGAATTTCTAATGAATTAATTATGAATGAATGAATTTATTAAAATTAAATTATTGCGAAAAATGGTATTAAAATGTTTAAAAAGAATTGAATTTCTGTGAAAAATTTTGTTATTTTTGAAAATAATTGAATTTTATGAAAATTTTCTAAAATAATTGAATTTCAGAAAGGAATTTTATTATTTATGAAAATAATTGAATTTTGGATGAATTTATTAAAATTGAATTGAATTGAATTATTGCGAAAAATTTTATTAAAATGTTTAAAATGAATTGAACTTCTGTGAAAAATTTTGTTACTTTTCAAAAGAATTGAATTCCTAGGAGGAATATTGTAATTTATGAAAATAATTGAATTTTGTAAAGAATTTTATTAAAATTCCTAAAAATTGACTTCGCCACAATAGTAATCTTACAAATTTGATAAATTTTATGAAAAATTTCATTAATCATAAATTTTAAGATTTGAAACTTACAAAACAAAAGTTTCCAATTGAAAGTTTCAACGGCACTTTGCTAAATTTGGTGTAAATGCATCATTAAAAGATAAAAGAAAAAAATAGGGGAAATTTTGAAAATAGGGTACGTTTAGGGGCCAAAATTAAAAAAGGGGACTTTTAGGAAAATAGGGGACAGACTGTGAAGCCTGCGAATATGTTTGGGAAAAATTTCTTGTCAGGGACGTTAAAAACCGGTAAATTATAACCATTTCCAAAGAAAATAAATTGGATTCGCCATTTTTAATTTTGAAAATCTGACTTCAGATTTGCATTCGCCAATAAGGAGCGAGTTTTAAGCGAATCCAACTAATTTTAAAAAAATTTGCGATCAAATGGAAAAGTTTTTTGTAATTATTAATTTTGGAAAAGTTGCTGACGTGAATCGTGTATTGGCTAACTTTAATGTTATCTCATTAAGCCAGAATGAAATCCGCCAATAGTCGTACAGTGAGATAAAAATAAAATTTAGGAAGGACATGATTCCTGTTTGCCTCTCAAAAATTATTTATGCAAACTCTCTTATTAGTGATGCTTGTCACTACTTGAATTGCTTTCGAATTGACTAAGTCGCAAAATTTAGATGCGTTCCTTTATCATATAAATTATTTTAAATCTATTTATTATTCAATCATGATTGAAATAATGTTACAGATAAAGTATAGTATAATAATCACCAGAGGTTGAAAAATGAAAAATTATACTATCGCTTTAGTATTCACATTTTTTCTAACACTTTAGTGAATAAATTTGAAACCTCTTATAATATTTAACATACTTTTCTTTTCGTTAATTCTCCTATGTGCGAATGTATCTATAAATTTTTTTCCCTCTATTCCTGCGATCGAATCTCTACATATTGTGTGTGTATTTTATATCAAGTGTGTGGTCCGTTATATGGAGGCGCATCTTGAGCGCTCTCTTAAATCCTGCGTGAGTGCGTGCACAAGAGAAAGTAGGACCCGACCACGTAGCTCTCATGATAGTTTCGATTAAAGACATGTATCCCAGGACTTCTTATCGATTTCTAACCGATTTTTTTCAATCCTACCTTTATGGGACGTTTCATAACTTTTAAACATATCCTACACCTAGAAATTAATAAACTTCTCTCTAATTATACTATTAATTTTAAAATGTAATTTTAATTACCAATAATTCAGAAAGCAGGGGAATTAAATTCTTCATTTTATAATTAATTTTGTCTGGTGAACATATTTTTTTTTTATTTTAGACATGTATGAAATTTAACATGGTTTGCCATAAATATTTAATTTTGTGGTTCCCTCAGGTTCCCTGAATTTTCCCTGATTTCGAATCGAAATTTCGAAACGAATACAGCTAGTTTTGTAAATTGTAAAAATACTTTAGGGATAACAACATTTTTCGACTATGAGAACAATAATAATTGATAGGAGGAATAAGTTGAATGAGTAGGAGGATTAAGAAAGTGCTGTCGGGAGTAGAAATTTGTAGGCGAAAGGCCATAAAGTAGAGAGGATGCAAGTCAAAACAGCACTAAAATTCTCTTGAAATTGTCATTGAATTTTAAATAAAAATCTAAAAAATGTTTTTAAATCCGAAAACTGAGCCTTCTAATTTGGTGAAAATAATTGGGTTCGATATCAAGTGAATGAAGTATAGAAGTTAAAGAATTGCCAACAAGATGAATGACTGAAGAAAAGAGAAATTAAAAATAGTGTCTTCGTACCCATAAATAAGAAAGATTGGAATAATCCTCTACTCTCTAACAATTATTACATAAACAAAGTCGAAGAAGTTTTGAAAAACGAAAAATTTCTTTTGCGAAACATAAGTAGAATAATTCTTGGAATGATTGTTGAATAACAATATAAATTCCATCTTGACAAAGAGCAGAACTCAGAAATAAATCGCGATTTGTCATGATCGCGAATTTACTTTCCTCCTGAATATTAACACAATGTGCATAATATAATTTAGCAATAGAAATCTTGTCACATGGCAAAGTACATGGATGGTATCATTGTCTCGTATAGAGAAGAGTTGGAAGGCAAAAGGCAAATAATGACGATTTGCTAATGAAACGATATACTGAAGATGCATTGTTATAATCGCACAACGGGACGTAGAGTTTCACAGGCGAGATTCTGAGAATTTACGAATCAAGCTCCCCTCTTGTTTTTTTTTCTTTTTTTTTTTTTAATTCTTTTTCGAGTTGATATTTTGCATTAGCGGACGTTGACGGATAACTTATATAATCGTGACTACTGCGGACGTTTATCCTGTCTCCGAGTTTAACTCGGGTGGTTGTGTTCTTTGAGAATTTATATAGGTACCTATCTCGAATCTTTCAAATATATATATATATATATATATATATATATATATATATATATATATATATATATATATATATAGTTATGAGGGTCTTACAACTAGAGTCACGTATTATTCTTCGATTCAAACAATCTTCTCAATTTCCTACTGGATATTATTCGATCGAGGTGCTCAACACAGTGCTCGAACATGTAAAAAAAAATTAAAAAAAAAAAATAAATAAATAAAATAAAAAAAAAAATAAAAAAAAAAAAAAAATGAAAAATTAAGTACCATTCACGGATCAATTTCTGACAAAAAAACAATCCGAGTCAAATAAAATATTTTAGTTAAAACTATAAATTAAATTTTATCATAAAACTATAAAACATGAAGAATATCGAATACGCCGAGTCTTCGACTCGGAGTGATCGATTTCTTCATGTTTTAGAATAATTAAAGATGACAAATTGATAACATTATTATTTTATATTATAAGAAAATTATAACCGTAGCTCCTTTAAAATTATTTTCATCATTTCCATTCAATTATTATTTTTTAAGAATTTTTAACTAAAATTCTTCTCTTTAAATCAATTATTTTTATAATAATTTTCGAAAAAGTTCTTTGACAATTATCAAATCCATTTATTTACAATATTGAATTTTACGAATTTCAATTATTCGTAAATTCTTCAATTAAACATACATTAGAAAATAAAAACTTCAAATTTAATATTAAAAAAATTCAATTAAACTTTTTCAAAAAAATTAACTTAAAAATTCAATTATTTCTAAAAAAAATTCACGTTATATTACTTTTAAATTATTCAATTATTATCTAAAATTTTAACTGAAATTCATTTTTATGAAATGAAAATCAATTTTTATTAGAATTCAATTATTTAAATACAAAAATAAATAAATTGAATGTTTCTTAAAATTGAATTCTCATAAAGAATTTTATCGAAGAATTTTAATAAAATTTTTTAAGAATAATTAGATTTTTCGAGAAATTAGATTAAAATTGTATTGAAAATAATTGAAATTCTGCGATGAGTTTCATTATTTGCGAAAACAATTGAATCCCTGTAAAAATGTTATTATTCGTGAAAATAATTGAATTTGAAAATGAAATTTTATTATTTATGAAAATAATTGAATCTTTTCGAAGAATTGTATCAAAAAGTTTTCTCTATAATTAAATCAGTTGATAAATTTGATGAAAATAGTAAATATTAAAAATTATTGAATTGCAAAAAACTTTTAAAAGTAATTGAACTTTTGCAAGGATTTTTATAAATTTTTGAAAATAATTGAATTTTCGGCGAAAAATTTTGCTATTTGTAAAAATAATTGAATTATTGACGAGATATTCGTGAAAGTTTTTAAAAATAATTTAAAATAATTGAATTTCTTCGAAGAATTTTATTACTTTTGAAAATAATTGAATTCTTATAATGAATATTGTTGCTTATAAAAATAATTGAATTTTCATTATTTGCGAAAACAATAGAATCCCTATAAAATAATGTTATTATTCGTGAAAATAATTGAATTATTAGGAAGAAATTTATAAAAAATTTGTAAATAATTGAATTCCGGTGAAATTTTCATTATTTATGAAAATAATTAAATTTATTTTAAATCATTGAATTCTTTTAGAAAATTTTATTAAATTAGTAGATATTGAAAATCATTGAATTGTAGAACATTTTTGAAAAAAATTCAAATTTTCTTAATTTTTAAAATTAAACTTTTTTTAAATTCAATTATTTATAAGAATTCATCCTAAAATGCTCTTAATATTCAATTATTATGTAAAATTTTAACTAAAATTCATTTTTAAATCAATTTTTATTTGAATATTCTACTAGATTTCAATTATTTAAATGTAAAAATAAATAATTTATTAATTGAATGTTTCTTAAAATTAAATGCTCGTTAAGAATTTTATCAAATAAATTTTTAAAGAAGTAAATTCTCTCGACGAATTTTAATAACATTTTCAAAAATAATTACATTTTTCAAGAAATTTGTTTAAAATTATGTATATTAAAAATAATTGAAATTATGCGAAAAGTGTTATTATTTGTGAAAATAATTGAATCCCTAAGAAGAATTGTATTATTTTTTAACATAATTAAATTTCTGCAATAATTTGTAATGCAAAAAAATAATTTATTGAATAATTGAATGTTTTTTAAAATATAATTCTTATAAGGAATTTATTACAAATTTTTAAATAATTGAATTATTTTGAACAAATTTTAATAAAATTTCTTAGTATAGTTACATTTTGCAAGGAATTTGATTAAAATTTTAATTAAAAATAATTGAAATTCTCCAATGAGATTTATTATTTATGAAAACAATTGAATTCTTAAAAAGCATTTTATTATTTTACGAAAATAATTCAATCCTTGTAAAAATTTTATTATTTACAAAAATTATTGAATTATTGCTAAGAAATTTATAGAAAATTTGTAAATAATTGAATTCCCGTAAAATTTTTATTATTTTTTGAAAATAATTAAATGTTTGCCAAGAATTTTATTAAAATATTTGAAAATAATTGAATTTCGGAGAAGATAATTTTATTATTTTTAAAAATAATTGAAATTTTGACGAGAAATTTAAAAATTTTTTTAAATTTTAAATTTAAATATAAAAATTGAAAATTTTACAATTTTAAAAATTTTAAATTTAAACCTAGGTATAAATTTGAATGTATTACAAAAACGAATGATTAATATGTACAGAAACTTTTGATAGAAACTTAATCTAATAAGAAATGAAAAATTGTTCATTATTATAAACAGAAGAGATAAGGTTTTATAAATCATTATGTTAGTCACAGTAGTGGTAACTGTAGTAGAAAATTAATTATTGATGGAAAGTGATTATGCAAAAAGGATTCAATGAATCATTCGATTTTGTTTAATTATGTTCATACGATGAACCAACTAAATACACTTTTGAAGGCCGCCCCGGAAATTCTCCCTGAAAATTGCCTTCGGAATTGAAATATAGGTGCAGTAGTGTAAAAGTTTGAAATATTTTATGAATTATGCATTAAGTGTATTAATTCTTTGGCTGAAGGCAGAAAACAATTCTTAAACTAATAGCGAATATCAAGGACAATTAATGGTAAAAAACATTTTTTTTTTAATTCTGAATTTTAATAAAAAAGTAGAGTGTTGAATTTGAAAATTCAGCCATGTTGGATCGGCCATTTTGAATTTTGAAAGTTATCGACTAAATTGAAACTTTGCAAATTTGAAGAAGGATGAATTTTAGCTTTACAGTAGAATATATTATAGTTTAGTAAAATGATTATTTAAAAAATTGAAAACGGTTCAACGACCCTAAATATTATGTGTATAGTTGCACTCACGCACACACCCAGTATAACGTGCTCTGATATAATCCTAAGCTAATTTTGTTGCATGTACCCGACATTATTACCTGATTCACTGCTAAAGAATATTATATACATTAGACAAGTTAATTTCTTGTCAAATACGTAACACGACTCCACGCCACATTTCTCCAATACATTTATAAATATATATATATATATGTTTATCTGAAACTAAAAACTCTCTACGCAAATTTAACGAAAAACAGGTCCTTGATTAAACTCGCTTAAAATGTTAAAACTTCACGAATATTTGGTATGTAAATACGAAAATTAAAAGACTTCTTTTAAAAATTAACGGAAATGTTGCGTAATCAAAGAAATTAAATATTATACTTGTTTAATTTCAATTTAATTTCATTCGTCACATACTTGTAATCACTAAAAAAGTGAATTTTTTTCACTAAAAAAGTGAAAAAAGTAATATGTCGATTTTTATTTTTGAATTTTTAATTAGCGTTCAGATGTGATTTTAACTTCTATTTTTGAAGGGATTTAATAAATAAAAATATTCAAACTCGTTTCTTATTGACCTTGGTTCTATGTGACGATGCACATTGCTGAAAATAGAATTCAGAAAAATCAATAGGTAAAATTCATTTTTTCTTACACTTTATTTACCCCAAGGGTCTCTTTATGGGGCAAAAACCTAAAGAAAATTCTGAAAATAAATAATAATTAATTAGTCAATAAATGAATTTTCCTAAAGTCAGAATCTGAAATGATTCCAAAAACATTTGAAGTTCATTTCCAATGATAAAAAATAGAAGTTTTATCAGATAAAATCAATCGGTTTTTGTGGATTCATCCAACTATTTATACAAACAACAGGGGTTAGTGAATAGAAATATAGTGAGGGAAGCATTTAAATGCAAAAACTTTCAATTGGGAGGAATAGTGTATAATGTAATTTATGGCAGTTTTTCTTTGAAAGCATTCAAATTTTCATGCTTGAAAATAATAGTTGTAAGCATTCAATAGACAATGGGGCAATGTTAAAAATGTTGAACCATTACCGATGAAAATAGAGGTAATTTAAATTTCACACCGCAACGGAGTATTCAAATCATGACATCATCTGCTGTAATGCAAAAATCTTTAAAACAATACACAGTAAAGCATGTTTAGAATGCATCTTTTAAATTAAGAAACCTTTTTTTTTTTCAAGCGATTATAATGTTTCATTAAAGTTTCTCACTATAACAAAATAAATTCTCCATAATGAAAGGAATTTCTTATTTATTTTGTAATAATTAATGATGATATTGAAATTCATGTAAGAAAAAAAAAATGCGAATGTAATAAATACGGTAATTTCGGTTGTTAACAGTTGCATTACTCAATAAATATTTTTCTCGTTATCCGATCGTAAAACGAGTTAATAGTAAATTTCAATTTAATTCTTTATCATTCCTTTTTGGAAAATTTACTGAGAAAAGTCCTTAGGAATTTCATTGGCAAAGGCAAATAATAGTTTTTATATTTTGACCATTTCCAAAATTCAGCTACAGGTCCAGATTTATACAGAGGCAAACTAGGCAACTACTATCCCTTGTTACAAGTTTAGGATATCAAATATGGAACAAATCTGTAACAGTTATGGAACGGTTTTTTGATGTTAATTCAAAATAACGAATACAAAGTTCTGAGGCCTAGTTCAGACTCTAAGTTCAGTAATGGACCCCCTGGAAACTATCCCCATGTTGTATGTAAAAGCAGTGATTTTCTTCTAAATCGTGTATTAGTACGAGTAATGATATCCTTTAACATAGAAGAATATGTAATGTAAACTATGATAAAGAGGAAAAATTCTGTGAGTCGAACCAAAATAAATGGTTGCAAGTGTGTGAAAGTGAGACTTTCCTTTCTCGATACATATACACTTATTGATTGAACAGGTGCATGGTGGGCATTTTTGAATAAATAATCTCCTTTTTGTTTTTGTTTTTTTTTGTTTTTGCTGCGCAAGAAGAGCCTGTGCCGCTGATGAGATTTACAGTACTTGGTTATACTTTCGCCTCGGTGCGCAGCGCGCTGCACCCACGACACATCCTTTATTCCCTTCTCCGCGGATATTTCTTTATTTATGACCGGAGTATTTTCTTGCACACTACACGCTCTCGCTCTTACTGAGTACCATGACAGGATATAGCTATTGCCATACAATATCTATTAATGTGTATATACATATAGTTATCGTCTCTGTGTATATGTAGATAGCGAGCTACACTATCCACTCTCGAGAGCTAGCTCGAGAGCCAGCTCGAGAGCCAAAGAGAGTAAAGAGCGTGCTCTCGGCAAAGTCGCTGAGCTAAGCTGGTCTCACGGTAGTTCGTCGGGTCAGGGGGCGATATATCTGCCTTTACTTACCTTCACCTATGTCTAGTTAGAGATTTTCTACCCGAGAGCGTGGAGTGTCGCAAGAGGCTCCTTCTCTCTCCATTCCTCTATTTTTACAATTCTCGTCCCTTTTACACTCCGAGAGCAACAAAGATACGTATGTATTCCGTAAACACGCGATCGGCGATTAGTTTTCGAAATGTTCGAGAATCGAGAGAAGGTGACTTCGAAGCTACATTTATGAACTGACTGAAACTTACCGCTCTCGCGGGTGCATTTTATTCACAATAATTCTTGATAACTTTTCAAAACTTTTTTTTACCCTCAGTGCAGCATATTGTAATTATTAGTTCTTGAGGATACTCTTCGGCAATGGTTACCCGCGTGAAATAACAACCATGGGTGGAATCATAAGAATAATGTCATCCAAACACTGAATAACAAAAAACAAAAACACAAAAAAAACACAAGAACTTTTCAACAACTTTACAAAAATTATTGTGTTCCTATACTTCAGAAAACTGTTACTGAGTAACTGGACAATGAGCGAATATCATAATGAATCATAAGAATAATATTCAACTGATCTGTGGTCAAAAACTTGAAAACACTGGAATAAAGGACAATTTATCCATAATGGATTCTTTTGATATAAAGTAATATTTTTCTTATTTTTACAATAGGGGCAAAAACTTGAAAACTAGCTTCACAGTGCCCCTAAAAAGTATTTTAGGGGAAATAGGAGACTTTTAGGGGACCATAAAAATTGGTTAAATAAAGATAAAAATATAATTTATTTATACAGGGTTGCCACAAAAATTTAACTTTATTTTTCCCTGACTTTTCTCTGATTTCCAAACACAACTTTGAGTTTACCCTGACCCTCAAAAATATTCTGATTCACTATAAAAATCAATAATTTTATTTAAAGTAAATATTTCATCATTTTTTTTTCATTGGAATTAGGATGTTCAAAAATTTCAAATTCAAACCTTTTCAAATTAAACAACTCATAATAATTAAAGATGACCGACTGACAGAATCATTATTTTATTATTACAAGAATACCTATGGGGCCGTCCATATATTACGTAACGCTAATTTTTGAAAATTTTGACCCCCCCCCCCTCCCCCCATGTAACACGCTGTTACATACATTAGCGCCATTTTTTTGGCTTATCGTAACAAATAGCTTGACCCCCCTTCCCCCCAAAAAGTGTTACGTAATATATGGACGATCCCTATTGTTATACTGTAATTTCTTCAAAATTATTTGTATCATTTCAATTCAATTAACATTTTCTAGAATTTTTAACTAAAATTCTACTTTAAATCAATAACATCAATTATTATTCAATTAAACTTTTTTAAAAAATTAATTCTACAGAATTGTTAGTTAAAAATAGGAAAAATAATAATTTAATTCTACGAAAAATCAATTATTTAAATAAAAAAATAAATAATATCGAATGTTTCTTAACATTTAATTTTTACGAAGAATTGTATTAACAAATTTTGAAAATATTTAATTTATTTTAAGGAATTTAATTCAAATTTTAATGAAGTTTATTATATTAAAGAATTTTATAACAATTTTTGAAAATAATTGAAAACTTTTTGAAGAATTTTATTAATTTTTTTTTTTTAAATAATTGAATTCCTGAGAAGAATTTAAATAATAATAATTTATGAAAACAATTGAATTCAGGAGAAGAAATTTATTAAAATTTTTCAAAATAATTGACTTCTTGAGAAGAATTTTTAAAAAATTTTAACAATAATTTAATTCTGGAGAAGAATTTTTCCTATCTATTTATAAAGATAATTTAATTCTTGAAAAAATTTTGAAAATAATTTAATTTCTGCAAAATATTTTATTACTTTTCAAAAGAATTGAATTCCTGTGATGAATTTTGATGTTTATTAAAATAATTGAATGCTTTTCTCAAGTTTTAATAAAATTTTTAATAATAATTGCATTTTTCAAGGAATTTATTTAAAATTGTATTAAAAATATTTGAAATTCTGCGATGAAAATAATTGAATTCGTAAATGAAATTTTATTATTTATGAAAATAATTGATTCTTTTCGAAGAATTGTATCAAAAAGTTTTCTCTATAATTAAATCAGTTGATAAATTTTATGAAAATAGAAAATATTGAAAATTATTGAATTGCAAAAAACTTTTGAAAATAATTGAACTTTTGCAAAGATTTTTATAAATTTTTAAAAATAATTGAATTTTTGGCGAAAAATTTTGCTATTTGTAAAGATAATTGAATTCTTGACGAGATATTCGTGAAAATTTTAAAAAATAATTGAATTTCTTCGAAGAATTTTATTACTTTTGAAAATAATTGAATTCTTGGGATGAATATTGTAACTTATGAAAATAATTGAATTTTGTAAAAAATTTTATTAAAATTCCTAAAAATTATTTTTCGCTTTTATAAAAACAAATTTTCAGTTTTTTAACTGTGGGCAAAAATTTAAAAACAGTGGAAAAAAGAAAATTTTTATATTAAAGGAATAAATTTCTTTCCTTTAATTATTTAAAGAAAATTTTTGTTAAAAACTATAAATTAAAAAAATTATATGATTTTATCACTATAAATTTAACTAAAACGGAAGAATTTTCATGAATTGGGAGAATTTTTCTTTTTTTTTCATTGTTTTCCACCTTTTTTGCCCACAGTTAAAGAAAGAAAATTTGTTTTTAAAAATCTATAAATTTTATTGAAAAAAAAATAAATAATTTCCCTTTTCCCCATGATTTTCAAGTTTTTGTCAACAATTAAAGAAGCAAAAAATTTCAGCAGGGGAAAATATTTTTATTACACTTTCAACACTATTTTAAGGATTCTTTTCAGAATATATTGCGAAAGAAGTTCCTAAACGATATTTAAGTGGCTTGATTGCCGCGCGTCTGACCAAAGCCGGACATGACTACTGAAAAATAGAGAAGCATCATATCACCTTGAACCAATTTCATTGCGCATTTACACTCGGGGGATATTTTTTTTCCCCTCTTTATTTCAAAAATCATAATTTATTTGCATAATTTTCTATTTTTATATTTGCAGCATCCTCATATACGTGTGAGTTGGAAAACAGACACTTTAGAGTAAAACACATATTACATAGCGGCACGTTTTCCGTGCTTTGAAGGAGAGGAGAGGTAATAGGTTGAATGTACCTACGTTTAACACATAAATTGTTTTCCAGTAGTTATCTGCGCGTGTATAAAGTGTATAAAGTGTATAAACCGACGTTTCAATTATCTGTGCTAATATTGGTCCTTTTATATATGTGAAGATAATCAAGACTCCCAGTAAAATTTATTCTAAAACACTTTCAACTTCGATATTTACGTCATCAATAAATTTCAAGTTATTTCTATTCTGTATTTTCCGTTCTAAATCCATTCAGTTTTGCAAATTAAAATATATTATAAATTATTACGAGAGATGTAATTTTAGTTGGTTTTTTTTTATTTGAAATATAAACCGAAGGTGAGAATCGTTCCTCTCCATAATAAATTCCCTGACAAAGTGGCAATTCTTCCTTATGGTAATTATATATATATGTAGTCAATAATCGATAAGTTATTCATCTTGTTTAATTTATTAACATTAGTATTACTGTTTCATGCATTCTTTGGGACTTTTTTCAGGGATGACACCGTTACTCTGTCCTTCGACTGGGCGAAGAGCAAGGAAAGATTTGAAGGAGAACGGCTTTTCGAAAGTAATCAACAGACCGCGAACTGCGAATATATTGCATATATAGAAAAAGAAACATTTATAGAGATAGTGCTATTTTGTGCGCAGAAATTATAGACTGGTCCTTGATATCTTGCTCCCTGGGATTCGAACTATTCTCCAAGAAATTGGCAAAAACAATATCAAAAACTTGGGAAAAAATTTTTTCATTCAATCGGAGGTCTTTAGCACAACATGAGATTTCAAGGAAATCAGCCGGGGAAGAGCTTCCTTGCGCATATTCGGATGTAAATTGTATTTTATGGTCAAAAACACGAAGACAATCGGTAAATGAAAAACTCTTCCATTTAATGAAACTTTACGCCGTTCTTTTAAAAAAATATTTTTCTTTTTTTAACTGTAGGCAAACATTTGAAAACAATAGAAAAAAGAAAATTATTCCTGTTTAATTAAATTTTATCATTTTAAAAAAAAAATTCTATTTTCCATTGTTTTCAAGTTTTTGTCCACAATTAATAAAAGGAAAATCCTTTTCAAAAACAATAAATTTCATTAAAGAAAAAAATTTTTCCCATGATTCGCTTTCTTAACAAAAAAAATTTTTTTTTTAATTTTAAAACCATGGGAAAAAGAAAAAAAAATTTTTTTTTTAATAAAATGCATAAACTTTAAAAAAAAAAATTTTCTGTTCTTAACTGTGGACAAAAACTTGAAAACAATGGGAAAATAGAATTTTTTTTAAAATAATAAATTTTATTAAACAGGAATAATTTCCTTTTTCCCACTTGTTCTCAATTCTTCGATCACATAGTTAAATCAAGAAAATTTGTTTTTAAAATGAATAAATTTTGTTTGAAAAAAAAAATTTCCCTTTTCTCAATTGGTTTTTAAATTTTCGACCACATATGTTTAAAACCAAAAATTTATTTTTAAAAATTCTATAAATTTTATTGAAAAATAAATTTTTCTTTTCCCCTTGGTTTTCAAGTTAAAAAATAGAAAAATTTTTTTTTTTATAAATGCGAAAAATTGCAACAAAGGAAGGAATTTTTCTTTTCCCCATTGTTTACAAGTTTTAGCTCACATCAGTTAGAAAAAATAAATCTTTTCAAATACATTGAATTTCATTAAGGGGACCAACTTTTTCCGTGGGTTTTAAATTTTTACCCCACAATTAAAGCAAGAAAATTTGTTTTTAAAAATCTGTAAATTTTATTAAAAAAAAAGAATTTCTCTTTTATCAAAAAAATTTTTTTTTTCAAATTTTTGCCAACAGTTAAAAAAAAGAAAAAAATTTTTTTTTATAAAAGCGTAAAATTTGGTAAAATTTTATCAAAGTGAAGAATTTTGCTTTTCCCCAATTTCAAGTTTTGTTCACACTTAAAAATTCTTAACGTTTTCAGGCTATATCTCAATTTTTAAAATGTTAAAAATAACGGATCCAATATGAATTTTAATAAATTTTTAAAAATTTACTAGACATTTTTGCAATTTGTTACTCAGGGGGACTTCAGGGTGGCTGAAACTAAATTTTTTGTCAGTTTCACAAAATTCAAAATGGCGGATCCAATATGGCGTCAAATTTTAAAATTGATTCAAGATTCTAGGAAAATTTTTAGGATAATGGAATTTTTAGGACTTATACTTTGAGAAGAATTTTTTTCAACTGGTATAACAGTCCATTTGCACGGAATTGAAGTATAAAAAGGATTCTCTACAAACTTGAGGGGAGGAGAACGAGTTCTTCCATTGAAGAAAAGGTGCCTCACAAATAAGGCTCCACCCACAATCGGATATTCGCATGCGTGTACAATATGACTCTACATCGATCTTCTGGTTGCCAGGCGACGTCGAGAATTTTGAGTAGGAAGTTCCGATGGATAAGAAATTACAGCGATCGTGTCACCAAGAATGTTATCCATGCATTGAACTCTCCATGAATATATGGGTATATACCCATTTCCTCATGGAAAATGTAATTGAAAAATATTTCCTAAAAACTGACACAAACTTGAAAAAAAAATGCTCCAAATTCCAATAAATAAATTTTTTTTTTATTATTTAAATTATTAAATTATCAATTATAAATTAATTTTTACATTTTCTTAAAAATTAAATTATTAAATTATTTTTTATTTAAATATGATTTTCCATCTAAATTACTCTAGAATTCCATTAAATTTTTGTCGAAATTCCATTTGAATTTGGAATTCCGACAGAATTCGATATTCCCTCGAAATAATCAAAAATTTTTTATTTTTTTTCACTTTTTTATAAAATAAATTAGTAAATAAATAACAGTAGAAAATTATTATAAACTATAAAAATGAATTAGTTATTATTCTCAGAAATGAAATAATAAAAATTTCAGTCCTCGATTATAAAAGTGCAAATATAAATTCTTGACATAAATATATTCACTTATTTAATTTGAAAGATTTATAAATAAAATTACTTTTTATATATATTATAAGAGAGAAAAAAAACAGCTGCATATTATAGAGACGCCATTAAGTCTGCTTCGAAGAAAATGGAAATTTTTGTTGAATAAATTAAAAAAAAAATTTTTTTTTTTTTTTTTTTTTTGCTATTGATAATGATGAACGAGATGTTTTGCAAATTTATTAATGGTCATTTTCATAAATCTCCGATTTAAAGCCCCCAGAGGCAATAATAATAATGTCTAGTGAATTCTTTAATACACACACACATATGTTACGAGAGATTTGACTCCCAGTCTGTCGTTCGACCGGTCTTAATTACAGGTCGACACTTATGTAACAAATTCTCTCGTAAATTTTGAAAACGTATTAATTCACCTTACTCGTTCAAAATTTAGCAAAAATTCTTCTTATAAACATTTTTTTTTAAACATACAGTATGTTTGTTAAACGAACCAGTCGATTTTATAATTAAATCTTCCAATTTTAAAAGTTTATTAATTATTTTCCTATTCTATTAATACAATTAATAGTTTAGAAAATCTCTAAGAATCGCAGAAATTCTATTATTTTCAAAAATTTTAATAAAAATCTCTCCAAAATGTAAATTATTTTCAAAAATTTTGGTAAATTTTTTTATAACAATTCCATTATTATTCATTGAATTTTAATTAATTTTCTCGAAAGAATGTCATTATTTTCAAAAATTCTAATTAAATTCTTCACTGAAATTCAATTAGTTATTTAAAAAAAATTTTGATAAAATTCAATGCAAGAATTAAATCATAATTTCAGATTTCTTTGTAAAAATTACGAAAATTTCACATTTTTATTCAATTATTTTTTTGAGTTAAATTTTTAAAAGCAGAATTTTTTTTTTTTTTTTTTTGTAAATTATCTTTATTTAAGAATTTCAAATTCAAACATTTTTGAAATTAAACAACTCATAAAAAATTGTTATAAAACATGAAGAAATCGATCACTCCGAGTCGAAGACTCTATATCTTCATGTTTTATAATAAATAAATTTATAAAAAATTAGTAAACGATTGAAATCCTGTGAAATTTTTATTATTCACGAAATTAATATTAAATGTTTGCGTACAATTTTATTAACATTTTTTTAAAATAATAAAAAAATAAAAAAAATTTTAAATAAATAATAATCAAACGGATTATTCAATTTATTTAAGTATTTTGTTGTGATAAAACATAATTATTACGAATATTACGATTATAAATTATTTTTGTGTCTCATTTGCAAATAAAGAAACTGTGTCAGAATTCGTGAAATTTTCACGAAAAATAAAATGTTTTTGTTTTAAATCGAAATGTTGAAAAAGTATTTCTATTTGGCCTTAGGAATGTGTCTACCAAAGAACAGAATTTTTTTTTTTTTTTTCTTTTAAAGATGTTATATTAAATTTAAAGTTAATGCAGAATGAATTTTTTTGCAACTTTTTAAACAAAATTTAATTAATAAAAAACTTATTTTCGAACACTTGGAATTTATTTATAAAATAGAAGCGCAATATTTAGAACTACTCTCTCTCTCTCTCTCTTTTTCTCATCTTCGCTTTTTTCCCGCATCTCCTCGTTTAACGGATCTGAATCTTTTTCCTTTCCTAACGAGTTTACAGTTGTCGTTCGTGCGAGAATCCTCATCGAGAGTGAGAGTTCGTGCACGAGACGAGAAGAAATATAAGGGAGATAAGACCCGATCCGATCCGGCGAGAGTGAGAGGATGAAAGACCGGTAAATAGCGTATAACATCGTAAAACGGTAAAATGAGCAATGCCATCTGATAAATGAATGTAGGACGTTCATCGTTTATATACACTGAAATAAAAATATGACACGTGTTCCTTTACACCGCAATGCAACGAGAAATTATTTCCCTAACTAGAAAATTCATATCTCTTCCTAATCGATAGTATATACCTTTACTTGAACGTTAAAAACACGTCATTTTTCTATTTATAATTGAATATAATTTCTAACCGATCAAAACACGGGAATTTTTACAACTACCATTCACATTTTATTATTCTTTTCATGGAAACACAAATTTTTTTTTTTTTTTTTTTTTTTTTTTTAATTATTCCTCAGAGGAAAATATTAATTGCCTATTTATGTTAACAATATCTTTTTAATATTATTATTATTAACGTGGAATATATCAGGAGTTAATTAATTATAATTATTATTTATTATCGAAAATTTATTTCACTGAAATAAAATTTATTTCATCAGTCAATTATTTATCGTCATATTGGGAAACATTTATATTTGATTCCTCCCATTGAATTCTTCTGCAAATCTACGGAACTTTATGGTTCATCTTCTTTATAATTTATTTCCGAACAATTATCTTGCGTAACTTACTTCATTTTAATCTCGTTCAAGTTATAATATAGCTAAAAACGAAAATATATTAAAAAATGTGTTATTTGATTTTTGAGTTATTAAATTTTAATAATAATAATGATAACAATTATTACTATCATTGTTATTCAAATAATTTTACATCCGTTTTTTTTTTTTTTTTTTTTTTTTTTTTTTAATAAAATTTTGACTTTTTCTCTATTTGTAATATTTTGTTCAAGTGAATCGTACGAAACAACGAGAAGAAATGAATGATTTTCAAAAGTGTAATAAAAAAAAAAAAAAAAAGTTGAAACATTTTTTCAATTCACTGATTGGAGTCCCATAACATCGATTTTAAGTGCAACATATTTTGTTTTCCACGCAGTTAATTTATAATTTATCACTCAATTTTTGTAATTCAATTTAAATTTAATTGAAATCTGCGGATACTTTATGACTTTCTCACTTCTAAAAACATTTGTCGTAATTTTATATAATTTATGTTTGAGGTGTTGATTTGTTTCCCAACTTTTTGTTTAATTAACATAAATTTTCCCTCGATCCGCAACCAACTTTTTCTTGAAACGACTGTATTTGATTAGAATTTTAAAGTACATTTTTTTTTTGCATTTCGATTTTTGTTACATGACTTAATAAATCTTTAATGAAAATAATTTTTTTTCTCAAAATTTAGAGATTTTTTAAAAAAAAATACAATTTAGTGGAAAATAAAAGAAAATTCCACCTTCCAAGTTGAAATAATTAAACATTTTGTAAATTTGATCTTTAATTAATTAATTTTATTTTTAATTAATCTCTTAAAAGGAATAAATAATCGGCAGTTTATCAATATATTAAATATTAATTAATAAAAATTTGAAAGAAGAAAATTTATGTAATTTCTAATTGCATAATAATTATATTTGTTAAAAAGTAATATTTTTCAAATAACACGATTGTTATATTTTAAGATATTGACTGTTAAATTCCCAAGTGTCTATAAATATGATGATTATATATTAAGTTCCAAGTTTGGAGAAACGATAATAAACAACACGAGACCATTCATTAATTTTTCGCATATAGTTACATTAGATATTTGTTTTACGAGACTTTACATAATACAGTAATAACAATCATTTGAAGCGCAAATACCGGTTTTTGAATCTTCGTACTTTAACTATTGACTTTTTTTTCGATTATAGAAAGCATCTAATCATTCAAATTCCTCATTCACGTTTTTTTTTTATTTTTACAATTTCTTTCTCATAAATGTAGTTTTCCACCGCATTATTATATATGTCCTCTATGTTATTAACCAAAACTTTAAAAGTAGTCGAACATTTTTCTACTTATATTTTATTGCAAAATTTCTATAATGCACATTATACGCAAAGATTGTATAAAGTGTTTGTGCTATTGGAAAATTTATAAATATCCCGGTAAATTTATAATTTCTAATATTTACAAATTTTCCAAAAATATGTAATAGTCCCTTTTTTTTAAATAAATTTTGAATTTTAAATTTATATTCAGTCTGAAGAAAACTATTCAAAAAACAAAATCGTCTCTGAGACCCAAAACTATAATGTAATTCCTGCGGGGCCCTTTTAAAAATACTAAAAACTGTAAAAAAAATATTTAAATTCATAATTAAAAAAATTAAATTAAATAATAATAAATTAATTAAATTGCAATTTGAATATTTAAAAATAATTTAAATTAAAAACCGCAAATTTCATATACTTTTTACTTTTTAAGAGTTTGAAAAAATTAACACCCTTCGGATAGTATATAACGTTTTCAAATTTATTCGAAAACATTTTCAAAATATTCGACATTTTTCCACAGGTTTTGCCGCATTTTTAATTATTTAAATAAAAATTTTTCAAAAGAAAGTAACTTCTTCTGCATTTTTAATTATAAATTTCTTTAAAATTTAAATTTTCTGAAATTTCAAATTAAATTGAATTATTTAAAATAAATTCAATTTCATATTCTGTAAAGTTAAATTATTGTCAGAAATAGTATAAATTGGAGATGATTTCAAAATGGAAAAAGGAAATTAAAAGGTATTAAATATCGTTAATATTTTTAAACGTTACTGATTACCAAAATCCAGAATTTTCGTATATGAATTCTAGATATTCAAATTCAATATTTTTCCAGCTCTTTTTCATAAAATTCAATTACTTTTCCGCATAAATTCCCTGATTCGCCTAAAAATTCAAAAATTCCAAAACATTTGAAATTTTGTAAAATTTAATTGATAATAAATTTTTTTTTTCATTATTTTATTAAAATTTTTGAAAATGAAACTTTTGAAAAATTTTAGTTTGCAAATTTTTTGAAAATAATTGAATTTATTCTAATTTTATAAAAATTCAATTATTTTCAATACTTTCAATTACATATTTCTGAAAATTCGAAAAATACGTGCAATAAATTAAAATTTTTTTGGAACATAGTTTTTAACATTTTAAGGAAAACAATCATGTTGAAAATTTTTCAACAAATCCGATATTTTTTAAAAATTCAATTATTTTAAAAAAATTTTATTAAAATTTTAATTATTTGGAATTTTTTAATAATTATACCCAGGGGTCGTCCATATACCACGTGGACAGGTTTTTAAAGATTTTTGACCCCCCCCCTCCCCCTTGTGGACACAAAAATACATGGGATCGTGGACATTTTCAAACTTTTTTTAACCCCCCCTCCCCCAAAAGTGTCCACTTGGTATATGGACGACCCCCCCTATAATTGAAAAACTATTATCTTCAAAAAAAAAAAAAATAGAATAAAAAATAAGTTATCTATCAAAAATTATTTTAATATTTTTTTAAGAGATTAATTTTAAGAATTTCTTTTATTATAAATTTTTAAAAATATTATATCTTAGGTCCCTGAAGTTGCCATCGACGTAAATAGTGAAGTAAGTTAAAATTTTATAACTGAAAATAAGAAAAAATAGTTTTCGATGCTGAGCATCGATGCCAACTTCAGGAATCTTATATATCTTAATAACTTTAAAAAAAAACATGGACAGTAAGTTACAATTTCAATTATTATAAAAAGAAATTGAATTTTTTTAATTAAATAATTGAATTCTCGTAAAAACATTCAGAAAATTATTAAAAATAATTGACTTAGAGATGAAGTTTATTTACAAAATTCAAGAAAATAATTGAATTTTAAAATTTTTAAAGTAATTTTAAAAATAGTAATTGTTAAAATTATTAAATTTCAAAAGGTTTTAAATTGAAATTCTTTTAATTTTAAAATTAAATTTTAATATTAAATTTAATATTAAATTTTAATATTCTACCAAAAATAATATTCATATTTCTCACCAAAACAGGTGTCCACGTGGACATTTATTAGAGAGAGGGGGGGGGGGTCAAAAAGTGATTAAAATTTGTCCACATGATATATGAATGACTCCAGCATATAAGGTTTTAGATTACGAATCTGAAGTAAAAATTTCAAAATTCAAAATGGCGGATTCAACATGGCCGGCTTTCGAGATCACTAAATATATCTAAATTAAAAATTTCAAAATGTCCAGATTCGCAGTATAATGAACGAAAAATTAAAATCAATTCGATTGGCTTGAAAATGAATAATTAGAAGCTTTTGGGATTACTGGACACGGATCTGGAAGTCAAGTTTCAAAAATTTTAAATGGCGGATCCAATATGAAGAACGAAAAGGATTTTTGCGAAATTTTAAAAATGGAAATTAATTTAAAAATCATAAGTCTTCCAGCACCGATGGAATGGGCGGATTTCTATTTTTCATAGAAAAATAATTAAAAATAACATACAACAGAGATTAGAAATATAAACAGATAATGTGGATCAAACATTAGTTCTTAATATAGATAAATAAAATTATGAATAGTAAAATGGATAAAATAATTTGACCCATATATTTGCTTGAGAAAAAAGCTTTTTCCCGCAGTACGGCTAATAAAAATATATGGTTGAGTGTAGTTTTTCTCAGGCCGTTAGTCAGTATTTCTGTTAACGAAGGCGAGGAGCATAAATATTGGATTATTAATGTTTTATAGCGTCTTAATCCACATAAACATTTCCACGATGAAGAGAGAGAGAAATAGAGAAATAGAGAGAGGGAGATTCATTTGCTATTTAGATATCCGATTTTGCTATGTGACTTTATTGATAGTTATAAGTAGGAAAGGCGCGTCGCGAAGACCGATGACCCCAGTAGGTAGGTGTACATATAGTTACATACATAAGCAGGCAGAGAATCCTTTCCCCCGAGAAGTCAAGCGAGGATTCTCTTTTTGCGGCTAATTGGGACCATAGTCTCTTCTTGGATATACTTATTTTCCACATGAGTTTTTCCTTTTTATTCTTTCTTCTTCTTCTTCTTTGTCTCTTTCTTCATCCAATAAACTCCAGTTTGCAATCTCCATAATAGTGCATTATGGGCGACACGAGCATCAACAGTCGTGACAAATACACCATAAAATTTCACTGCGACTCGATCTACCTTTGCATATATATATATATATATCCAATATAGGAAGTGCCTAACAAATTCTGATTTATATCCTCAAATTATTTTTTTCCCTCTTCTATTAAAACAAGTATTTATAATTGGAGATCGTTTCACTAATAAATCTTTTATCATTTATTCGGTAAGTTGTGTTCTTCTAGTCACGTAATTAAATTTAACTTGCAATTAGCGTATACAGTGATGCGACATGATTAGGAGATTTTGATAATTTTATTGTCGAAAGAATATTTGCTTCTTATGATGTCTAATGTGATTTCTAGTATAATTAAAATTATTCCGATAATTAAATTCAATTGATGCATTAAAATAATTTCGTTCTTTTTTTGAAATGACTCCCTTAAAATGCTTTACTAATTTTATTCAACAGTTATTTAAAAAAGCAATTTTTGCAAAAGGCTGAAGTCCGCAACACTTTTTAAAAACGAAAAATTGATAAGAAAATATTTTTTATTTTAGTTTCAAATTATTTGTCGGTTATTGCTATCCTTTAAAAGTCTTATTCTTCAAAATTTGGACTCACCGAAATTTGAGATGAATTAACTTCAGAAAAAAAACTCTAATTATCATTTTTCTCTTCAGGGTTACTTGAAGATTTTCTTTTTGAAATTTAATAAAAATTTTTTATTTTTTAAAAAATATAATTTTTCCAACAGTTTTTCTTTATAATTTAAAAAAAAATTAAGTACTATTTGAACAACTCTTGTAGAAATTGACAAGAAATTTTGTAACAACTTGAATGTAAGATATTTCTTATTTAATAATTGAACTTTCGAGTATCACTGGACCCTGGTAATAATTTATTTTGTTGTTAGGAAGACAATTTCAGTCATATTTATATTATTTAATAAAAAAAAATTAATTATTAATAAGTCAAAACGAAAAACAACATCAAATTCTTTGACTCCTGGTAATAGTATAGTGTATAATTCTAAATTTTTTTAAAATTCAATTATTTTCTAAATTTTTAATTAGAATTCTACAAAAATACGATTACATTTCAAATTAATTTTTAAAAGTAAATAAAGAAAATTTTTGTTTCAATTCTTTTTAAAATCAATTCCAATCAGAATTCAACTACGAGAATTGAACTATTTAAATAGAATAATTTTTGTAAATTCATAAAATAATGTATTTTGAAAAATATAATTACATTTATAGTTAATTTTTAAGAATGAAAAAATAAAATTCTTTAAAATATAAAATTTCACAAAATTACCAATTTTGTCTCAATTTTTTGAAAATTATTTTCGGGAATTCAAGTATATATCATGATAACATTTTAATTAATATTTTTCAAAAATATAATTTTTTCAGAATTTCCAAATTAAATCTTTCAAATATCAATCATTTTTGTAAAATAAATATTTAAATACTTATTGTTCTTTATTTGCTTAAAATTTCGAAATACTTTCAATGTAAAACCATTTGAAAAATTTTGTTATGAAAATTTGAACTGCAAGTCTTTCAAAATTCAGTTATTTTTTTTACAATTTTTGAATAATATTATTTAAAACTTTTTATTTTTAAGGAAGCTAACAAATTAGTAATTTTTTATATTTAAATAATTATTCTACTTTTGCAGCAATTAGAATTGCAAAGATTTTAGTTTAAGAACAATTTTTATCAGAAAATTCTACGAGAATTCAATTATTTAAATACAACAATAAATAATTTTTTGAATAATAGAATGTTTATCAAAATTGAATTCTCATAAGGAATTTTATCAATAAATTTTTAAATAACTCAATTCTTTGGACAAATTTTAATAAAATTTTTAAGAATAAAAAATAAAATAAAAATTTTTCGAGGAATTCGATTAAAATTGTATTAAAAATAATTGAAATTCTGCGATGAGTTTTATTATTTATGAAAATAGTTGAATTCCTAAAAAGAATGTTATTACCTATTTTCGAAAATAATTGAATCTCCGCAAAAAAATTTCATTATTCATGAAAATAATTGAATTATTGCGAAGAAATTTTTAAAAAATTTGTAAATTATTGAATTCATGTGAAATTTTTATCTTTTATGAAAATAATTTTTAAATGTTTGCGTAGAATTTTATTACATTTTTTTAAATAATTGAATTCTTTTGAAAAATTCCCTAGATATTGAAAATCATTAAGTTGAAAAAAATTTTATTAAAATTTTTGAAAATGATTTCTAAGTAATAATTTTATTCGCTATCAACTATAGTCTAAGAACATTTGAGTAATCGCAGCGACCCTTGAGCAACAATTTCCAGGCGAATCTATTCGATTCCTGAAATCGCATCACTTTTCTTGACACGCATGGTCAATTATAATGATTCTCAAAGAATTAAGTAACAGATCCGTGACACACTTGTAACAAAATAGTATATAATTTTAATTCCAGAATCTTAATTGAACCATGGAACTGAAGATGAATATGCAACGAATAAATAATTTAAGATTTCGCCTCTTTCATCGTTAATTAGTTGAAATATAATGAATTATGCCGGATGAATAATAATTAAAAGTGAATATTACGATGAGTGGAAGTAGTTTTGAGTGTTTACAGGTTTCGAAGATGGCTATTACCGAATCGAAGCGTGGAGGGAGTAGAAGACTGTGCCCCGGGGCACTATAGAAAGCGAAGAAGGATTAGGATACTTGTATAAGATTATGTCTGCTTACCAATCGAGTCCCACCCACCACCCAACAGTCTTCTCACATATCAGAGCGCCCACGATTCTTTCAAATCGCAATAATAATTTCTCCTCGCTCTCGTATACTATTATTAGTGGACCCATTCATCCTTTTATATAGATTATCTTTCCCACCTGGTTCCTGTTTATTTCTCCTTTTTCTTTTGTTTCTCTTTAGAAAAAAAAAACAGCTAATAATGATCACGATATACCTGATGGTGAATTAACCAAAAACTTTAAATATATTGGCGCAGATTTCTTTTTTTGGTATATCATTATCAGGCGCAGGAAGACCTAGATTTTCGTAAAAGCTTTCTACTCTCATATTATAAATAAAAAAAAAGTTCGCTACTATTAAATAATTGCCACCGAAATTCACAAGCGCGAAAAGTGAAGGAAGTGACTATTTTTGGAAAATACATTCTACTTTGACTCTAAAAATAATTTAAACTATAAAATTCTTCTCCAATTCAATTATTATTTCTATTTTTTTTTAAGAAAGTTCTTTAAAATCAATTTAAAAAAAAAATTCACCTAAAACTAAAATATTTCTAAATTCCACTTATATACAAGACAATTTCATGAAATTTCGAATAATTTGAAAATTTTTCAATTAACTATATTTTTAATTAAAAAAATGTGAATAAAAATGTTTCAAAAAAATAACTTATTCAGAATTTTTAATTAAAATATTTTAAAATTTCACTTTTCGAAAACTTTAATTTGAAACTTTTTGAAATTCAATTTATATTAATAATTATTATTATTAATTTAACATTCTAAAATATAGAAATAGTTACTTATGAATTAATGTCGAAAAAAGAATTTATATTCGGTTTTTTAAAAATTTATTTTCTAAGAAAAAGAGAATTTTATTTATTTCAATTAATGTCTCGTATTCTATTTATAATTTAAAAATTACGTACAAATTTTTTTCATATTAGTTCAAATTTAAAGAATAATTTTCAAAGTAATATTATGGCAAAAAAAAAATTATAAATTAATTTATTTTTCACTATTTTGTATGTTAATTTTTTTTCTAATTTTAGATATATAACATTTTTAATAACATTTTATATTAATTTTTCTTAGTTAAATAAATAATCTTTAACGTCCGAGATCCGAGATTTTTTTTTTATTTTTACTATTTATTTTTTTATTTATTATTAATTTTCATAATTGTTAAGTTTACTTTTTCATAAATTAAAAATTTTCTTAATAATTTTTAAAATTGTTATTAACTTGTTACTAATTTTATTATTGATTATTTTTCACATTTAAAAATTTTTAAATTTCTCTTCAATTAATTTAAAATTTTTTTTAATTGTTTTTCAATTGTTTTTAAATTTTTTTCAGTTGTTTTTAAATTTTTTAAAATTATTTTTAAATTTATTTTATGAATATTAAGTTCCTTTATAATTTTCTGACTCCAGACTCTACTCCATCGTCAGGGCATAAGAATTTAAGTCTTCGTATATTTTCATTATTATTTTTTGGTAAGATAATTAAATTTTGCGTATATTTTTTTGGATAGACTCCCTGAAGAGGAAATCATATAGATTTCGAAACGTTGGAGTAAATAAATATTTTATTCATTGTCCGAATGTTTTCGTTTAATTTGCTTTAATTAATTTTTGTAATTTTTTACAACTATTTAAGTTTTTATTCATAATTTTGAATCTGAAATAAATGAATTTTTACTTAGAATTTTATTAGAATTTTTGAAAATAATTTAATTGTTTTGAAGAATTCAATTAAAATTGAATTGAAAATAATTAAATTCTTATAATATATTGAATTCTTTCGAAAAATTTTATTAAATAAATGAAAATAATTTTTCAAAATTCTCGGTCAAGAAAAAAATTTCCTTTCATTTCCCTGGTTTTTCCTTAAAAGTTTCGATGAGTTCTATATATAATTTCCATCGGGTCTAAAAAACAGTTTTTCAATAAATATAGAAGTCGATAATATAATTAGTGAAAGAAGTGAAAGAAAGAAAAAAAAATGCTGAGAGTGAATGGAGAGTGGAAAAGATTGAATTAAACGCCGATAATAATAGAAAGATTATTGAAATTTAAGTGGTTAAATATATATATATATTACATTGATATATTTAGTAACTGGAGCAATGGATTCAAAGAAAAGTTGCTAATGCGAGAATTTGTTGCACCTTGTTATAGCGCAACCGGTTCTCGTTATATTAAAGTGCGAACATGTGAAAGAAAACCGGAAGGAATAGGAAAAGGAGAAAGGAATGAGGTGAAAAGTAAGTATATGAAAATGACCGAGAATAATAAAAATATTGTCTCAATATAAACGTCGATTACAAGTGTCGTACTTATATATGATACAAACACATGTGTGATTGTGTGTATGGCATATCTTATGGTGATTTTACACAGAAGCAGGTTTCCTTTTTCCAGAGACTACAAGGTTTTATAATCGGCGGCAAGATCGCGATCTGTCGCAATCGCGTCTCTATTCCAAGTTCAATGAAATCGCCTTCGCTTTTAGAATGAGTGTAAATCCTATTGCTACAGATTATATTGCTTCCTGACAATGAATTGATTCGAAGATTACCATTGATAGAGAGGTGTATATTGAATGCAAACGATTCTCATATCCACTTTTTAATTCTGAGCATTGAGGAACACAGCAATAATGGTATTCACTTTTTTGTTTTGTTATAATTATGTTCATTCAAATCGCAATTAAAAAAAACTTTTACTTTACTTTACTTGGTACTTTAATACATTTTTCCGGCACGTGAGATAATCTGAGCGGGAGGTTTGACGGGAGGTTTACACTTGTAAACGCTAAAGACGAGTGTATAAATAATACAAAGGTTGTAATTAAACTAAAACAGTTCGAAATAATAATGAAAAATAAACAGAATTGTCAGGAATACAATACCAATTTTCACGTCGACACTTGGTCGACGAACGGTCAACATTGACTTGATGGAGAGTCCACAATATGTGCAAATATGTAGGTAGCAAGTCCAAGTGCAAGTGCGATTCCTATACATTTAGCATTGGTTCGCACTTGCACTTCTTGCCTTTTGCACCTATTGTGGACTCTCCATGAAGGCAAGTGTTGCCAACTATGACAATTCGCATAAGGGTGCAATTACAACTCCGTCGGTAAAAAAAAAATGTTAAAATCTGGTTCACACTCATCTATAAAAGTGTTTCTACAATAGCTTGCAAATGATAATTTACATAGAATTTACTGATTTAAAGTAAATAATATGTCATTTTTAAGTATATTAGACTAAGGAGAAAAGTGATGAGACCAGTAGACCAAACGAATTAGGTAATTTGCCTTTTTTCGAGTATAATATAAAAATTGAGACTCATGAGTGAAAATTTAATGGACGCTACTGCCACTTTGTAAAGTGATTTCGAGTCAATGGAGTGGAGTGAGCAAAGTCAAAACCGGTTACGGTTCATATATAATTGCTATGTATAAATTTAGACAGCACTGAACGAGCAAACCAGTAACCAGCCAGTAAAGTGGCTGTGGTGGCGGTAACGATGGCTACTTTTAAAACGCAGCTGCACTTTTGCAGGTTACTTTATAACACTACTCCTAGCAATTTGAAAATCCAACAACAAAATCTAATCATTCAACACTATCTCTATAATATTGCCCCAATATTGAAACAATAAAAAATACCCCCAAAAAAAATAATAATACCAAAAATTTAAAAAAAGGCTGACAATCCTATATATACAATTTTAGCTCCAATTTTATTCTACGCAGAAATTGTAAGTTATTCGTCTCGACAAAAAGTTATTAATTTTAAAACAAACTCTTTACACTTCTACTTTTAGCCTTAAATTGAATTCAATTATCGTTAAAACTAAATATAATTATAACAAATTGATTGAGAACATTCTTTCAATAATAAGTTTCAGATGTCTGCCCTATATTTATTAATATAAAAACTCTGTTCAGTCGTTAAAATATACGTTAACAGAAAATGTAATATTTAGCATGTACTTAAAAAAGATTGCATTTTAAATTAAATAAGTCAATTAACGGAAAAAATTACATATTTCAAATCGAATATTTATTAAGTTCTGATTTCAAGTTATTTTGTCCCTTTGTCAGAATGACGCATTTGAACGTAACCTTAAAATTTCGGTTACTGATTCTATATTCGAATGTAAAATTACGAAAGTAACCCGAAAATACGAGACAAGGAACATAACCTCAAAATGCAGGATTTAGGGTAATTTAACACTGGTAGTTTTTTGAGAAAAAAAAGTATTTTTAAAATATAGATAATTTGGAAAAATTGTAAAATAGGCCATAAAACTAGAAGGAGTGAAAAGAGGGGATAAAAATTTAAGTCATCAAAAAGATGGGACGATTACGGGAATATTATACGGTCAATATTTAAAAAAATTAGAAAATTTTTTCAATTAAATATTATTGTCCCGTAAACGTTATAATGAAACTAAATATATTTGTTTGAAAAAAAAGTAGTTAAAAAAAATTTAATATTGAAAATTAACAACTAATTTATTTGCAACGCACGATTTCTTCCTCCTCTTTCTACACTTCTAATGTCAAGTCACACACTTAAGGCATTTCTAATGATCACTCTGTCAATATTAATAAACGTTTTGCTCTCGAGCAGGTCAAAAGGACATAAATTTTATAGACTTGTATATTCACCATAATGTCCCACAATTAATGGTTAAATTTATTTCAACTTTTATAATCATTTTATTGTAGATCAACTATAAACAATTTCTCTAAAGTGACAATTATAATTATTTTAGCAAACATTTTTTTGTTATTGCTTTTAAATTTCAGTAAAACAAACATTATTTATAACAATTGTTTGTTAAAAACAATTTTTGAAACTAAGTATATAATAGAAATAAATGTTGCACTAATGCGCATGTCCAAAATACCATAACTACTACTGCGCATGTCTAGAGTGTCTTCTTTTTATTGCCTAGACATTTTTTCACATGATTATCTCACAATTATTTATTTACCGTATTAAGTCTGTTTATTATATTCTTAATTGTTTATAATAATCAAAATATTACATGTTTGAAACTCAAAAAGAAAATTTAATTTTCATATATTTAGTTTCAAATTAGTAGAAATTTGAAAAAAAAATTAAATTTTTTTTGTATTTTATTTCTGGACATATGAGTTTGTAAACATAAAGTAAAGGGGAAAATATGAAAGAGAGAGAGAGATAATAATGCCTCGAAGTGAAGAAAGAGAATGAGTACAGAATCTGTTGTAATCGCAGAGATTGAATCTCGTGTGTGCCTGATTATTATTGGTATGCATGAGAATAAGAGACAAATACGCGACACTCATGCTACGATTTGGACCATAAATTTAATATGTCTTTCTGACCCCGAAAATATCCATTCAAGTCCCACAGGCATTTAGGATTTGCATTTCAAAGATACATTATCGTGTGTATGTACGATTTTTCGTTAACTCACAAAAGAGAAATGCAAGCTTGATTTTAAGCCTCTTTTCTCTATACATAGCCCTTCTTATAAACTGCAAAAATTTCATATTTAATCTTCAGTGCGATAAAAAAGATTTAATCTTCTTTTGGAATGAGAAATGAGAAAAAAAATGTTTTTCCATTTCTCATTGAAAGTGAGATAATGTACAAGTTTTATTTCAGTAAATATCCTTTTAAAGGACGTATGTACCGTAAATGAATGAATTACGTTCAGTTCACACAATTTCGCAAGTCTATAGAACCATTAACACTACTGCGCAAGTTTCAAGCTTATACAACCCTTCTGCGCATGTCTAGAGTACACTCCATACTACTGCGCATGTCTAGAATTCACTTCATACTACTGCGCAAGTCTCAAGCATATACAACCGTTCTGCGCATGTCCAGAGTTCACTCCACACTACTGCGCAAGTCTCAAGCTTATACCACCGTTCTGCGCATGTCTAAAATAATATAAACATAAATATTTCTATGTACCATTATCTTACTATTATTTCTTTGAAAAATAAACTGAATTAACTTTAACCGAATTCAGGATAACATCGGAGAATATAATATAGTTAATTGAATAAGACAAAGTGTACAATTTGAGAACAAGTGGATGCATCACATGAGTGGTTTTCTTCAAAAATTCCAATAAGCATTCAACAGTAATTGATTGAAGAGAAAGCGAAATTCGACAGAGTCGGTTTGCAACTGTCTTTGAAATAAGTCAGAATCTTGTGAGAGAGAAATTGTCGTATGTATATACTTTATTTTACGATCAATTTTGAAAAAACTTTTACAGTAAGATACTTTAACGATAATTAATTTTTAAATACTGTAATTCCATAAAAGAAAGCATGCGCAGTAGTATTTTTGACGGAATTTTGAAAAGTCGTGTCATTTCCATCAAGTATTCTTAGTTCGTGGCGTACGAACCTTTATATTCTGTCCTTTTCTATCTCATGCTTGCGTTCACATTAGAAAATGTTTAGTGCGCAGACGCCAAAATTCGTGGCATTTCTATCAAATATTCTTATAGTTCGTGGCGTTATAATTTTATTCATGAATTTTTTCGGGAAATTACTGGTAAAATATGGCTAATAATGTTTAGAAGTTGGTATAGTATTTGTGTATACTTTAAATTCTATTCTGTTTATTAATATAAAGTCCGAATTAAAAAGCATTTTTAAACAGTAAGTAAAGTGATTTCTGTCGAGGTTCCTATGACAAAGACAAAATAGAAGACTTGACAAATAGTTTAGAAGATTGCAAGTCTCAATGATTCTCGAAAAGAATTAAAAGTTTGTAACGAAAAAATCTATGCAGTCTGTTATTGATATTATAAGGAGTGAAGAGCAGGTATTTTGTAAAAAAATATTGTTTTTAATATCATATGTTATTATAATTTGCAAAACCCACAATATTTTTAATATATCATTAATATCTTGATAGAATTAGAAACATTTCAAATTGTTTTTTTTTTTTTGAGGTTATGTTTTAAATATGAAAAATTCCATAAGACGAAATTTTCGTGTTCACTATAAACTAAAATTTTAGGTTATGTTTGTCGTATTTTTCGCTTTTTTAAAGATTTATTTTTGATTATTTGACTTTAATTTGGTTTGTCAGTCGAGGACTAATAAAGAATTTAATATTTCTAATGAGTATTTTTTTAGAATATTGAGATAAAAGACAAGGTAACTGTAAAAAACTCATAGTTGCATCAATGCTTTTCTTCGTTGAATATATTCAAGAATAAAACTAAACATAATTTTATTATTTTAATTTTTAATAAATGTTGGCTTCAGGCCTCACCTCACTGATTTAAATTTAAAGAGAAGCTTCAAAAACAGGCGCTAATAGCACATTACATTATTAAGGGAAAATTTTTGCAAAAATCCATTTTAGTGGGTATTCTATTTTGAAATAATAATAAAAAAAATGAAAATAAATAAAATGACTCGAAAAGATTGTGGCGTTGACAATAAACGAGGGTAATCGTCGCTATGCAGCGTATAATGTTGTGTCTGTGCCAAGGTCGAGCGAACGTTCAGGTATCTCTCTTAATCAATCAAAGTAGTGAGCAACAATGTTAGCTACGCATTTCCGCATGTTTCGGCTTTCCGAACTAGAAAATTGCTTTCGCTTGATACTGAATACAATTTACAGATAAATAAAAAAAAGAACTTGTAACCTTTTTTTATATTGCATTATATACATAAACTTATTGCAAAGTTAATACAGTTCGATGACTTTGATATGCAGATAGGGATGTAAATTTACATATGATAAAATAACTAACGGTACTTTTACAATCGATCGAGATGGAAAGTAATTTCAATGGAAAACTTTGCGCTTGACAAAAAAAAAGTATACATATCCTTCAAAAGCAAAATGAAAAAAAATGACTTTAATTCCTTTGGCTTGCAAAAATTAGAATGACTTGCAAAGAAATAGAAATAGTATTACTTCCGACCGCCGAGACAATTATAATTAAAATATGATTTTTTTGCGTTGAATTATAATTTTTACATACCTTCAAGTTTTGATTGACGCAATAAAATAATAATGCTAATGCGCAAAATAAAATTTCGCGAAAAATATAATATCGAGAATTGAGTGAAATGCGGATAGATACACGAGCAATCAACAGAATATTTATCATACTTTATAATAATCACCTTCATATATTTGCTTTCAGTTGTCATAAAATATGAGAATTCTTCTCATAAATAAATGTATTTCAGCATCGTGTACTTTCTATCAGGGATGGATATGAATAACATTATATATTTATATATGAATAATCATATATGAAACTAATAAAAGTCTCTCTCTATTGAGAGTCATTTTTACGCTTTGCAGGTAAACACACGTTGAAAAAAATAAATATATAAAAATGCAAATATTAAAAATAATTTGATAAAACAAGTCTAGGCTTCACAGTGTCCCTAAAAAGTATTTTAGGGGAAATAGGGGACTGAAAATTAAAAAATGGGAGACACTTTTAGGGGACCATAAAAATTGGTTAAATAAAGATAAAAATATTATTTATTTTTACAGGGTTGCCACAAACATTTAACTTTATTTTTCCCTGATTTCAAAACACAACTTTGACTTTTTTCCTGACCCTATAAAGAATATTCTGATTCACTCTCAAAATTATTAGATACTCAACAAAATTTTCTATTAAATTTATTTACAAATTTCTTCAAAAGTAAAATTACTCGAAAACATCAATAGTTTTATTTAAAATAAATATTTCATCATTTTTTTTTTCATTGGAATTAAGATGTTCAAAAATTTCAAATTCAAACCTTTTCAAATTGAACAACTCATAATAATTAAAGATGACCGACAGATAAAATAATTATTTTATTATTATAAGAATATTGTTACTGTAATTTCTTCAAAATTATTTGTATCATTACAATTCAATTAACATTTTCTAGAATTTTTAACTAAAATTCTACTTTAAATCAATAACATCAATTATTATTCAATTAAACTTTTTCAAAAAAATTAATTCTACAGAATTGTTAGTTAAAAGTACGAAAAACAATAATTTAATTCTACGAGAAATCAATTATTTAAATAGAAAAATAAATAATATCGAATGTTTCTTATAATTTAATTTTTACGAAGAATTGTATTAAAACAACTTTTGAAAATATTTAATTTCTTTTAAGGAATTTAATTAAAATTCTAATAAAATTTATTTATATTAAAGAATTTTATAACAATTTTTGAAAATAATTGAAAACTTTTTAAAGAATTTTTTGTAAACTTTTAAAAATAATTGAATTCCTAAGAAGAATTTAATTAATAATTTTTAAAAAAATTTTGACAATAATTTAATTCTTGAGAAGAATTTTTCCTATCTACCCAACGGGAAGTTGCCAATGTTAACGATTGGTTCAATAATGGGCCATGCTTGGTGCCCAATGGTTTTTTCTTGGCAAAACAATTGGCAACCATCATTGGACCACCAATGGTTTAAACTTGGGATGATCACGCTACTGCCAATGATCGGTAGCCAAGCATCGGGCCAATATTAGTTGCCAAGGAATTGCCAAGGAAACAAAATCGATTTTCAAAAGCTTGATTTTTTATTGGCAGCCAACAAAAAAATGTAAATGAATAAAATCAAAAACCAAGGTTTTGAAAATTGATTTTTTTAATTATTAATTAAAATATATTCTTCAAAAATTTATTTAAAAAAAATATATTTTTCAAAAATATATATTTTTTTAAATTAATAGAACATATTAATTTAATTTGTCACCTCTGGTAAAACAAAGATGAAAGACTGATAAATTCCCTCACTTTATATCTTACAGTGGAGGGATAACTGTGAATGTCTTTGCGAGAGAGGAGCAGGTACTTATATAGAGCCAGTGAAACAGGTCACAAGCGAGAAGAAATCACTAGCATGCACTCTGGCGGCGCTTGTCGGAAGTGGCGCAACGTTGGTTGCCAAGCGCTGTGTCGATAACGTCAGGATATGCATGCGCGCCAGAAAACAGTTCCGACAAGCGCCGCCAGAGTGCATGCTAGTGATTTCTTCTCGCTTGTGACCTGTTTCACTGGCTCTATATAAGTACCTGCTCCTCTCTCGCAAAGACATTCACAGTCATCCCTCCACTGTGAGATATAAAGTGAGGGAATTTATCAGTCTTTCACCTTTGTTTTACAAGAGGTGACAAATTAAATTAATATGTTCTATTAATTAAAAAAAAATATTTTTATAAAATATACATATTTTTGAAAAATATTTTTTTAAAAATAAATTTTAATTAATAATTAAAAAAAATAAATTTTCAAAACCTTGGTTTTTTGTTGGCTGCCAATAAAAAATCAAGCTTTTGAAAATCGATTTTATTTCCTTGGCAACTAATATTGGCCCGATGCTTGGCTACCGATCATTGGCAGTAGCGTGATCATCCCAAGTTTAAACCATTGGTGGTCCAATGATGGTTGCCATTAATGTTCCAATAATGGAACGGAGTTCGCCAAGCATGGTCCATTATTGAACCAATCGTTTACTTCCCATTGGGTATTTATAAAAATAATTTAATTTTTGACGAGAATTTTTAAAAAATTTTGATAATAATTTAATTTCTGCAAAGTATTTTATTACTTTTCAAAAGAATTGAATTCTTGTAATGAATTTTGATACATATTTATCAGAATAATTAAATTTTGGAAAAGAATTTTATTAAAATTCCTTAGAATAATTTAGTTTATGGGAAGAATTTATGCGATTTTGTTGTTTATCAAGCTAATTCAATTCTTTTGTGAAATTACTTAAAAATTTTTGAAAATAATTGATTTTCTACGACGAATAAATTGTTATTTATGAAAATATTTGAATTATTGCAACGAATTTTATTGTTTTATTAAATAATTGAATGTTTCTTAGAATTGAATTCTGTCCTCAAGTTTAACAAAATTTTTTAATAATAATTGCATTTTTCAAGGAATTTATTTAAAATTGTATTAAAAATATTTGAAATTCTGCGATGAAAATAATTGAATTCGTAAATGAAATTTTATTATTTATGAAAATAATTGAATCTTTTCGTAGAATTGTATCAAAAAGTTTCTTCTATAATTAAATCTGTTGATAAATTTTATGAAAATAGTAAATATTGAAAATTATTGAATTGCAAAAAAAACTTTTGAAAGTAATTGAACTTTTGCAAAGATTTTTATAAATTTTTGAAAATAATTGAATTTTTGTCGAAAAATTTTGCTATTTGTAAAGATAATTGAATTCTTGACGAGATATTCGTGAAAATTTTTAAAAATAATTGAATTTCTTCGAAGAATTTTATTACTTTGGAAAATAATTGAATTCTTGTGATGAATATTGTAATTTATGAAAATAATTGAATTTTGTGAAGAATTTTATTAAAATTCCTAAAAATTATTAAATTTCTGCGAAGAATTTTGTTATTTATCAAGATAATTGCATTAAAACTTTTGTAATAATTAAATAATTTTAAAAAAACAACCAACTTTTAAACATAATTGATACTTGACTTCGCCAAAATACGAATCTTACAAATTGTATTAATTTCATGGAAAATTTCATCGATCATAAATTTCAAAATATTTGAAACTTTCAAAACAAAAGTTTCCAATTGAAAGTTTCAACGGCACTTTGCTAAATTTGTTGTGAATTTATCATTAAAAGGTAAAAGAAAAAAATAGGGGAAATTTTTAAAATAGGGTACGTTTAGAGGCCAAAATTAAAAAAAGGGGACTTTTAAGGAAATAGGGGTAGACTGTGAAGCCTGCAAGTCTCTTGAAAAATAATACCAAATAGAAAACCACTAGATCCTAATAGATGGTAATTGAAATTTTCATAAGCTTGAAAAAGAATGAGAATTTCTTCTTTCCTTCTATATTATTCTAATTCTAATTTATTACCACTTTATGATAAAAATAAAAATAAATATTATTCTAATTTTAATTCATTACGACTTTATGGTACTTTTTGTTTTATAAATTAATAAATAAATAATAAAAATACATGGAGAGTCAATGAATCTCCTAATAAATGAGAAATAATAAGGTTCCTGGAAGTTTCTAAATAGAAATGATTTCTTAATGATATCTAATACAGTCAGGTCTCGCTAAGTGTCGTCACTGGGAATTTTTTGAGACCGTCTGTCTCAGTAAGTGTCAGTGGCCTAAGCCACGCCCCTTTAATAAAAGTGGCCATTTCATTGGTTTATGTTGCAAACCGGTTTGGGGAAGTCCATTTTTAGCATTGGAGAGGGTAAAAAAAAGTGGGAAAAGTGACACTTGTTGGGTCTTGAACGATGACACTTTGTGAGTCATGACACTTACTGAAAACGACACTTGGCGAGACCTGACTGTATTTATTATTACTTTTAAATTATAAATTTGGATTTCCACTTGAAAAATTTATTTGATCGAAAATTTATAGGAAGCTCTATTGCTGTTATAAATATTAACGCAATTTTTTCTGCAGATTGGCACAAATTGATTGACCTCCCCATCCCCCTTGAAGTGTGACGTAATTCATGGACGACTACTAAGTGTTAATTTTAAAATACATCTTTCAAGAATATTTAAGAAACTGTAATTAGCCCCAGAGGTGAATATGGGTACCGCCATTTTGAATTTTGTAAATCTGACATCAAATTCGGATTCAGGACATCAAATCTCTTCAGAATAGCTGCTATTATTCAAATAGAATTAGGTATTTATTTATTTATTTTACTTAATAGATACAAGTTCCTAAGTTTGTTAAGGCCTAGGAACCTACTAAGATTTAGTAATTTTTATTTAAATTTGGACATATATAAGAGGTTGGTAATTTTTAATAATTTGGAATCTTTCTTCTGATTGTAGGTAGTATTTTAAGCGCGTTATGACTTAAAAATATTTTATTTTAATTTATGTTAAGAATGTTCTATCACAGTAAACTATGCGAGGAGTTAAAAACCGTTGCAGCTTAAATTAACACCAAAAAAGATGAAATTAATCTACTTTTGAATTAATTTTGAATTACTTTGAATTGTTGAAAAGAAAAGATAGTTTTTATGTCAGCAAATCTTGTTTGTTATCTGAAATTTGTTTTTCCAAACACAAAAGCTTCTTTTTATGGAAAATTTTATTGATTGTAAATATAAAGAGGTAAGAAAGAATGTATAGAAAGCTTTCATCCAGGCTTGATAATCTACATGCAAATGCTGCAGGGAAATTGTTTAATGAAATGAAAGTTGAAATTTTTTTATCGGTTAGATATCATGTGAACAGTGTAGTTTCATATATACATGACACAGTAGTTTCCACTTTGTAGGTGGGCAATTAATTTCTGCTTAGTAGAAAGTACATGACCATTCAAACAATCCCTTCATTTGTGAAATAATTCAGAAAATAAATAATGTTGATTCAAAAACGAAAAATCGAATACTTATCCAAAATGAAGAAATTGAAAGGAGGTCAAATGGAAAAGGTCTGTCTCTTAACGGGAGAAATTGCTCTCATATTAAAAAAGTTTTGTTCCTGATGCAAAATTCGGCAAAGTCTTTTTTCTGCGATATGAATTTGACACCTCGCCAATTATTGTTTTGGCAAGAGAATTATTTGCTTTTTTCATTCGAGCAACACCTTTGTCCTCGATAAGAATAAGTCTCTAATGTAAAAAAAATTTCGCATATTATTAAGCGCGCATGCATTTTGTTGATGTTGAAACTGTGCAGATACATATTCTCGTATATCTGATGATGTTCATGCTAAGTTACATCATCTCAGCAACACTATCTTTATGATAAGTATCTGATGCCTCGAGGATAATTTACTACAGAAAAATAACAGATTATTGAACTTTAGAGAGCACTTATAGACTCGTTACACTATAACCTGTGTTTGGGAAATCAGCTTGATTTTAAGAAGCGCAGAAAATATTTTGTACAAAAAAAGCAGAATAAGGTAATTGCTTGTTTTTTTTTAATTTTCTCGATTACTGTCATAACTTTGGCTAATCCTATCTATTATATTTGTGTGCAGGGTTGCCACAGGTCGGGGAAAAGTCAGGGAAAGTAAAATTTGTCAGGGAAATCAGGAAAAAGTTAGGGATTTTTAGTAAAAATACTGGAAAAAATTGAATTTTTAAAATTCATGAGAAAACTCTGAATTTTTATGTTTTTTTTTTGTTTGCCTTGTAAACTGTGAAATTACCACGAATTTTAATACAAAACCATTGCAATTTTTACTATTTCTGACAATAATTCCTTTTTAAATAACTTAATTTTTCACGAACTATCATAAAATTATATGACTTATAAATTTTACAATTTTCATAAATACTGGATTAATAGAAGAATTTTAGTTGAAAATACTAAAAAAAAATTGAATTTTGGAAAAGTTACAAATGATTCTAGAAATTCGATTATTTTATTTATATAATTTATACTTCCATTTTTTAATTTATAAAAATTTTTCGCAGAATTTCAATTACATATGTTCAAAATTTTTTTTAAAATTCTCGTCAAAATTTCAATTATCTTCATAAATAATAAAATTCTTCATCAAAATTCAATTATTTAAAAAAATTTTAATAAAATTCTTGGCAAAATTTCACATGAATTCAATTATTTACAAAATTATTAATAAATTTCTTCGAAATAATTCAACTATTTTCATAGGTAATGAAATTTTTACAGGAATTCAATTATTTAAAATACAAAGTTTCATAAAGTTTTTCGAAAAATATCAATTATTTAAAAAGATTTTTATAAGAATTGTCTCAAGAATTAAATTCTTTTTAAGAATTCAATTATTTTTATAAATAATAAAATTCTTCGCCGAAGTTCAATTATTTTTATAAACTTGAATTAAATTCGTTGAAAGAATTCAATTATTTATAAAAATAATAAAATTCTTCACAAAAATTCAGTTATTTTCATAAACTTGAATAAAATTCTTCGCAAAAATTCAATTATGTTAAAAAATTAAAAAAAAAATTCTTATCAAAATTTTCAAGTTACATCTTTATAAATAATATAATTCTTCATCAAAATTCAATTATTTATTTATAAAATTTTAATAAAATTTCTTCAAAATTATTCAATTATTTTCATAAGTAATAAAATTTTCACAGAAATTCAATTATTTAAAATAGAAAATTTCATAAAATATTTCGAAAAATATCAATTATTTAAAAAGATTTTTATAAAATTCGTCGCATGAATTCAATTATTAAAAAAAAATTAACAAAATTCTTTTCAAGAATTCAATTATTTTTATAAACTTGAATAAAATTCGTTTCAAGAATTAAATTATTTTCAAAAGTAATAAAATTCTTTGCAAAAATTCAATTATGTTAAAAAATTAATAAAAAAATCTTGTCGAAATTTTTATTATTTTTGATACAATATTTTAATTGGATGTTCATGTTTTGTAATAATATTCTTAGAAGTTGTTGAATTTCAACAAATGTTTAAATTTGAATGTTTTGAAGAATTTTAATTCCTACATAAAAATAATAATAAGTAAATATTTATTTAAAAAAGAAGTTATTGATGTTTTTTTTAATAATTTTATTATTAAAATTAAAGAAATTTGTAAATAAATGTAATAAAACATTTTTTGAGTCCTTAATCCTTAATAGAAAAACAGATTTTTTTTTTGGCTGTAGTTTGAGAGTGACGGTCGTGATTGGTTGTGAAAATGACATGATGACGATAGCGATTGGTTGAAATATTATGATGACGATCGCTATTGGCTGAAATAATTGCAAATTTTTGTGCGCGCGCAGTTTTAAGGTTCTAATTTATTCCACGTGGTCGAGTGCGAGTATTATACATGGTACATGATGAATATTACAGAGAATTACAGAATACTACAGATTACAAAGTGAAGAACACGTGTTTTTTTTTCTTAAATATTCTTCATCATTCTCAATAATATTCTTAATATATGGGATGGTAAAAAGTGAGAAGTGGCAAAACAATAAAAAAATATATATAAAATATATATGGGATGATAAAAAGTGAAAAATGACAAAACAATAAAAAAATATATATAAAATATCATAAGTGATCAGAAGTGAAAAAAGTTTTTTGATTAAAATAAGGATAAGGAGGATATAGGTATGTTTTTAAAAATTATGTAAAATACTACTTTTTAAGTGATAAAAATAATTTTTTCTTTTTGTAAGTAATTGCAATTAATAAATAAACATCTTTTCCGTTAAAGTCACTAAAACATAATCTATGACGAAATATGATGATGACGGTCGCTATTGGTCAGAAATCATAACTATGACGCTTGCTATTGGTTCATTTTCTGTCCTCATATGTCAAAGAGTATGTCAAAAAGTACAGAATTATATTAAAAGTGAAAAAGTGCTAAACACGAGGTGAATAAAATAAAATAGATAAAAGTTTGTGTCTAATAAGGATAATATCTCAGAATATAATGACATCTCTCAAAAAAAGATGGGGGGAGAATATAATTCATTGATTGCAAATTTCAAGATTCAAGGCGCAATAAAATGGATGATTTATGCCATCATTAACACAAGGAATGTTATAAAGCTGTCATATTTTTCAACAACATTTTGTTGTTTGTTTTTAGGCTCGTTTCTTTCTTTCGATATTAATTTATTTGCGCGTTTACTTTCAATAATGTATAACTAATGTCTGTTTTATTGACAATAAAACAGTCATTGACCCCCAGGCTTATACAGTAATTACTCAATATTAATATTGTATAACGTAATTAAATTCCTGCATATGTAAAACAATAGTAAATTTTGCTAAAAGACAACAAGGAAGAAGCATTTACATTATACCTATCTTCAATTAGAATTCGATTTTCTAATTGAAATATTCCACTATACGAGAAAACAACTTTTTAGGGCAATTCTTTATCATTCAATTCATTTTCATGTTGAAAATTTATTGAGAGAGACAAATAACGATTCTAGGGATAAAAGAAAAGGACTTTACGAGCACAACGACGGCCTTGAAGATCACCGATCTGCCAGCGTACTCGGTCAGAGTCCTTTGGTATGCGGAGCTCGATTCGACTCGATCTAAATCACAATACTGACCGTTGCATTCTATCTATCTTGGTTTTTATAATAAAAAAAAGTAGCCACTGATTTTTTCAAATAAACATATTGACATCCTCCGTATTTACATTTTATTTTTATCTACTAGCATTACTGAAGAAACATTGTTAGAAAACGGTTAGAAATTTTTTAGCGCATGCTTTTCGCCTCTATGATCATTGGTGGAAATTGGCGCCTTAATTTAAAATGTCTTAAATATAGTAAAACATTTCAGAATGAAAAGTTAAAAGTTTAACATATTTTAATGCAAGAGAAATAAATAAATTTTTATTATTATTATTATGTATTAATTTATTAATTTATTGTTATACTTTACTAACCAAATAATTAAAGTTCTACAAAATCACAATAATTAAATTAATTTAAATTAAATTCAATTATTTTCACAATAAATCGATTATTTCGGTAATTCATTTTTAAATCAATTTTTATTAGAAAATTCTAGAAGAATTTAATTATTTAAATTAAAAAATAAATAATTTATTAAATAATTGAATGATTGTTAAAAAATTAAATTCCATAATGTATTTTATAAACAAATTTTTAAATAATTGAATTCTTTTGACAAATTTTAATAACATTTTTTAAGAATAATTACATTTTTCGAGGAATTCGATTAAAATATTGTATCAAAAATAATTAAAAACCTGCGGTGAGTTTTATTATTTATGAAAATAATTAAAATTTTCCCAAAAATTTTATAAAAATTGTTCTAAAATAATTGAATTTTGAAGAAAAATTTTATTAAATATAAAAATACATGAAATTTTAACAAGAATTTTTTTTAAATTTTTGAACATAATTGAATTTCTGCAAAGAACTTTATTACTTTTGAAAAGAATTTTGTTAAATTTTGTTTAAATATCTGAATTCTTGCGACGAATTTTATAAAAATCTTTTTAAATAATTGATATTTTTCGAAAAATTTTATGAAATTTTTTATTTTAAATAATTGAATTTCTGTGAAAATTTTATTACTTATGAAAATAATTGAATTATTTCGAAGAAATTTTATAAAAATTTTGCAAATAATTGAATTTCTGTGAAATTTTGTCAAGAATTTTATTAAAAATTTTTTTAAATAATTGAATTTCGATGAAGAATTTTTATTATTTATAAAGATACTTGAGATTTTGACAAGAATTTGTTTTTTTTTTAATTTTTGAACATAATTGAATTTCTGTGAAGAATTTTATTCAAATTTATGAAAATAACTGAATTTTTGTGAAGAATTTTATTATTTTTATAAATAATTGAATTCTTTCAACAAATTTAATTCAAGTTTATAAAAATAATTGAATTTCGGCGAAGAATTTTATTATTTATCAAAATAATTGAATTCTTGAAAAGAATTGAATTCTTGCGACGATTTTTATAAAAATCTTTTTAAATAATTAATATTTTTCGAAAAATTTTATGAAATTTTGTATTTTAAATAATTGAATTTCTGTGAAAATTTTATTACTTATGAAAATAATTGAATTATTTCGAAGAAATTTTATAAAAATTTTGTAAATAATTGAATTTGATTTCTTGAAACGAATTTTATTATAATTTTTAAAAATAATGGCATTCTTGAAATTTTATGAAAATTGTGTTTTAAATAATTAAATTCCCGCGAAAATTTTATTATTAATCAAAATAATTGAATGTTTGCAAAGAATTTTATAAAAAAAAAATTTTTTAATTATTGATTTTTTTGGGAAATTTTTTATTAAAATAGTAGATATTGAAAATAATTGAAATTAAAAAATTTTTTGGAAATAATTGACGCGTTTGAAAGAATTTCATATTAAAATTTGTTGAATTCTTCCGAAGAATTTGATTAAAATTTTTTAGAATATTTTTAATCTTTTTGTATTTTTAATTTACTTAAAAATTTGTAGATTTTAAAATCAATGCGTTATTTTGTAGAATATATAAGCCTTTGAATCCACAAAAATATTTACAAATGAAAAAATTTATTTTCATAATTTTTTAGGCATTTTTTGAAATAAAAATCTTTGTTTTTAGGCTATAAAAATACCATTATTATTCAATTTTCTTATTAATATAAGTCTAAAAAAGTAAATTTTTATATAAATTTTTATTCACTTTGTTCGATGGTAATTAAATCAAAAAATTTTGTTCTAAGAATTTGTTTTTAAAATTTCTCAATGTAATTTTTTGAAAATATAATTGAATTTCTCAAAAGAATTTTTGTATATTTTAACAAAAAACCAATGAATTTTTTCGATGAATTTTAATTAAAAACTTTTAACATAATTTTTTTCTCCAAAATGTGAAAAATAATTATAAAATATAATTTTTTTTGTGTATATTTGAATTTTCCGAAATATGTAATTGAAAAATATTTAATTTTAAAAAATTAGAAGCTAATTTAAATTAATTTTCATTTTAAAATTTTACATTTTAAGAGTTTTTATTATACACTTTTTTTGATAATTCAATTTTCAAAATTTGCAATTAAAATTCTTCAAAAATTGATTTTTCAAAATTGTAACAAAATACTTGAAAGAAAAAATTTTCAATTATAAACTTTAGAAAATTTCAATTATTTAAAAAGATTTTTATATGTTATTTATAATTTACTTCGAGATTTTTATATTTTTTTTGTCGAAATTGGAAAAGGTTTTTACCTTTTTTTTTTTTTTTATGAAATATCAAGATGTACAGTCCTGTGCAGCGATGTCTTCCCAGGGATTTTTTTATCGATCGAGGGATTGATTATAGAAATAGGATTGAAAATTGAATCTACAAAGTTAGTTACGATTTTTTAATTATAAATAAATAAAAATTATAATAGAAAATTAGGATAATTATTGTTTAAAGTATAATCAGATGTCATTCACGGTAAATGGATAAATAAATAATTGAAAATTATGTCCTTTTGGTGATTCTTTTTTTAGTAACCGTGAATTAAATTTATTACTGTAATTAAGGTAAATGAAAGACAGTAATTTTTGAAAATGCACGTTTTGTATAACGAGTGATCCCCTTTAAGTGACCACGCGGCCTTGTGCTTTCTCTCTCTCTCTCTCTCGCACATTCACTGCTCCCACTCTTCAACCCCTATCGAACCGTTTTTCCCACCCCCTGCCCCACCGAGTCAGCTGACCCAGCTGATCGCGATCCACCCCCGGCCACCCGTCACCCGACGTGATGTAAGATTTGCGTCAGCAGAATTACGTCACTGTTGTGCCGCAGTTCCGTTCATCGATCGCCCTAGTGTTGTCGTCGTCGTCGTCGTTGGTCGTCGGCGCACACCTCCGAAAACATATGGCTGGTCAGTTCCGTCATTAATCCCCTACTTATATATATATATATATATATATATATCTATAAATGAAATAAAGACGTCGATTCGACGATGAAAACAAAAACCAGGACATTCGCACTCCGCCTGTAATTTTAAATTCAAAAGATCTATATATGCTGCTGTTGAAACAAAAAAAGATGACCGCATTGAGATGACATTCGGGTCAATGTAGTTTTGCTGTTAATTCGAGATTCATTAATAGAAACCGACTTGAGCTCTGTTGTTATGGGAAAGTGTAAATGGAGCATTGCTCCAAATTGAAGGAGATTAAAATGGATTCGAAATACATTTGAGAGAGGATTTTTATTTATGAATAATTGCCGTTACCTTTGATACTTCATAGACTAGATTTGCTTTATTTAAAAATACAGACGTCTTCTTTCTCTTCATGTAAAATTTACAATATGTGCGGCTAAATTTATTTCATTCACAGTCAATCGCCCTGTATTTCAAGGATTAATTAATTGTTTCACAGAATAGGAATAGAGTAGTGTGTTAATATTTTCAATCCTCTTATTTTTCAACTACTCAATAAAACATGAAATTAAAAATTATCTTATAAAAAATAACAATATGAAATTTCTCAAAAAGTACTACTTTTTTTACGATTAGATACTTTTTTTAGATTCTTCAAACAAAAAGCAACGTTTTTCCATGTTTGAAAATTTGCACTATACTTTAAATTCGCTAATTGCTGAAATAAACAAAATTAATTTTAAAAATGTTAATGAAATTCTTAGAAACAAATAATTTTCAAAAATTTTTCGAAATTCAATTATTAAAAAAGATCTTTCATAAAATTCTTTGCAGGCTTCACAGTCTGTCTCCTATTTTCCTAAACGTCCCTTTTTTAAATTTTGGTCCCTAAACGTACCCTATTTTCAAAATTTCCCCTATTTTTTTCGTCACAGAAAATCAATTATTTTCAATAATTTTTAAGTAATTCTGCAAAAGAATTCAATTAGCTTGATAAACAACAAAATCGCATAAATTCTTCCCATCAAATCAATTATTTTAAGAATTTTTGATGAAATTCTTTTCCAAAATTCAATTATTTTTATAAATAGCCAAATTTTTCGCCAAAAATTCAAATATTTTCAAAAATTTAAATGAAATTCCTTCCAAAATTTCAATTATTTTCAAAAGTTTTTCGCAATTCAATGTTTTTAAATATTTACTATTTTCATAAAATTTATCAACATATTTAATTATAGAAAAAACTTTTTCATACAATTTTACGAAAAGATTCAATTATTTTCATAAATAATAAAATTTCATTTACGAATTCAATTATTTTCATCGCAAAATTTCAAAAATCTTTAATACAATTTTAAATAAATTCCTTGAAAAATGCAATTATTTTAAAAAATTTTTTTAAAACTTGAGGAAAGAATTCAATTTTAAAAAACATTCAATTATTCAATAAAATAATAAAATTCGTTGCAATAATTCAAATATTTTCATAAATAAAAATTTAATTTGTCGCCGAAAATCAATTATTAAAAATTTTTAAGTAATTTTGCAGAAGAATTCAATTAGCTTGATAAACAACAAAAACCCCACAAAATCAATTATTCTAAGGAATTTTAATAAAATTCTTTTCCAAAATTCAATTATTTTGATAAACATCAAAATTCATCACAAGAATTCAATTCTTTTGAAAAGTAATAAAATACTTTGCAGAAATTAAATTATTTTCAAAATTTTTAAAAAATTCTCGTCAAGAATTAAATTATTTTCATAATAGATAGGGAAATTCTTCTCAAGAATTAAATTATTATAAAATTTTTTTTAAAATTTTTCTCAAGAAGTCAATTATTTTCAAAATTTTTAATAAAATTCTTCTCATGAATTCGATTGTTTTCAAAAATTTTTATTTAAATTCTTCTCAAGAATCTAATTATTTTCAAAAAATTTAATAAAATTCTTCAAAAAGTTTTCAATTATTTTCAAAAATTGGCATAAAATTCTTTAATATAATAAATTTCATTAAAATTTTAATTAAATTCCTTAAAAGAAATGAAATATTTTCAAAAGTTGGTAATACAATTCTTGGTTAAAATTAAATTAAGAAAATTTCTTGATAGAATTTAATTATTTTTAAAAAGTTTCACAAAATTTTTTAAATGAATTCACTTATTTTTAAAAATTGTGATAAACTCTTTGGAAAAATGTAATTATTTTCAGTACAATTTTAATTAAATTCCTCTTACGAACATAAATTTTCTTCGGAACAATTGACTTTGTATTTTTACAAATTTTATTTTTTTAATCTATTATTTTCATAAATAATAAAATTTTCCCAAGAATTCAATTATTCAATTATTTAATAAAATTGAATTTTAATTATTTTTAGTAAAATTTTAAATGAATTCTTCGAAAAATGTATTTATTTTTGAAAATCTTGGTAAACTTCTGTATAGAATTTAATTTTAAGAAATAGTTGATTATTCATTATTTTTTTTTTTGTGTTTAAATAACTTAATTCTCGAAGAACTTTCTAATAAAAATTGATTTAGAATTGAATTGCAGTTCAAATTTCAGATAATAATTGAATATTATAGAAGCATTATAGTGTGAATTTTTGGAAATACGTTATTTCAAAAGATTTTTTAAATTGAAGTCTTTGAAAATTTTAAGTGTTTTAAAAATGTAAAAATATTTAAATTTTTATGTTGAAATGAATTGATTTAAGTTTTGAATAATTTTATTCAAAAATACTAAAAAAAAATAAATGAATTTTGGAAGAATTACAGTTGAAAATGTATCTTATTATTATAAAATTACTGGTCCAAAATACTTTTAAAAGAATATTGGTAAAAAGCTAAAGAATTATTTTTTATTTTTTTCATCCGCCATTTTGAATTTTTTTAATTGACAAGAAATTTTATAAAGTTTTCTTGACTTTTAATTTTATCCACTTTCACTTCACTTTACTTATAGTTTTCATTTCACTTCACTCTACTTTACATTCACTTTATTTTCACTTCACCTCGATCTCACTTTACTTTCCCTTCACTTCGTTTTCATGTCACTTCATTTTTACTTTACTTCACTTTCACTTCACTTTGTTTTTATTTCACTTCATTTTCACTTTATTTTATTTTCACCTTACTTTCACTTCACTTTCACTTTACTTTATTTTCACCTTACGTTTACTTCACCTCAATTTCACTTCACTTTCACTTTCACTTCACCTCGATTTCAAGTGAAGAAAAGTGAAAGTGAAGAAAAGTAAAAATAAAGTGATATGAAAACGAAGTGAAGTGAAATTAAAAAATAACATCTTTTTTGAATCTTTTAAACCTTTTTCTAAACATTTTCACTTCAACTGATCATTAAAAGCAAAAAAGAAAAAAAAATAAATCGAAAAATAAAAAAATAGTTGGCACAAATTTCACTCTCAGAAACCTGAATCTTCTCTCGAGGTTGAAGGTTGCAGATTTTAATTAAGATGCTCATTTAGCTAGTTACCGATTGATGACTTCGATTTGACTGGCCTTCACAGTTTTGGTACATGTAACGATCGAGAAACGTTTTCAACTTCCCCATCGTCCCTGAGACAAGTCAAAGATAGTCGAGAATCGTTATTAGCCTTCTAACCTACTTTTTGTCCTCCATCAAGTAAAAGTTCCTCCACATCCCAAAGAGAAGAAGATAGGACACAAACGCCATAGAAATTTATATAATGAACAAATAAAAAGCAACCACACAATATAATTTATTTCACCCCACGATTTTTCCCATCGCAAACTTATTTCATCCAATCTCACAATCTTTAATTGGAGAAATCTCTTAATTTTATATTTTATATCAACATCTCACATTTCCTTATTTCATTTTGAATTTTTCTATGCAAATAAAATATTATAATTATAAAAAAATTTTTCAAAATTAAAATAAAAATTTTAGATCTTTTAATTAAACATTAAATATACAAGAATTATTGTAAATTATTTCACTTTCCATTCCAAATGTATGCAAAATAAAGCATTAAAAATTTAATTAATAATAAATACTTAAAAAACAAAATTTTCGATCGAAAATCAGATATAATAAATGCTCGACGCACAAAAATATTGATCGTAAAATTGTACATTTTTTTAATGCGCACGATAAGTTTTTTGTCACAGCGATTTTTTTTCCTTTGCCTCGAGACAAATTTTTATAAATACTTTCTGATGTGAAATAAAAAATAATTTTACGAGAAAAATAAATAAAAATATATTTCTTAAACGATTATTATATAGTGATAATTTATATCCTTTATTTCTTGATTGATATTAATTGAAGTTATAAAAGTATATAGAGAAAATATAGTTTTCCTTGAAATTTATTTAATAATGTACGTGAAAAGTACAAGTCACGAGGAGAAACGAAAGACGTTCGATAAAAATGCATTTATTGTTGGAAACGTTGGAAGAATAAATGCTATAGACTAGAAGGAGACCGAAGGGTGGGGGAAGAAGCATATCACTAAATTCACTTGTTTCTGGTCACAGAGCGACGTCGACAACGATGACTGTACAACGACCGAAATAGCGTCTTCGTCCTTGGGCTGTATGACGTCGACGAGCGGTCGATTCCGAACGGAGGCGACGGTGACGTCAATTGACGCTATCGTCGGTCGTTGTTTCATCCCCTTTCTTCACCCTCCAGCTGGTGGGAAAACCGACGAACGTTTCGAGATCAGGGCTTATGGGTTGAACATACCCATAGCAGTGTTAGGTCAGTTTCCTTTTCTTCTTTTTTTTCTCCTTTCTTCATCGTTACATCAGTCGAATTGGCTTATTGAAAAGCATCTCGTCATACATTTACCGTAAGGCTCATTCAAATTCATTTTTATTTAATCTTCCTCATGTTTTGGTCGAAGGACGGGAATAATTAACTTAATAATTTTAATATATTACACCAAAAGATAAACTTCATTATGGCATCTTCCAAAATCATCCTATTTTTCTATTTAAATAGAAAAACACAGAGGGAGTAACTTTTGTTGATCCTCATTTTAACACATTAAAATAAATAAACGATGAAGAAATAACAGGATGGTCACAAGTTTCAGTTTATCAATTTCCCTGACAATTTACTAACATTAAAATTATTTTCCCTGACAACATTTTTTTTTTACAGGAAAATATGAATGTTTACGGATAATGAGTAAAATTTATGAATTTTAATAATTTTGAAAAATTACAATTTATAATCCTTTCTGAATTCAATTATTTTCTATAATTTTCAACTAAACTTCATCTCTAAATCAAATTATTTTAAATAATTTTCCGATATTTCTTCAAGAATTAAATTATTTAAATACGGAAATTCAATTTTTTTATAATTGAACTATCTATATTTTTTTCTTCAGTTTACTAAGGTATAATATTTAAAAAAAAAATCAAATTTTTGAAGAATTTTAATTGTAAATATGAGTTTAAAAATTTACAAAAATTCTCGACAAAATTTCAATTATCTTTATAAATAATAAAATTTTTCTCCGAAATTCAATTATTTAAAAAAATTTCAATAAACTTCTTGTTAGAAATTCAATTATTTTTAATAAAATTTTCATCAAATTTCTCAAAAAATGAAATTATTTTTGAAAATCTTATTAAATTTTGTCAAGAGAATTCAATTATTTAAAAATTTGTTCATAAAATTCTTTATGAAAATTAAATTTTAAGAAACATTTACTTATTCAATAAATTGTTTATTTTTGTATTTAAATAATAATTGAATTCTCGTAGAATTTTCTAATTAATATTGCGATTTAAAAATGAATTTTAATTAAAATTTTAGATTATGATTGAATATTGAAAGCATTATATCGTGGATTTTGAGAGATTCTTGAATTTTAAAAGGGTTTCGAATTAAAATTTTTGAAAATTTGAAACTTTTCATACTAATTAAGAATTTTGCAGAATTAATTTCTTTCAAAATGTTTAATAGAATTTTTTTAAATTCAGGCTTCACACTCTGTCCCCTATTTCCCTAAAAGTCTCTTTTTTCAATTATTTTCAAAAGTAATGAAATTCTTGGGAAAAATTCAATTATTTTTATTTTTACAAATTTTAACGAAAATCTCGTCAAGAATTCAATTATCTTTACAAACAGCAAAATTCTTCGCCAAAACAATAAAATTCGTTGCAATAATTCAAATATTTTCATAAATAACATTTAATTCGCCGCAGAAAATCAATTATTTCCCAAAATTTTTAAGTAATTTTGCAAAAGAATTCAATTTTGATGAACAACAAAATCGCATAAATTCTTCCCATAAAATCAATTATTCTAAGGAATTTTAATAAAATTCTTTTCCAAAATTCAATTATTTTGATAAATATAAAAATTTATCATAAGAATTCAATTATTTTGAAAAGTAATAAAATACTTTGCAGAAATTAAATTATTTTCAAAATTTTCAAAAATTCTCGTCAAGAATTAAATTATCTTTATAAATATATAGCGAAATTCTTCTCAGGAATTAAATTATTGTCAAAATTTTTTTAAAAATTCTTCTCAAGAAGTCAATTATTTTCAAAAATGTTAATAAAATTCTTCTCATGAATTCAATTGTTTTTAAAAATTATTATTTAAATTCTTCTCAGGAATTCAATTATTTTTAAAAAATTCAATAAAATTCTTCAAAAAGTTTTCAATTATTTTCAAAAATTGTAATAAAATTCTTTAATATAATAAACTTCATTAAAATTGTAATTAAATTCCTTAAAAGAAATTAAATATTTCCAAAAGTTGTTAATACAATTCTTCGTAAAAATTAAATTTTAAGAAACATTCGATATTATTTATTTTTGTATTTAAATAATTGATTTCTCGTAGAATTAAATTATTGTTTTTCGTACTTTTAACTAACAATTTTGTAGAATTAGTTTTTTAAAAAAGTTTAATTGAATAATAATTGATGTTATTGATTTAAAGTAGAATTTTAGTTAAAAATTTTAGAAAATGTTGATTGAATTGAAATGATACAAATAATTTTGAAAAAGTTACAGTAACAATATTCTTATAATAATAAAATAATTATTTTGTCTGCTGGTTATCTTTAATTATTATAAAACATAAAGAAATGGATTACTCCGAGTCGAAGACTCGGAGTGATCCATTTCTTTATGTTTTATAATAATATTCTTATAAGTTATTGAATAAAGATTTTCAAAAGTTTAAATGCAGAAAAAATGGTTTTTATATTCATTTTATGTTAAAATTTTGAAGATTGAAGCAAATGTACAGGCAGAAGTAATATTTAATTTTTAATCTTATTATGAATTTTTAGAAAATTAATAAATATTCAAAATGCAATTTATAAAGAGAAATAATATTTATTTGCATTGGAGAAAAAATGAGATTTGTTCATTTTTTTATAACGATAAATGCATCACTAGACAAATAAATATTTCTAATATCGAGAAATGAACATAAAACGAAATTTATAATGCTTAACGAAATAGAGTAATATAATTAGCCAATTTTTTCTTCTAATACAATTAACGAATAAACTGCGAATAATAAATGAAAAATCGTCTCTCTATATGTTGCTCGATTATTTATTTATATATAATCATAGAGAGACTGAAACCTAATGGTATACATTTTTCAATTATATACTTTTGTTATTGTTGACCTATTATATTTTTTTTCAACTCGAGACTAACTAGATTTTCTGTTCGTGGATTAATTTTTTTCTAATTAAGCAATTTTTAGAAAATATATTCCTTCATTTATAGTTTTTTTTATGGAGAAAAGTTATAAAAAATTTTACAAACTGTAACAAATTCCTTTTTGAGTTATATCTGTGTTTTATAATAATCGATTGAACGAATTTATTGCCGATAATATAAAAAAAATATCAATATTCATAAAATGTTTCGAAAAAAATCCAATATTTAATAAGATTTTTATAAAAGACAGAATTTTTCTGAAAGATTTAGTGGAACTTGGAAAACTTGATGTAGGTACATAAATTTACATAAAGAAAAAGTGGAAATAAAATTTTGTGGATAATGATTTATTGTGAGTTTGTAGGTCTATTTTGGGCGGAGAGCTGATATGAGGATACTCATGCGACTGTCAACGGCGGTTTGTCTCTAAAAGAAAATTGTCTGGCCGTCTTACAACGCTTACATAGCGTCGTAAAAGGTGCAAACGTGTGACGGAACGTGACCACTCGTTCACGTCTTTGTACCCTGGCCAAAGTAGTCAGAGATCGCACGTAACTCGCGCCTGAGTATATTTAGTTCGCAGGGTAGTAAAGATACTTATATTCACTATCTTATTGCTTATACCATTGAGATGAGTCTCAGTCGAAAAAATTATTTCTCCAACAAATATCAATTATTTCTTAAAAATTTAATTTTTTTTTTTTTATTTAATCAGTGTTTTATTTAATCTACTCTATTCTATTTTATTTAATCTATCTATTCTATTTAAAATTTGAAAATTTTCTATACTTTTTTTTTGTTGGTATTTTCTCTTTCTCGCGTGGAGAAAAAATCGACCTAAATAGCGAGAGAGGATGGTTGGAAATTCGGTAACGTCTATGCTCGTGAAAAATCCCGGATGTTAGCCGAAGAACCAGGTAGTGCGCTTAAAGGAACGTAGGCATCAGTCTACGCCAAGTATGTACATAAGAAAAAAATAACCGGCTTCTATGTATGTACTCGGCCTGATGCCAGAGTAAAATTAGTCTTGTAACGAGTCGATTACCTATAGACCTGTAAATGACGATTCATCACTTTCTGAAGCGCGTGAAAATTTCAAACAATTTCTTTTCTCTCATCCTCATGAATATATTTTCAAAATCAATTTTCATGTTTCAAATGAAAGATTTTTTCAGGCTTCGCACTCATCTACTAAAACCCACTATTTACTACTTTTTTACGTTCTGATACTATTTTTTCAAAGAAATTCAATTATTTAAAAATATTTTTCATAAAATTCTTCACAAGAATTCAATTATTTTCATAAATAATAAAACTCATCGCAAAGAATTTCAATTATTTTTAATACTATTTTAAGTTAATTAAATCTAAAAATTCAATTATTTTCACAAATAAAATTTTCCACAAGAATTTAGTTTTTTAAAATAAAATTTTCATATTTATTATATTTCGAAAAAATTAATTATTAAAAACAATGTTTTTCATTAGAAGAATTCAATTATTTACAAAAATATTAGAATTTTTCGCAGGAATTCAATTATTTTCAAATATTTTAATAAAATTGTTCGAAAGAAATCAATTATTTTAAATAGAATTTTAATTAAATTTTTTTGAAATAATTCAATTATTCTTTTAGGCTTAAATAAAATTCTTCCCAAGAATTCAATTATTTACATAAATAATTTTTCAAAAGAATTCAATTATTAAAGATAAATAACAAAATTATTCCCGAAAATTCAATTATTTTCAGGCATTTTAATAAGATTCTTTGCAAAATTCAAGTATTTTTATAAATAAGAATATTCATTACAAGAATTCAATTATTTTCATAAGTAATAAAATTCTGCTCAGGAATTCAATTATTTTTGAAAATTTTAATAAAATTCTTAGCAACTATTCAATTATTATTATAAATAATAAAATTCATGGCAGGATTTCAATTATTTTGAATACAATTTAAAAGGAATTGATCGTCAAATTTAATTATTCTTAAAAAATTTAATTTCAATTTCTCAAAAAAATCAAATATTAAAAAAAAATGTTTTCTTTAAATTCTTTAGAAGAATTCAATTATTTACAAAAATATTAGAATTTTTTATAAGCATTCAATTATTTTCAAATATTTTAATAAAATTGTTCGAAAGAAATAATTTATTTTAATATACAATTTTTTTTGAAATAATTTTTTTGAAATAATTCAATTATTCTTTTAGGCTGGAATACAATTCTTCCCAAGAATTCAATTATTTACATAAATAATTCTTGGAACGAATTCAATTATTAAAGATAAATAACAAAATTATTCCTTGAAATTCAATTATTTTGAGGCATTTTAATAAAATTCTTTCCAAAATTCAATTATTTTCATAAATTAGAATATTCATGACAAGAATTCAATTATTTTTAACAGAAATAAGTTTTTCCTTGGAAATTCAATTATTTTAAAAAATTCTGATAAAATCGTTTGCAAGAATTCAATTATTTTCATAAATAATAAAAGTTTTTTTAGGAATTCAATTATTTTCAAAAAAATTTAATAAAATGCCACACAGACATTCAATTATTGTCATAAATTTTAATAGAATTCTTTGTAAAATTGAATTATTTTTAAAAACTTTTTGCAATTCAATGATTTTCAATATCTACTATTTTCATAAAATTTCCAAACAGAATTCAATTATTTTAACAATTTTTTGTAAAAATCTTCTTAAGAATTCAATTATTTTCATGAATAATAGAATTCGTTCCAGGAATTCAATTATTTAAATTTGCATAAAATTAGTCGAAAGAATTAATTTTTTTAAAAATGTTTATAAAATTCTTCGGAAGAATTAAATTATTTTTATAAATATTTAAAGTCTTTGTTTGGATAATAAAATTCATTGCAGGAATTCAATTTATTACCATGGATAAGAAAGAAGTAAATATTTTTGATGAATATTCATATTTTTTTAAACATTTCTTATTGTACCGGACATAGTTAAAAAACATATAATAAACTTTCTCACAAGTGGTAATAAAATGGTTTATCAAAATGCATCACTATTTGCAAGAAAATTATGTCCTTGAAGTTAACGTCGACGGTCAGCGTTGAAAATTTTTTAATTTGCCTATAAACATCCTAAGAACTCAAAAAGTTTCTAGTCACTTTTTTAATTTAAAATCTTTGAAAAAATTATCTGCTTCTTTTGAGTTTTGCAAAAAAAAAAAAAATTGTTTTTCACCTGAGACCTATAGAAAATTAAAAAATAAAAAAATCTAAAAAGAAATTATATAAAAATGAAATTATTATGAAAATTTGTGTGTTTACATATTTTTGAAAAAAGATACAAGAAATTCCATATATGAAATATACATAATATTCAATGTGTTTGTTAAGCACATATATACATTTATACTTTCTAGTATTCTTAGCTTCAGCTACCGTCTGTAACACGTCTAGAATCTTACGAAATGTAAACACTCGCTTTAATAAGAGTCTCACTTTTCGAAATACAAACAAATTATAAGCAGAGTATTTTACAGCTTATATTTTAATTAAAAACAAAATTTCTTTTCATCTTATGTACCTTAAAATTATATAAATTTAAGGTCAAGAATTTTTTTTTGTCGAAATATTTTACAACTTATTTTATTGATACTTCTGTCACGAGTGAAAATGAAGGTACGGCTACATTTTTAACTATCAAGTACATTGCAAAATGAAAAAATTAATTTTACTATCTTTGAAGCTTTTTTTCTGAAAAAAATATTGTTTATTAAAAAAAATTTTTTTTTTTTTTAATTTTATTGTTTTTTTTTTATTTTATGTTGAAAATGCTAACAATTACCATTGTTATCTATTGCATTTTTTTATATGGAAATTCGTTTGTTTATTTTTCTAACTAATTTGAATTTTATATTTTTTTATTTAAAAAAATTATGTTTTGAATTTAGTTAGAAAAATAGTTAAACAAATGAATTTCAATAAAAAAACATCCATTAACAATGATAATTTTGAGCATTTTCAACCTAAAAACAATGTTTAAAAAAAAAGGCTTCAAAAATAATGAAAATCAATTTTTTCTTTCGGAAATTTTGTTGTGGATACGAGAACATTTTTTCTGTAAAATTAAGAATGAATTTTCAAATTCATCAACTTTTAAGAAAAATAGAAATTTAAAAAGGGTCAAACTTTTTAAAAAATATTTTTAAAAATAGTTTTTCAATTATATAGAATTTAAAAATTTCTAAACAATGAAAATTTGGTAAAAACTCTTTAAAAATAATTGAATTTTTGAAAAATATAAAAAAAAAATAATCAACTTTTTGAAAAATTCTATTTAAAAATTTTGAAAATGATTATTTTCTCAAAAATTTTAAAACAGTTTGTAAAAAATTTTAATGTTATTTTTTATTTTATGTGTTTGAATTTTTTGGATTTTTTTTTTTTTTTTTTAATTGAAAATATTGAAAATAATTGAATTTTGAAAAATTAGAATGAATTCATTTATTTTCAAAATTTGCAATTAAAATTCTTCAAAAGTTGATTTTTAAAATATTGTAATAAAAAATACTTTTAAAAAATGAATTATTTTTTATTAAATTTTATAATACTTTGTACAATTTCAACAAAGGAAATGAGAGAAAAATAACTTTTTTTTTTCTTTCTGAGAAATAAATTTAATAAATAAAAATTGACAAATTGAAGAAATTTAAAAAATAAAATTTTCTGGTGCATTTTTGCAGTCAATTTTAATAAGTATACGATGTATGTTATTAAATCTATTAATTATATAATTGGCGAAAGTAACATAAAATAAAATAAAATAAAATCGATTCATCTAAAAGGAAAAGGGAATTGTTGAAAAATCAGTATATAAAATAAATGTGGGGCAAAGTAATAATTTCCTATTCCACTATTGTGCTGTCTTCACTTATTGCACTCAATAATCAATATGATATCGATCATCACTTCCTTACTTGAACGAAGAAGGAGGTTTACATTTAAAGCATTTATAGACGAACCAAAGTTGAATGTGTATAAAATATACGTATATATATTCAATGTACAATGTAGAAATTGAGGCAAGAGGGAAATTAAATTCAACTTTTAAATAATTTATTTATTTATATACTAAAAATAACATAGTTCAAATGCAAAATTAATAAAGACTTTATACTTTTATAATATTTTACCAAAAGGGAAAAAGAAAAAAAACTTATTTTAAAATTCATACAATTCAATTAAGTTTAGTTATAACGTTATAAATTAATTTTAGAATTTAGTTATAAAATTCTTATGATTTTAACCAAAAAATACATATTTTAGTTTTTAAATTATTCATTTGAAATATTTTTATTTTTCTTCTTTTAAATATTTTAAATACTTAAACTATTTTAATGAACATTTGTTTGAAATGGTTATTACATAGCAGCAATATATATATTTAATCACACAAGTTAAAAGTTTTTTCAAACAAAAGTAAATATTTTATTTAAAAGAAAAAATTACAGCAGTTAAACGTTAAATTATATTTATTTTCTGCTGGTTAGATTTTTACCGTATGTTTAAAAGTATAACTGATTTTATATTTTTTATATTTTTATAATAATTTATTCATCAGAATTCAAATAAGAATTCTATTGGATTTCATTTTTTTCGTTAGAAATTAAAAATTCCGATTTTATCTGGAACCACTATTTACTACTTTTTTACGATTTGATACTTTTTTTTAGATTTGTGACACTAAAAGCAACTTTTTTCTATTTTATGAAAATTTTCATTACTTTGAATTCGCTAATAGTGAGAATAAACAAAATTATTTTCAAAAATTCAAATAAAATTCTAAGAAGCAATGTAACAAATTTTAATAAAATTCTTTTAAACGATTCGACTATTTTCAAACTATTTTCGAAATTCAATTATTATTTTCAATATCTACAATTTTAATAAAAAATTTCTCAACATTAGGATTTGAATATTTGAAAAATTTGTTTAGAAAATTCTTTGCAAGAATTCAATCTATTATTTCAATAAATAATTTAATTTTTACAGAAATTCAATTATTTAATTCATTTCATTTCAATTACTTTATTTAATTTTAATACAATTTTTAATGAATTCTTTGAAAAATGCATGTATTCTCGAAAATTTTTGATAAATTTCTTTTTAAGAATTTAATTTTCAAAAATATTCAATAGATTATTTATTTTTGTATTTAAATAATTTAATTCTGGTAGAACTTTTTAATTCGAATTAATTTATGATTAAAATTTAAGATAATAATTGAATATTAGAAGCGTTATAGTGTGAATTTTTAGAAATAATTAAATTTCAAAAGATTTTTTTAATTAAAATCTTTGAAAATTTGAATTGTTGTTAAAATGAAATAACATGAAGATATATCGATAACTCCGAGTCTTCGACTCGGAGTGATCGATTTCTTCATGTTTTAATATAATAATTAAAGATGACCAAGTGATAAAATTGTTATCAATTCAATTATTATTTTCAACAATTTTTAACTAAAATTCTTCTTAAAATCGATTATTTTTAATAATTTTTGAAAAAAATTCTTTGACAATTTTGCAAATTCATTTGTTTACAATATTCAATTTTACGAAACTTCAATTATTCGTAAATTCTTCAATTAAATATATATTTGCAAATAAAAACTTCAAATAATATTTTTAAAAAATCCGCAATTACACTTTCTCACAAAAAATTAATTCCACAGAATTGTTTGTTAAAAATATGAAAAATTCAAATTTTCAAAGATTTTAATCTGAAACGTTTTCAAAATTCAATTATTTCTAAAAATTTAAGCTCTAATGCTTTTAATATTCAATTATTATCTAAAATTTCAAAAAAAATTAATTTTCAAATCAATTTTTATGAGGAAATTCTACTAGAATTCAATTATTTAAATATAACCAAAAAACAATTTATTGAATAATTGCATGTTTCTTAAAAATAAATTCTCATAAAGAAGTTTATCAACAAATTTTAAAATAATTGAATTCTTTTAATGAATGTTAATAAAATTTTTATTAATAATTACATTTTTCGAGGAATTCGAATAAAATTGTATTAAAAATAATCAAAATTCTACCATAAATTTTATTATTTACGAAAATAATTGAATTCCTAATAAGAATTTTATTATTTATGAAAAAAATTGATTCCCTGTAATAATGTTATTATTTATGAAAATAATTGAATTATAGCTAAGAAATTTATATAAAATTTGTAAATAATTGAATTTCTGCGTGAAATTTTTATTTTTTTGTGAAAATATAATTAAAGGTTTGTGTATAGAATTTTATTAAAATTTTTTTTTAATAATTGAATTCTTTTGAAAAATTTTATTACAATAGTAGATATCTATTAAAAATCATTGAATTGAGGGAAATTTTTGAAAATAATTGAAATTTTGTCAAGAATTTTATTAAAATTTTTAAAAATACATTGAATTTTGGGGAGGAATTTAATTATTTCTAAAAAGAATTGAAATTTTGACGAGAATTTAAAAAAAAAATTTTTGAACATAATTGAATTTTTGCGAAGAATTTTATTACTTTTGAAAATAATTGAATTTCTACAATCATTTGTAATTTCTCTAAAATTATCCAAATTATATCGTGCAATTTACGGACTTTACGGACCTTTTTTTAAAAAAAAACGGACTTTTACGGACTTCAAGCAAAGTTACGGACTTTTACGGGATTTACGGACCTGATTTGAGCCCTGTAAATTTTATTCTATTAGGTTCCCTAACAGGAAACGAATATTTGGGGATGTCCGTTCCATAGGCTTTAGTATATCAAATAAAAATTCTAGTATGCTGTAATTTTTCTACAGTCTTTTCCAAACGATATGTCTTTGGGATTATTTATGACTTGAACATCCGGATCTTCAGTAGGACATCCTAGGGACGTCGAATTTGGATAGTAAAGAATATTCGAAAATTATGACATAGTCTATCAGAATTTCTGAATGAGACTATAAGTCGTTGGGAAGTCCTGGAATGTCCATACTGAACATGTCTTCTACTTTAGGAGGAGGTCTCATTTTCCGAGGGGAAAAATGAGAAATTCTAATCTAATTCATCCAGTGAACCTTTAATTCAGTTGATTTATGTCAAAATTGCAAAAAATCGATCAAAAAATATTTTGCAACACCGCGAAATGAAGAGGATGAAACTTGAGAATGAGAATGCTGGAGGCGAACCAGTATATTGGTGAAGACTTAATGACCCAAAATATACTTGAACCACACATAGTCTTTCACATATATAAAACCAGTCGTTGTCTATAGCATCTTCATCCTAATCTCTCTCCAAACATGACGTAGGTCACGTGAATGCAAAAATTCCTCATATAGGAAAAGAATTTGCATATAATCACCATCACCAAAAAAAGCAATAACCACCACCACCACTACCACCACCATCACCATCATCATCTAAAATTGACCAACCAGTATTGCATTATTCGTTGAAAGTGAAACACAACGTTATCCTTATTGTCCGTCACTTACACTTGTTCCAATGATCGTGAGGTTGGCTCCCGAGATGATCGACCGACTCAAGATCCTGATGGTGATCGTGATTGTTGTTATTGTCGGCTGCTAGGGCAGACGGAGGATGGTGATGGTAGGACGTTTGCACGTGGTGATTCCTGGCGATGGGGCGGTGCGTCGCTGCCGCGGGCACCGAATTTTCCGTTCCAGGATCCTCGACGGTAGGCATCGCACATCCGGTAATACCGTATCACGTACCCTCAGCTTAACATTTTGTCACTTCTTGCAAAAAAAAAAGGATCACTAACCAAAACAAAATTTCGAAAAAGAAGAGGGAAAACCGTTGAGGATATATGGATCTATCCCTTAAAGCGCGACAGTCACGTGTGGGTGCAGTTTCGAATATCGTTTCAGTTTTTCAACATCAGCTGATGAAGTTTGTAAACTTTGTACATTTTAGACATTTTGTACATTTAATACATTTGATAGATTTAATGCATTTGATGCATTTGATACATTTGATGAATTTGATGCATTTGATACATTTGATGCATTTGATACATTTCATACATTTGATAGATTTGATACATTTAATATATTTAATGCATTGGGAATTAAGTTCCTATTGTTGTTTCTGGTTATTCTATCCGTAAGTTGTAGTTTTTACGCGAAGTATGCGAGGTATGCGTAGTGTATATGCGAGGGTACATGCAGTGATCAATGGAATGTGATTTATTTTGATGTAATGAGCCGAGATCACACAGGACATGTTACCGACCTGCGTCCGTTGTGGTACAAGGATCCTTCCGGTCGAAGGGGTTCCTCTCGCAGGAAAAAGCCCCGTTGAGGAACTCGAGGATTTCGGCCCTCGGTACCCGCATGCAGGTCGCGAATTTATTCCTCTCTCACAAACTTCAAACTTTTTAGGAAAATCCCATAGAACTCGCGCATAAAGCACTACTTATACTGATGGTCCTTTTTGTTTTGAGGAACTTTTCACTTAAAATATTGATCACCAGAAAAAAAGAATTAAGATATCAGTGTCCTTGCTCACGAACTATTACACATATTCGAGAGGAGGAAACAACACACTGCCTTTTGCTAGAAGAGATATTGAGAATTGAGAGGATTTTGTCAGAGGGCTTGCACGAAAGGCCGGCCTCCGAGTAACTGAGTCTGGATCGCGCTTGGCGCGCCGCTATATTAAAACCGTACAGTGTGTAGAGTGGAAACGGCGCTTGTATGACGTCGCGAGTGACGTCATGAACCCGGGACGCACGCGGCAGATCGATGGACGAGGCACGCGCCCCCATTGGCTTGCTCCTCGATGATGCCACGGGATGACGTCATTCGCTGGCTCTAGAGCCACCCCACTCCACCCCAGAGAGGATCTAACGGTGGTCGCGGCGATGGGGTGGCTGCCGTCCCGCGCCTCCTCCCTCCTCGTCCACGTATATTATCTGCTCAGGAGGAAGCAGGAAAGCTGTGGATGGAGCTCGGAACTCTTTCGTGACGATGCAACTTTCATTCATGGAGAAGGCGACCCTTCGATCCGCAACAACCCTCGGAGAGATGAAAGACTCCTACGATGCCGTATACCACATACGACCCGCAACTTTTTCCGAGCGTTATGCTAAAGTTGACTGAACACGGTATGTACGCGTGTCAATGCGGAGGTGGTTCACACACACACACGAGATATAATGGATAGTTTCAGGGTTAATTTTAACGGTTCACCGGGGCTCAAGGGCTCTTTTTTTTAATGTGTTTTAATGCAAGACCGCGCGGTACTTAGTGATGTCGATGGACCAAGAGCAAGGATACTTCCGGGAGGATGAGATTATTGCTATAAAAAGTACAGTACAGAAATTAACATTGTTACTTAATAGTATACAAAGAGGAAATTTATCTATAAGGGTGATTCCCCACGTATATAGCGCAGGGCTCGAACCAGGTCCGTAAATCCCGTAAAAGTCCGTAACTTTGCTTGAAGTCCGTAAATTGCACAATATAATTTGGATAATTTTAGAGAAATTACAAATGATTGTAGAAATTTAACCCTATAACGTCAGGGTTTTGAGATAAACTCAAAAAACCAAAAATTTGACCCCAAAGTTTTTGAATCCAGAAAAAATTTTATTTTTAAGTCTTAGCATCACTGCCTTATGTTTTTGGGGTCGCTGAAGCTGAATCTGAAGTCTTCTTAACCCTATCACGCCAGGGTTTTAAGATAATCTAACAAAAAAATCCAAAAGTTTGACCCCAAAATTTGTAAATAAAAAAAATTCTTATTTTCAAGTCTTAGTATCACTTCCTTATGCTTTTTAGGTGTCTGAAGCTGAATCTGAAGTTTATTTAACCCCATTTCGAAATAACCTCAAAGAATCCAAAAAAAATTGACCCTAAAATTTTTAAATTAATAATAAATTTTAGTTAACGTGTTAGTATCACTACTTTATATTTTTGGGGTCGCTGAAGCTGAATCTGAAGTCTTCTTAACCCTACCATGCCAGGGTTTTAAGATAATCTAAAAAAAATCCAAAAATTTGTAAATTAAGAAAAATTTCATTTTCAAGTCCTAGTATCATTGCCATATGTTTTTAAGTCGCTGAAGCTGAATCTAATGTCTACTTAACCCCATTATTACGGAGTTTTGAGATAAATTCCAAATAAAAATTCAAAAAATTTTCTTGATTTACAAATTTCGGGATTAAATTTTTGGATTTTTTTTTAGATTATCTTAAAACTTTGGCGTGATAGGGTTGAGTAGACTTCAGATTCAGCTTCAGCGACCCCAAAAACATAAGGCAGTGATTCTAAGACGTTTAAAATAAAATTCTTTTTTATTTAAAATTTTTAGGGTCAATTATTTTTAGTTTTTTGAGATTATCTCAAAACCCTGACTTCATGGGGTTAAATGAACTTAAGATCCTATTTCAGCGACCCCAAAAACATAAAGTAGTCACTGTCTGACCTAAAACTCAGAGTATCAAGTTTTTTTTGTGTGCCAGGGTTTTTTATGGGTATATCTACCATTTCAATAAAATTTTCCAAAAAAATTCAATTATTAAATAAAATATTTAATAAAATTCTACGCAAACCTTTAATTATTTTCACAAAATAATAAAAATTTCACGTAAATTCAATTATTTATACAAATTTTATATAAATTTCTCAGCCATAATTCAATTATTTTCATATAAATTAATAAAATTATTACAGGGATTCAATTATTTTCGTAAATAATAAAATTTATGGCAGAATTTTGATTATTTATAATACAATTTTATTTGAATTCCTCGAAAAATGTAATTATTCATAAAAATTTTATTAAAATTCATCCAAAGAATTTAATTATTTAAAAATTTGTTGATAAAATTCTTTATGGGAATTTATTTTTAAGAAGTAATAGTTAAATATTCAATTAATTATTTATTTTTCTATTTAAATAATTGAATTCTCGTAGAATTTTCTAATAAAAACTGATTTGAAAATTAAGTTTTTTTTGAAATTTTAGATAATAATTGAATATTAAAAGCATTGGAGCATAAATTTTGAGAAAAAAATTGAATTTTGAAAAGTTTTCAAATTAAAATCTTGGAAAATCTGAATTTTTCATTCTTTTTATCTAACAATTCTATAGAATTAATTTTTTTTAAAAAGTTCTACTCAAAATTTCAGTTATTATCTTTTCAAATAATGAAATTCTTCTAAGAAATTTAATTGTTTTCAAAAATTTTAATAAAATTCTTGTCAAAATTTCAATTATCTTTAGAAATAATTCAATTCTTCTCCGAAATTCAATTATTTTCAAAAAAGAATAGTTTTATAACTTCTTTAAAAATTTTTATTTTTATGCCTTTTATTTTTTTTTTAAATAAATTTCGCTTTGCACTAGATCAGTATTAAAAATAAATTAAAATTCCAATATAACCTTTTCTCTGTTTCTTTAAAATTAAGAAAAAAATTTTATGCAATTAATGCCAATTATATAAATCAATTAATTTCGTCTGCAATTTTGTTACATTTAAGTTATAATTAAATTTGATTAATTTGTAACAAAAATGGGTCAATCAATTGCTATTATCAGATTAAGAAATATTAATTTTCTAAAAATATTATTCCGTTTTCATCAATAGCACTATTCAACTTCGTTTCATTAAATTTTAAACGCTGCTTGAATTGGACATTTTTATTCAATATTTAAGGGGTTGGGAGGGGAGGTAAGGTTAATTCGATGTGAAACATGCATATTCATAAGAATTTTTTTGTCAGTTTTTTTAAAAAAAGTTCGTAAAGTCCGTAATCTGATTGAAAAAGCAAGAAAAGTTATTAAATTTAATGATATAATTTGGAGAATTTTTAAGAAATTACAAATAATTTGCAAAAATTCAATCATTTTCAAAAGTAATAAAATTTTTTGCAAAAATTCAATTATGTTCAAAATTTTTTAAATATTCACATCAAAATTTCAATTACCTTCATAAATAATAATATTCTTCTCCAAAATTCAATTATTTTCAAAAATTTTAATAAAATTCTTGACAAAATTCAATTATTTAGAGAAATAATAAAATTCTTCGAAGGTATTCAATTATTTTTATAAATAATAAAATTCTTTGCAAAAATTCAATTATTTTTAATACAATTTTAATAATATTTCGTGAAAGAATTCAATTTTAAAAACATTTTTTTGAAATAATTTAATTATTTTCTAAAATTTTAATAAATCCTTCGAAACAAATAAATAATAAATAATATGTAGTAAAATTCACCGTGAATTAAATTATTTTTCATTAATAATAAAATTCTTTTTAGGAATTCAATTATTTTCAATACAATTATTAACAAATTCGATTGTATTCAATAAATTAAAGAAATTTTTGGAAAGAATTCAATTATTTTCAATAGATTTTTAATAAAATTCAAGAATTAAATGTTTAATTTCAATTTTATTAAGAAACACGATTATTCTAAAAACTTGAAAGAAATTATTTATATGAAATTCAATTATTAATAAAATTTCTAATTAAAATTATTAAAAAAAACTCCATTATTTTATACAAAATCAAAGAAATTCTTCAAAAGAATTTAATTCAGATTATGAAAATTTTTTTTATAAATTCCTTCCCTAAAAATTCAATTATTTTCATTAATAATAAAATTCTTCGAAGAAATTTTCAATTATTATCAAATCTTTTGATAAAATTCTTTGCAAGAATTCAATGATTTGCAAAATTTTTTTAAAATTTTTTCGCAATAATTCAATTATTTTCATAAATAATATAAAATTTTTACAGGGATTCAATCATTTTCGTAAATAAAAAAAATTCTTTTTATGAATTAAATTATTTTCATAAATAACAAAATTTTCACAGAAATTTAATTATTTTCAAACACAATTTTCACAAAAATTTTCGAAAAAAAATCAATTATTTAAATTGATTTTCATAAAATTCTTCACAAAAATTTAATTATTTAAAAAAATAATTAATAAAATTCTTCGTAAGAATTCAATTATTTTTGAAAATTTTAATAAAATTCGTTCGAAGAATTCAATTATTTAAAAAAATTACAATGAAATTCTGCGCAATCATTTAAGTATATTCATAACAATTCTGTAGAATTAATTTTTTGTTATATGTTTAATTGAATTTATTTTATGTTATTTGAAGTTTTTATTTTTTAATATATATTTTATTGAAGTAAACAATTTTCTTTTAAATTATATTTGATTTGGACATTTGGCAATGTACCTTCAACCTTGCAGTAAGTTTGCAGAGTAAGCTTACAACAAATATGGGGTAAAAAATGAAGCTAAAATTATTATTTTGATTATTATTTTCTGATTATTTCTAAATAAATTTCTTTTCGTAAATAAGGGTCAAAATATATATGCTTAAAGTCAGACAGTTATTGAAGCGTTTTAAAGTATTCTATAAACTGATTACAATGATTTAACAATTACACAAAATTTTTCAAACCTAGAGAAAAAATATAAATTCAATTTTTCACATTTTTTAATTTTTTAATTACCAATATAACTTTGTATAAAATATTCAATCTTTATAAGTTCATCAGTAGGTCAATCGATACATTTTTAAATGCTCTATAAATTTTTTATGATTATTTAAAATAGTTGCATAGTATTTCTTATAAAAGTCGTTTATAAATAATAAAATTTTCACAGTGATTCAATTATTTTCAAAAGCAATAAAATTTCTCGCAGAAATTCAATTATTTCCAAAATTTTTTTTAAATTCTTCGCAAAATTTCAATTATCTTCAAAAATTTGCCTGAATTCAATAAAATTTTTAATATCTACCTACTATTTTAATCAAATTTTTTTTAAAAGAATTCAAATTATTGAAAATTTTTTTTAAAAAACTCACAGGAATTCAATTATTTACAAATTTTTTAAAAATTTCATCGCAATCATTTAATTAATTATTTTCATAAATAATAAAATTATTACAGGGATTCAATTATTTTCGTAAATAATAAAATTATTTTGAGGAATTCAATTATTTTCATAAATAATAAAACTCGTCGCAGAATTTCAATTATTTTTAATTCAATTTTAATCAAATTTCTCGAAAAATGAAATTATTCTTAAAAATTCTATTGAAATTCGTCAAAAGAATTGAATTATTTAAAAATTTATTGATAACATTTATGAGAATTCAATTTTAAGAATCATGCAATTATTGAAAAAAAACGGTTTTTTTGTATTTAAATAATTGAATTCTAGTGGACTTTTTTAATAAAACTTGATTTAAAAATGGAATTCAGTTAAAATTTTAGATTATAATTAAATATTAAAAGCATTAATTAAAAACATGAAAAAAAGTTTCATTTTGGAAAAGTTATAAATTATTGCCGAAATTCAATTATGTTCAAGAGTAATAATATTCTTCGTAAAAATTAAATATTGTACAAAAATAATAAAATTCTTCTTAGAGATTCAATTATTTAATAAATTATTTATTTGCATTTTATTTGTATTTAAATAATGGAATTTTAGTAGAATTTTCTCATAAAAATTGATTTAAAAATGGATTTCACTTAAAATGTTTGATAATAATAGAATATTAAAAGCAATATAGCGTGAATTTTTAGAATATAATTGAATTTTAAAATGAATTTTTTTTTATATTATTTGAAGTTTTTATTTTCTAATACATGAAGAATTTTACGAATAATTGAAATTTAGTAAAATTGAATATTTTAAACGAATATGGATTTGAAAATTGTCAACAAACTTTTTCGAAAATTATATTAAAATTAATCGATTTAAAGAAAAATTTAAATTAAAAATTCTTGATAATAATTCTTGAATAATAATAATAATAATAATAATAATAATAATAATAATAATAATAATAATAATAATAATAATTTTATAGTTATAAAAATTATACTCAAAATCGAATTAGTTTCAGTATTTTTTATTTTACGTGAACACAAGAGTGACCATATATTTTCAATTCGAAATTTTTACTCCTTATAAAATTTTTCAAATACAATTTTTTTTCTGTAACATTTTTTTAAATTAACAAAAAAAAGTTCAAAAGCGGGAACAGTTTTGAAAAATGAAAATACCGGTTCCTGCACTCAGAACTGAGAAGATGGTGAGAGCGAGGGTAAGATACTCTTATATAAGAGAGTAAAGTGAGCAACACGTTAAGCGAATATGCAGCGTCGAGATTTAGCTTATAGACATTTATAGGCTCATATTCTTTTATGCACACAAGATATTTGTCTATTTTTAGTTTTTGCTTTAGTCAAAGAAGGCCAAATTTTTTATTTATCAAATTTTTTTAAATAATGTACAGAAATAATTTTTATTTTTAATAAATACATTTACCATGCGGAAGATGTATAGAAAATATGTTTTAAATGTCAAATTTTAATCTTTTTAAGTGTTTTAAAAAATTAATAAAAAAAAGTTTTAAATTATTTTATAAAAATCTGATATTACCAAAGTTTTGAGCAAAGTTTATTAATTAGAATAATAATAAATAATAATAAGAATATTATTATAAAACTTGAAGATATCTTATATTAACATTATTAATTTTATTATTATTATTATTATTATTATTATTAATTAGTAATAATGTTAGTATTATTTAAATAATAAAACTAAATTAACATTTTAATAAAATTCTTATTAATTAAATTATCTTCAATAACTAAATATCAAAGGACGTTAAAGATTATTAATATTATTAATTAAAAATATTAATAATAATAATATTATTTTTGCTGTTATTATTATCATTATTAAGTATCGAAGAATTTAATAACCGAACCAATAAATTATTATTATTAAATGAAGTGTCATGAAATAAGATGAAAATTTTGTCAAGTCATGAATCCATTATGTCAATATATCATCTCTAGAACTTACAACAGGCGATAACAATGCTTCTTGAATCAATGATTTTCCTGTCAGTAACCTTGTTAGAATCATTTTTATGGTCCAGATCGACAAGAAATACTTATTGATGATTTACAATCCTGGTATAAAAGTCATATATATTGCCCACACACTGCGTTTGAACAATGCATCATTAAAACAAATACAATAAGGATGTCATTACCATTAGTGTGAGACTTCAAAGATAATTTCTTGACACTTTACACTTACCATTTTCACGCTCAGGATATTTTCTACGAGTGTTTCGTTTTTAGCAATTAGAAAATGGAAATTTAATTCACATATACGAACTATGCAATTGAATTTCTATTGGATACACATAGTAAAATATAAATATTTTCTTTTAGGGTCTTTGATTCTAATTCTGACGTAAAAAAATTACATCCGCCATTTTGGATCCCCTATTTTGAATTTCTCAAAACGAATGTCAAATTTGAATTCAGCGACCCAAAAATACCCCTCGATACTGAAATTCATAAAAATCCGAGTCAATTTTTTAAATAATGACCGCCATTTTGGATTTTTTAAAATGAAGGTTAAATTCGTAATCAGCGACCCCAAAAACCCTCGAGTAATAATTTTCAAGCAAATTTGATTAAATTTTCAATTTTAGTCCGCCATATTGGATCCGCCATTTTGAATTTTGAAAAACCGATATCGGATTCGTAATCAGTGACCCCAAAAAATCCCCGAGTAATAATTTTCTAGCAAATTTTATTAAATTTTAAAATTTTGTCCCCCATATTGGATCCGCCATTTTGAATTTTGAAAAACCGACATCGGATTCGTAATCAGTGACCCCAAAAATCCCCGAGTAATAATTTTCTATCAAATTTGATTAAATTTTAAAATTTTAGTCCGCCATATTGGATCCGCCATTTTGAATTTTAAAAAACTGACAACGGATTCGTAGTAAATTTTTATGATAGTTTTGATGCTATTTGTGGGATTTTTTTGGAGCGCGTCAATTATCGGGCACGTTGGAAAAAGAATTCAAAACTATTGTGAATTTTATACCGATATTAAATATACTCATGAACTATTTACTTACCATTTTCAAGTGAAGAACACTCGTGACGGTTAACCTATGACCGAGCAGTTTTCTGTTTTTTGCCGCAACATAAAAATGGCACATTTACAAGCATTACATTCTTCTTTTTTCATAGTTGATTCGTTGTTCCATATTCTGCTGAGTATCTGATGGTAAAGCAGTGTTTTTTCATCGGATAAATTTTGCAATGCGTATGCAAAATAATATAGAAAAAAAGTGAGGGACATTTATATTTTTTAACCCTTTCATGCCTCCGGGACAAATGTCCCACTTTGAAAATTTTATGTAATTTTTTTAAAAATCAACCAATTAATTTGGGGTAAATTTCTTTCTATTCCGAGTGACCGCTGCTACAATATTCAAAAGATAATAAGTTACAAAAAAAGTAGTAATATTTATTTCAAACAATATGAAGAACATTGACTGAAGAACATTGACTTATTAAAAAAACAGTTATATAACAAACTAATTATTTCATTAACATTTAGTGAATATATTTTAACAACACTTCGTTTTCCTATATGTTATTGGGCTCTCGCTGATTACAAATTTGGGGTTAGATTTAAGAAATTCCAAATAGCGGATTTAATATGGGGAATTTTTAACCCTTTCGTGCCTCCGGGACATATATGTCCCACTTTGAAAATTTCATGTAATTTTTTTAAAAATCAACCAATTAATTTGGGGTAAATTTCTTTCTATTCCGAATGGCCGCTGCTACAATTCAAAAGATAATAAGTTACAAAAAAAGTAGTAATATTTATTTTAAATGATTTTTCGTAAATATAATATGGAAGTTATAGTTCAAGAAAAAATTTTGTTTCTTCTGTCCTATTGGTTCCTTTAGATTTATCCAATATATCCGACGCACCTCTGGATAGTAAACTGACGTGGTTACTGAAAGAATAAATTTATTTAAAAAACAAGATCCTTTTAAAATTTATTTTATTTAATCTAGAAATTATCAAAAAATACATTATAAATTTTAATGTCGTTTCAATTGTTAAAACAGATAATTTATTACAAAATTAATTAAAGAATGACTATTGATCTTACAATACAATGTACAGCTATAACTTTTAAAACGCTTTTAAATCATTAATTAATTATTTATAATTGAATTTTATTTATTTAAATTTAAAGTGCTTGATATAAAAAGCCACAAAGGAATGTCAATAATGAAAAAATTTATAATTTTCTAAGTTAAAAATTAATGAAATTTACTAAAAATTCATTGATTATAGAAAAGCACACATTCCTCTTTGAGAGTTTCACACAAATCGACAGGACGCCGTAGGCGTCAGGCGTGACTGCACTAAATTACAATAATCGTCAGACCGTCAATTTAATGATTACAGTATTTTCTTTTTTGAATCTCCATAGTCGTCAATTATGACTATATACACAAAAAGTTTTTTTTTTTTTTTGTAAACAGTCCGATTAATTATCACAAGTTTCCTTGCACTTTATTTACGGCCTTACAAAAATTACGAGCGAGCGGTCTTTCAATTGCTTATGTTTGCGTTTAAAATTACTAATTTTTAAACGTTTTGTTGCAAAGTTGTGATAAAATAGAAATATTTATTTAACGTAGTACTTTTTTTTGATAATTAGTTTTATTATTTTATTTGACGGAATATTATATAAAATTAATTCAATTGAAAGTGAGGTTAATAATCATCTGAGAAATATTAAGGTTAAATTAAAACGTCATCAGCGCTGCGAATTTATTAAATTTTGAATATAATTATTTTTAAAATGCGCCGAAGTCAAATTTTGAAAATTCAAAATGTTGGATCCAATATGGCGGACATTTTCAAAAATTCATTGGATTTATTTAAAATTCGTTACTCAGGGGTTTTCGGGGTCGCTGATTATAAATCCGATGTCAGTTTTTAAAAATTCAAAATGGCGGATCCAATATGGTGGGCATTTTCAAAAATTCATCAGATTCAATTGAAATTCGTTATTCGTATTTCAAAATGTCGAATCCTACATAGCGGAGTCTGAATCTAAATCTTCCATAACAATATCTGCAAAAAACGGTGATATTGGTGAACCCATCGGAGTGCCTTATATTTGTTGATAAATTTTATTAAACACAAAAAATGTGTTGTAGAAAAGAAACTTGGTACAATTGACAATGTCGACAATGGGCTTAATTTTATCATTATTTTTATATGAAATTCTGAGTACACTGCATATTATATATTAATTGAATGGTTGGCCTGGGACAAAATAAGGATATTATTATAGTGAATGACGTAATGAACAAGGTTTCACTTCATCAGAACCAAAAATTAATTAATTTGCAACTACGAAGTGCATTGCACTTACAATATTGAGAATAGGAAAAGTTCTATTCAACGAATTTGTTAGTATTTTGATATTACGTGGAACAATTAATTAAAATATAGAAGGAGAAGTTATTCCCAGTCGTGACTATCTGACCTGTGCTTTCACAATTGAAGCAAAAATGGAAGAAAATTGCTCTTAAAAATGATATGATGAGTACAGAAAATGAAAGAGGTATCGTGTATCTTTCTAGAAAATGTGGATTTTCATTGTGCACGTGTCGATGAGAAGTGGCGATAAGAAAATACTGCAAGACACCCAGCAGACGTTTAAACTTTGTTTCTTTTCATGATATCCACTTTATCGACACAACCTGCGCGCCTACATAATCCGGGACGTCAGTCGAAACCGGACCCCACTGCACGATAATTCTCTCTAAATTCGCGCACACTCTCTCTCTCTCCCTCTTTTTCTATCGTAGCCATTTTTTCTTCTGTTTGCAAGAAAATCGTTTCCCTCTCTCTTTCTTTTATTTCTCTCCACGCCCGCTCTCTCCCCTCTTGCTTAGCCGATAGATCAGAGAACGATGGGCGATTAGCGCCGCGTGTGAAAGGGAAAGCGACTGGTCTACTCCACAGAGAGGACGATCGACCCGGCCTGACTCAAGTCGAGTCGACTTGACTCCAACTCGGCTCGAACCTACTCTCTCTCCAAGTCCACGTAACGTATCCATGTGCGCACCCACTCACACGATCAACATGGTCCAACTTAATCTTTGTCATCTCCTATCGGCGGAAGTTGTTTCAAAATTTATTCGAATGACGTATCTGTAATTAATCTAAAAATGAGATTCCTAGGCTCATTTATAAAAAGGTACATCTGTCAACAGTTGTGTATTATTCAACAGTCAGCAATTTCTCAATATTTATTCTTATTTAAGAATAACTATCCATTAAGAAAAAGTTTATTTCTTCAAAAATTTGCAGATCAAAATTTTAGATGAATTTGATCCATTTCTTCATGTTTTATAATAAGTCCTAAGAAGAGTAAATTAAAATATTTTTTGTCCTACCTGCACGAAAAGTATGTCATTTCGAGCACTTAAAGTGGGCGCAAAGTAACTGATTCTCGCCCGGGGTCGGGGAAGCGGGCGCAAAAGTACTTTTACGCCCGCTTGCTGTACTTTTGCGCCCGCTTCGCTCGTGCCCTCAATGCCATACTTTTCATGCAGTTAGGACAAAAAATTATGTTCGCAACATGGGCGCAAAGGTGATTACGACTTCGGCGAGATTTCGGGACCTCGGGGACACTTTCGCACCCTCGGCTTCGCCTCGGGCGCGAAAATGTCCCCTCGGTCCCTTCATCTCGCCATCGTCCCAATCACCTATTTTGCGCCCTTGATACGATAATAACTATTGTACACGGAGAGAAATTTATAGTAGTGGGTAACATAATGATGGTTCGGGTGACCATCTGTAGTGTAACATCAGAATCTTACTATCAGTCAAGGTCGGTCCATGTTTGAAATTCAAAGTGGTCCGACCTCGACTATACTCCCCTAGTATTTGTTATAACTACAGAATGAAATGAAATACCAATAAAATAAATCGAACAACTGTTAATTAGAATTTATAACTTTTAAAGCTACTGTAATAATTATTATAAGAAGAAGAATTTTCTAGACCATTTAAAAGTGTTAGTATATATAATTTTTATAAGAAAATCTTTCTCAATAAAGGGTCGTCCATAAATTACGTAAGACATTTTGGGGGGAGGGGTGGGTCTGCTAAATCTTACGAACCGTACAAAAAATGGCGCTAATGTATGTAAAAAATCTTACGAAGGGGGGTGGGTGGTCAAATTTTCCAAAAAAGTGACTTACGTAATTTATGGACGACCCCTAATTAAGGAAATTTATTAAGAAAAAATAATTTTTGCATTCAGTTTATTTGGGAATATAATCAAAATGTTTTACGATATACTTCAGAAATATCATGTTTGAAAATGCTTTGAAAATGTAACATATATTCTAAAAAGAAAAGTCGTCGCATACTAATTAAAAAAATTTTTTTTCATTTATCTCTTTTTACATAATAAATTTCTCATCTAATTTAAATTAATTGACTGCAGCCAATGATTCTCAGCCTCATAAGATAACTCGAATCTAGAATCGAAGTGGAAAGTTTATCCTTTTTTTTTCGTTGGAAGTGCATTGGCACGATTTTTACTAGATATAACGTGACTAAGTAAATTGAAGAAACTAGGGATGAGAGTGTTAGTACTAAGTGAACATAAAATGCTAAATACATTTTAGCACGATGTAAGCTACGTATTTCCGCGTTGTTATGCTAATGCGAAAACGTCGTATGATATCCTTGGGCGTACAAAATAGATAATAGAATTCAGCTTCCAATAGTCACCATATTATTTATATATTTCAATATCTTCCTGGTATAATCGACCTATTTTATTTCGCAAATGTCCTCTCTCTATATCTACAATAACGAAAAATTAGCATTATTATCTTTACAAACGTTGATAGCGCGGTGTTCTGTCGGGTACAAAATTAATATATAAATAAGATATTAATTATGGAATTAGTAATTAGAATCCAATCAGCTTATCTTAAAAAATATAAACAGCCTAGACTGTCCATCTTCTTAAATATCCATTGCTGTTAGGGTATATTCGCAGCCAAAAATATACTTTCGTGGAATCAAACATTTTTCCCTTTAAGGGCTTCACAGTCTGTCCCCTATATTTCCCTAAAAGTCTCCTTTTTTAATTTTGGCCCCTAAACGTACCCTATTTTCAAAATTTCCCCTATTTTTTCATTTATGTTTTAATCATGCATTTATATCAAATTTAGCAAAGTGCCGTTGAAACTTTTAATTGGAAACTTTTGTTTTGAAAGTTTCCAATCTTGAAATTTATGATCGATGAAATTTTTCATGAAATTTATACAATTTGTAAAATTAGTATTATTACAAAAGTTTTAATGTAATTATCTTAATAAATAACAAAATTCTTCACAGAAATTCAATAATTTTTAGGAATTTTTATAAAATTCTATTATTTTCATAAGTTACAATATTCATCCCAAGAATTCAATTATTTTCATAAATTACAATATTTATCCCAAGAACTCAATTATTTTTAAAAATTTTCACGAATATCTCGTCAAGAATTCAATTATCTTTACAAATAGCAAAATTTTTCGCCAAAAATTCAATTATTTTCAAACATTTATAAAAATCTTTGCAAAAGTTCAATTACTTTTAAAAGTTTTTTCAATTCAATAATTTTCAATATTTACTATTTTCATAGAAATTATCAACAGATTTAATATTATAGAAAAAACTTGATACAATTCTTCGAAAAGAATCAATTATTTTTATAAATAATAAAATTTCATTTACGAATTCAATTATTTTCATCGCAGAATTTCAAATATTTTTAATAAAATTTTAAATAAATTTCTTGAAAAATGTAATTATTATCAAAAATTTTATTAAAACTTGAGGAAAGAATTCAATTTTAAGAAACATTCAATTATTCAATAAAACAATAAAATTCCTTGCAATAATTCAAATATTTTCATAAATAACAATTAAATCGTCGCAGAAAATCAATTATTTTCAAAAATTTTTAAATAATTTTGCAAAAGAATTCAATTAGCTTGATAATAAAATTATTTTCCAAAATTCAATTATTTTGATAAACAACAAAATCGCATAAATTGTAACCAATTGTCTTGCAAAAAATCAAGAAAAATGGGAAATTTTTATTCAAAAATTTTTTTAAACATTATTGGGACCATTAAACAAACCCTTATTAATATTTCAGGTCCAAGTTTCAACCTCAAAACTACCCCTATTTCGATTTATTTTAATAAAATTTAGATTTTTCAAAATTAATCGTTGAATAAGTGTAATATCTTTTTGCAGCTTGCTATTTTCAATTTTTCACCCCAACCCTTATCTCAAAAGCAACTCCTAAGCTAAATCAACAAATTCAATATTGCCCCATGTTTTTTTATTTGTATAAAACTTCGTATATATAAGGGTTTTTGGGGTCGCTAATTACAGATCTGAAGTCAATTTTTAGAAATTTAAAATGGCGGAAAATTTTTTTAAAATCATCCAATTTTCATAAACCTTGATAACCACGGTATTTTGGACTTGTGGAATACGAATTGGAAGTTATTTTTATAAAATTCAAAATTTCTGACAAATTTAAAAAAAATTAGATTTTTACAAAATTGAAATTCATAATATGCCGAATCAAAATTTTAATCTTTGTTTCTTATCTCCAAGACTAGTCCCTATCGTTAATGCAAAATTTGTGTTGGAGATAAGGAATACAGATCCATATTTAAATTCGGTATATCATAAATTTCAATTTTATAAAAATCTTAATTTTTTTTTAATTTGTCCAAAATTTTAAATTTAAATTTTTTAAAATTTTTTTTATAAAAATCAAATTTTTTAAAAATTTGTCCGCCATTTTGAATTTCTAAAAATTGACTTCAAATCTGCAATTAGCGACCCCAAAAACCCATATATATATATATACGAAGTTTTATAAAAATCAAAAAATCATAGGCCAATATTCAATATGTTGATTTAGCTTAGGGGTTAATTTTGAGGTTAGGGTTGTAATGAAAAATTGAAAATGATAGGCTGCAAAAAGATGTTACACTTATTCAACGATTAATTTAAAAAAATCGAAATTTTTTAAGCTTTATTGATATTTTTTTTAAATGAATCGAAGTAGGGGTATAGTTTTGGGGTTAAAACTTGGATCTGAAATATTAGTAAGGGTATGTTTAATGGTCCTAATAATGTTTAAAACAATTTTTGAATAAAAATTTCCCATTTTTCTAGATTTTTCGCAAGACAATTGGGTTACCTTCTGTTTAAGGGTTGTTTTTACCCCTAAAAACCGTAAACGACTTGATCTCGAAAAACGGCCAGACACGGGTATCTTTTTTTTTGGCTCTAGTTTCCCAAAATCCTTGGTTGGTTCATATGTGCAAAAAAAAGTTTAATTTTGTCGTACGGTGAAATCAATTATTCGAAGGAATGATACAAATAATTTTGAAGAAATTATAACAGTATAACATATTGTAACAATAGTCTTATAATAATAAAATAATAATTTTGTCAGTCGGTCATCTTTAATTTTATATTATAAAACATAAAGAAATGGATTGACTCGGAGTGATCTATTTCTTTATGTTTTATAATAATATTCTTATGAGTTGTTCAATTTGAAAAGGTTTGAATTTGAAATCTTTGAACATCTTTTATTCAAATGAAAAAAAAAATGATGAAATATTTATTTTAAATAAAACTATTGATGTTTTTTGAATAATTTTACTTTTGAAGAAATTTGTAAATAAATTTAATAGAACTTTTGTTTTGAGTATCGAATAATTTTGAGAGTGAATCAGAATATTCTTTAGGGTCAGGAAAAAAGTGAAAGTTGTGTTTTGAAATCAGGGAAAAATGAAGTTAAATTTTTGTGGCAACCCTGTATAAATAAATTATATTTTTATCTTTATTTAACTAATTTTTATGGTCCCCTTAAAGTCCCCTATTTCCCCTTAAATAATTTTTGAGGCACTGTGAAGCCTGCTTTAACTTATATATTAAAGAAAGTTTATAATTAAATAAATATTAGTTATCAATTTTTTTCTTTATTTCAAGAAAATCTCTATTTGATAAAGAAGTCGAACGTGAAGTTTTTGTGGTAGAAGAAAGACCTACTAAAAACCACTCCAGTCTGAAGTTAGACTTTTGGGTGCTATGAAACTACCGTTAGGCTTTAAACTTCGTAGGTAGAAGTCCATGGGATTTCGCTTATGCGACCTATGCCGTTACCAATATTCCTTGACCTATTTATTCTTGGTCCTTGCGAGAGTCCTTCTGGCCATCCTGAAGACTCCACATACTCAACTTCAGTTTCAGTCGTTGTCTTTAAAATTTAATTATACATAAAATATTAATTATAGGTACAACAAAAGGGTGCCCACAACCGAATCTCTCTTTTTCTACTTAAAACCTTATTTCAAGTTACTCCCTTAATATTTATTTAAAAATTAACCAAGAAAGAAAAGAGATGACAGATTCCTCATATTTTCTTCCACACCTCTCACTACCCTTTTCACAACAGTCTTAATTTCAAACTACTCTTCCCAATCTTTGCTTTTAAGTCAATATCACTAACAAAAAGTTGGAAATTGAAATTCAAAGAATATCATGATCATCAATGACGAAGCTTTTTGTGTTTACGCAACAAATTCTGTCGGAAAATTTATTAAAATAAAAAACGATTAATGTTAATAATTACTAAAGGTCAAACATATTTCGTCTCCCTTATTATCGTTTCAGTATGATACTGAATTATATGCGAATAGGTTGATAATGTAATTAGTGAACACCATCAATTATACATCATACATTTCAGAACATTAATTCCCAAATTCACTCAGTCTGTGTGATTTGAATTAAAGAACAGAAAATATTCACAGCTACTTTTTTTATCTATTTGAAAATAAAACAAACTTTTTAACATCCTACGTCATGATAATTTTAATTACAAAATAAATATGCCAGAAAATTTACAAATGTTTGATTATTTAATTATTAATTTTCTTTATTGCCTGATCACTACATCTCAGTATTTTGCATACATACTGAAAAATTATATAAATGATGCTCATTAGCATAATCGTTTGTTTTTATTAAAGAGAGAAAAAAGTCGATAAAAATCATAAAACTTGGATGTGATATAGATAACTATATATGTTATTAGTAAAAACACAGGTAATATATAAGTTTAATTTATCAGAGGAAAAGATTACAATTCATAATCTTCAAGTGTTTTCATTTATAAAATTTATCTTTAAATATTTAGCTGGGAAGAAAGAAAAATTTTATTGGCAAGTTGAAGAAAATCGCAGAACGTGAGTATTCATTACTCTCAGGAGTGTAAGTTCTCCATATACTTGAGTTTTCTCAAGCTCTTCGATTCTCGCGGTGTTCGGTCCCTTCTGCGCGAGTGGTATATTATTATTTATTACATGCATTACAGCCAATTTGCAAACACTCGGTTGCAATGTTTCAAAAGAGAAGTGCCCGTGAGTTAAATGGTTATGCAAGAGAACATATCAAATTTTCATATCGACGAGTCAGCAAACCGATAATTAAATAATAGAGAAAACGGGATGAGAAAAAAAATTTTTGACATCTAGAAAAATTAATAGGAAAGGTACAAATACACAATTATGGAATGCAAAATTGCAAATAATGTATTTTATACTCTAGAGAATATTGATAATTGTGTATTTTCAAATTTGCTTATTATTGTATTAACTATTTTATAGTTTCTATTCAATATTGCTGGAGATTTTTCAAAGCACTCAATTTTAAACTATTCTTTTTTGGGTCAGTTTTCATAGTTTCATAGTTTTTATGTAAAAAAGTAGGTACTTTTGGGAAGAGTGACAACCCTGATTCGAAAAAATCGAGATACCTACTTTAAGATGTATAGAATAGAAATTATATCATTAAAAGTGTTTTCGAAGTGATTTTGTGTGAAAAAAACTCAAAATCTGCAAAAGATGTCCAAGAGCGCTTTGGGTGCTTATCGTATAGTAACCCTGGCAGCTCAACAAGCACGGAAAAAGCTCACAGTCGCTCGAAAGGCTGAAAATTAAGCCAATATTAATTTAGAAGACTAGTTGTAAGATGCAAGTAAAGAAGATTAACAGTAGTGTTTTAATTTTTTATAAGTGTATACCATGGAGTATACGTAGCTTTTGATGCACATTTGAAGGAAGAAAAGTAATTTGTTTTCGTTCTGCACACACCTCCTAAAATTTGTGTCTCACGAAGTTTTCTTACAGTTTCTTCTTTGAAAGTTATTTACATTTTTGATATTCAATAGTATGTGTTTATCCTTCAAATACTAATGATGTATTATACAATAATATTCTAAAATGATTTTTTCGATATTTTGTTTGAATACAAATTTTTATCGGGGCTTTAAAAATTGTGTCATAGACCCTAAGGTGGACAGTTTAGAAATCCTATATAAGATGGACATCACATTGTACAAATAAATCTTACTTTTCAGCCCAATTAATATTTTTTTTAACTGCATTATAGCCTTGAAAATATGATTATAAGTCCTGAAAATGACTTAATCTAGTTTTAAGACTTTGTTTTTTATATTCTTATTTACTTTGGTTTTCGATTATACACAATCTTATCAATAGTTTTGTGAGATTTTTTGGACATTATTAAAAAGGTGTCCATCTTGGGGCCACTTTTTCTTTAAATCGTAAATTTTGACAATTTAAAAAAATACTTTAAAAAGTTTTTGTTCTCAAAATAAAAACTTTTTTCTCAGGCTAAAAAAGATATACCCAATATATATTGAATTTTCATTGAGTATATTACAATTTAACATATCTTTTATTGGGTTTGGATTCTAGAGCATTAAATCGAAACCACGTCCATCTTGGGACCTTTCACCGCAGCAGGCTTCACAATCTGTCCCCTATTTCCCTAAAAGTCCCCTTTTTTAATTTTCGCCCCTAAACGTACCCTATTTTCAAAATTTCCCCTAAACTTCCCCTATTTTTTCTTTTATCTTTTAATGATGAATTCACACCAATAATTTAGCAAAGTGCCGTTGAAACTTTTAATTTGAAACTTTTGTTTTGAAAGTTCCAAATCTTGAAATTTATGATCGATGAAATTTTTCATAAAATTTATACAATTTGTAAGATTACTATTGTGGCGAAGTCAATTTTTAGGAATTTTGATAAAATTCTTTACAAAATTCAATTATTTTCATAAATAATAAAATTCTTCTCAGGAATTCAATTATTTTAGAAAATTTTAATAAAATTAATCCAAAATTCAATTATTTACATAAATAATAAAATTCTTCTCAGGAATTCAATTATTTTAGAAAATTTTAATGAAATTTTTCGCAATAATTCAATTCAATTTTAATAAATTCATCCACAAATTCAATTATTTTCATAAATAATAAAATTCTCCTCAGAAATTCAATTATTTTAGAAAAGTTTAATAAAATTTATCCAATATTCAATTATTTTCATTAAAAATGAAATTCTTTTCAAAAATTTATAAAAATCTTTGCAAAAGTTCAATTACTTTCAAAAGTTTTTTGCAATTCAATAATTTTCAATATTTACTATTTTAATAAAATTTAACAACAGATTTAATTATAGAAAAAACTTTTTGATACAATTCTACGAAAAGATTCAATTATTTTCATAAATAATAAAATTCCATTTTCGAATTCAATTATTTTCATCGCAAAATTTCAAATATTTTTAATACAAATTTAAATAAATTCCTTGAAAAATGCAATTATTGTTGAAAATTTTATTAAAACTTGAGGAAAGAATTTAGTTTTAAGAAACATTCAATTATTCAATAAAACAATAAAATTCGTTGCAATAATTCAAATATTTTTATAAATAACATTTAATTCGTAGCAGAAAATCAATTATTTTGACAAATTTTAAAATAATTTTGCAAAAGAATTCAATTAGCTTGATAAACAACAAAATCGCATAAATTCTTCCCATAAAATAAATTATTCTAAGGAATTTTAATAAAATTCTTTTCCAAAATTCAATTATTTTGATAAAAATCAAAATTCATCACAAGAATTCAATTCTTTTGAAAAGTAATAAAATACTTTGCAAAAATTAAATAATTTCAAAATTTTTCATAAATTCTCGCCAAGAATTAAATTATCTTCATAAATAGATAGGAAAAATTCTTCACAAGATTTAAATTATTGTCAAAAATTTTTTAAAAATTCTTCTCAAGAAGTCAATTATTTTTAAAAATTTTAATAAAATTCTTTTCATGAATTCAATTGCTTTTAAAAATTATTATTTCAATTTTTTCTCAAGAATTCAATTATTTTAAAAAAATTTAATAAAATTCTTCAAAAAGTTTTCAATTATTTTCAAAAATTTTTTGAAAATTCTTCTCAAGAAGTAAATATTTTTCAATAATTTTAATAAAATTCTTCTAATGAATTAAATTGTTTTCAAAAATTATTATTTAAATTCTTCTCAAGAATTCATTATTATTTTAAAAAAATTTTATAAAATTCTTCAAAAAGTTTTTAATTATTTTCGAAAATTTAAATTTTAAGAAACATTCGATATTATTTTTTTTTGTATTTGAATAATTGATTTCTCGTAGAATTAAATTATTATTTTTCGTACTTTTAACTAAAAATTCTGTAGAATTAATTTTTTTGAAAAAGTTTAATTGAATAATAATTGATGTTACCGAGTCTTCGACTCGGAGTGATCCATTTCTTTATGTTTTATAATAATATTCTTATGAGTTGTTCAATTTGAAAAGGTTTGAATTTGAAATTTTTAAACTTCCAATGAAAAAAAAATGATGAAATATTTATTTGAAATAAAACTATTGATGTTTTCGAATAATTTTACTTTAGAAGAAATTTGTAAATAAATTTAATAGAACATTTTGTTGAGTATCTAATAATTTTGAGAGTGAATCAGAATATTCTTTAGGGTCAGGGAAAAAGTCAAAGTTTTGTTTGGAAATGAGGGAAAAGTCAGGGAAAAATAAAGTTAAATTTTTTTGGCAACAACATCGAAGTAGTAGGGAACAACTTTGATTTTTTATGCATAGACTGGACGCAAAGTAGGAAGATTTGTGAGTAAAATGAAATCAACCGGTTCTGTTGATTCCCTAATCAAGTAAAATAAAGTAATATAGATAAAGTTACAAATGAGACATATTTTCCACATCGGCGTTAAATCAGAATAAAATTTGTCCAGTGTTGAAATCTGAGCAGACGAAATCTGTTATTCTAATATAAGAATATCAATGAAACTAAGGATGAAAGTGAATGTCGAAATCTTTTTCTATAAATAAACATATATAATTATGTATATATAACAGAAAATATTTGTAAATTAGGTATAATAAAAATAAATGTGTCATTGAAGTTTATAAATAATGGAAAGAAGATTTTACCTTAAAAGATTTGAGAAAGATAGTTTCTGATGGGTACATAAATAATGTATTATTCCTTATATCTTTTAGTGTGATAGGGGGCCCCATTTAAGAGCTATTCTCTAGTCCTGCATTGAGCGTTCGTTCACCAGGTGAATCGCGCTTCTCTCGATTCTCGACCGACCTCCACCAACAGGTAGGTACTTTCTCCCATAGTTTTTCGTTTCGGTGGCTGTGGTACAGATATATAGTGAAACTTGTGCCTATACATATAAAATATATGGTTTTGTATCGAACTCACACACGAGGCTTTTGTGATGGTGCGACTGACGAAGAGCAGGAAGGCGCGACCTTTCCAACCTTTTCTACAGTTCACTTCTAGCAACCATATGTACAAACAGTGACATTAATTGCATCGCAAATCATCGGTGTCGACGTTGTCCAACAGCAGATTGTATATATATATATTTATTTATATCGGCAAAATCTCTTATTCCGTGCAGAAGAAGATTCGAGATTCTTATTGCTATCCTTTCTTTCCGCATCTCCAGATTCATGGTGTTCGGGAATTAACGGGACTATAACTGAAGTTATAGCCCTATTCTCTCCTTTATATGTAATGTAAGAAATAAATCTGTTTCGAAAAATTATTGGAGAAATCAGAGAAAAGCACTATGGGAGAGAATTGGGTTTCTATAACTTCGATCTGGTATTATGAAAATTGTTTCGTAGGTTTTTCCCATATATGGTAAAATTCAAAGTTAAAATTAGTCTATTATTATTAATTAATTTGCAAATTAGGTTCAGTGCGAAGCCTGCCACACAAAAGACCACGTGATAATCTATAGAAAACCACAACAGAAACTATAAGTAGATACAATATCAAAACGTTGGTAACTATATCATAAATAATTTAATAAAAATAGCAAAAAGAAATGAAACAAAAAGCCATTACAGTAGACTCTCCCCAAGTGGGATACATTTAGTTTTCAAAAATATTTCAGAACGTGATTCTAATGAAATAAACTATGCTTAAAGGCAATTTCTATTATATATACGTCTGAATCAAACAAATCAATTTCTGAGTGTGAATCCTAATAACATAGAAACTCACGATCTGAAAGAATGAATATTACGATTTGATTCGCAAAACTTGGTTGCAGAATATAGAGAAAGGGTTTGCGCAATTTAATCCCAAGTTCTATAACCGGAATTCGTTCTTCTTGTCTTGCGTGAAGGAACGTTGATTTCGTGCGATGGATGTTCGATCGTCAATTCGAAAACTAAAAGAAGGTATAAATTCTACCTCAAGACTTATTTCTCTTCTCTCAATACTATTTGCTGTGCCGAGATTCTTTGCTATATAAATGCAGAAAGACAATTTAATTTACGCAAACAAACCAACTACGTAACAAAACCGTAATTGACGCAATTTTCAATGCAGAAGAAAAGAAAGAAAAACAAATGAAACTGACAATCACAAATCACTAATTCAGACAAATTCACAATAAATTGATTATTGTCAATTATTTGAATTCAATTTTCCACAAAGCAATCACAAAATTATATTTTTAATTCCAGTATTTTTATGTGTGCACATTAGGGCACATTCACAATTTTTTAAATCGAAATGTTGAAAAAACATTTGTATATGGCCTTAGGAATGTGTCCACCAAAGAACAGAAAAAAAAGTTTTTTTTATAAAAGTTATTCACAGGCTTCACAGTCTGTCCCCTATTTCCCTAAAAGTCCCCTTTTTTAATTTTGTCCCTTAAACGTACCCTATTTTCAAAATTTTCCCTAAATTTCCCCTATTTTTTTCTTTTATCTTTTAATAATGCATTTACACCAAATTTAGCAAAGTGTCGTTGAAACTTTCAATTAGAAAATTTTGTTTTGAAAGTTTCAAATCTTCAAATCTATTATCGATGAAATTTATAAAATTTGTAAGATTAGTCTTTTGGTGAAGTCAAGTCTCAATTATGTTTAAAAGCTGGTTGTTTTTTGAATATTATTTAATTATTACAAAAGTTTTAATGCAATTATCTTGATAAATAACAAAATTGAAAATTCTTCACAGAAATTCAATAATTTTTAGGAATTTTAATAAAATTCTTTACAAAAATTCAATTATTTTCATAAATTACAATATTCATCAGAGAAATCAATTATTTTCAAAAGTAATAAAATTCTTCGAAGAAATCCAATTATTTTTAATTATTTTTAAAAACTTTCACGAATATCTCGAACAATAATTCAATTATTTTTACAAATAGCAAAATTTTTCGCCAAAAATAAAAATTCAATTATTTTCAAAAATTTGTTTAAATCTTTGCAAAAGTTCAATTACTTTCAAAAGTTTTTTGCAATTCAATAATTTTCAATATTTATTATTTTCATAAAATTTATCAACAGATTTAATTGTGGAAAAAACTTTTTGATACAATTCTACGAAAAGATTTAATTATTTTCATAAATAATAAAATTTCATTTACGAATTCAATTATTTTCATCGCAGAATTTCAAATATTTTTCATACAATTTTAAATAAATTCCTTGAAAAATGCAATTATTATTAAAAATTTTATTAAAACTTGAGGAAAAAATTCAAATTTAAGAAACATTGAATTATTCAGTTAAAACAATAAAATTCGTTACAATAATTCAAATATTTTCCTAAATAACAATTAAATCGTCGCAGAAAATCAATCATTTTCAAAAATTTTTAAATAATTTTGTAAAAGAATTCAATTAGCTTGATAATAAAATTATTTTCCAAAATTCAATTATTTTCATAAATATCAAAATTCATCACAAGAATTCAGTTCTTTTGAAAAGTAATAAAACACTTTGCAAAAATTAAATTATTTCAAAATTTTTAAAAATTCTTGTCAAGAATTAAATTATTTTTATAAATAAATAGAAAAAATTCTTCTTAAGAAATAAATTATTTTCAAAAATTTTAATAAACTTCTTCTCATGAATTCAATTTTTTTCAGAAATTATTATTTAAATTCTTCTCAAGAATTCAATTATTTTAAAAAAATTGAATAAAATTCTTCAAAAAGTTTTCAATTATTTTCAAAAATTTGTTATAAAATTCTTTAATATAATAAATTTTATTGACATTTAATTAAATTTCTTAAAAGAAATTAAATATTTTCAAATGTTGTGAATACAATTCTTCGTAAAAATTAAATTTTAAGAAACATTCGATATTATTTATTTTTGTATATTTAAATAATTGATTTTAGAATTAAATTATTATTTTTCGTAGTTTTAACTAACAATTCTGTAGAATTAATTTTTTTTGAAAAAGTTTAATTGAATAATAATTGATGTTATTGATTTAAAGTAGAATTTTAGTTAAAAATTCTAGAAAATGTTAATTGAATTGAAACAAATAATTTTGAAAAAATTGCAGTAACAATATTCTTATAATAATAAAATAATGATTTTGTCAGTCGATCATCTTTATGTTTTATAATAATATTCTGATGAGTTGTTCAATTTGAAAAGGTTTGAATTTGAAAATTTTAAACACCTTATTTCTAATGAAAACAAAAATTTTTCTGTTCTTTAGTGGAGACATTCCTAAGGCCAAATAAAATTATTTTTTCAAAATTTCGATTTAAAAAAAATACTTTTTATTTTCTGTAAAAATTTCACGAATTCTGGTCCATACGCTAAAATATTTATTTTAATTCTCTTTGACAATTATTTATTAAAGGTGAATTTTTCTAAAATATTTTCTATAATATATTATATTTAAAATATACACATTTTGTGATTTTATAATATAAGCTTTCTTTAAAATCTTTTTCTCTTGTTATATAACTGTAATCATCATTTATCATAATTTCTAATTAAAGTCCGTTAAGTGGCTTTCTTTTTAGATAATATTTTTTGTCATGTCTAAAAAAGATTCGTCTTTTTCAACTGCAAATCTTCCTCTCGATATATTGTTTCCCATTAATAGCAACGCACATTTAATTGTTGGGTTTAAAATGGAAAGTTGAAAAAAAATTCGAAATTTTCTCCACACAATTAAGGTATTAAATAATTTCATATACACAAATACAAACCTTATATACAATACATAACGACTGATATAAATACGTAATTTCAAAGTTAATGTAAAAATTGTAGTTAAAAGTTATATAAAATAGAAATACATATCTATTTTGGAAATTAAATTGTTAAAATAAATTATTAATGAATAATAAATATTAAAAATAAAAATATATTTTCTTATAAACAAATAAGTGAGGTTTTCATTTATGAATGGAATTGAAGAAGGTGAAGTTTTTCTACGTATATATATGGCTAACGGTATTAGTAGTACAAGTCGGCTTTGGTGAGACGAAATTGAGTAGAGTCATCAATGTCGCTCAATATAAGAATCAGAAATTGCAAAATTTTTATTTTGTCCTATACCTGCAGAGGTTTCACTTTATTTTTTCCTATTTTTTAGCACATTTTTGAAGGGTATCTAGAAACAATAAAACAAAATTTTTTTATAAATTTTTAACATAATTTGTAATGTATAGATTTTGTTACGATAAAATTAAAACCAATAAACTTAACAATTAACAATTATAACAGGTTTTAAGAAAGAGTAACTGTTAAATTGAAATTAAATTATTAAAGTTTTTATTTGAATCCTTTATAATTAGAATCAGAGAGAAAGAGTTGATCTAGATGTCTTCAGGGACACTGAAACAAAAGTAGAACTTTGTGGAATCAATCTAGGATTTAAAAGTATTAGTTACTTACACACTAAAAAAAAAGTTTTACTTTCAGCCTCTTTTTGAGGCTGAATTTATGATGTAAACGGAGTCAGCCCCGTTAAACAAGGACAGACTTATGTGAAATACATGGGCTGAATTTAAGGTGTAAACGGAGTCAGACTTTTTTTTTCCTGTGTACCTTTAAAAATCATTCTTAGAGTCGTAGACCCAACAGTGTGAGGTCGAAGAAATGACGTTGTCCAGCGGAAACAGAGAATGCAGTATAGATTTCCCTCAAATTGTTTTCGGATCAGCCAAAGTGAAAGATCCCAGGTATCGATGTAAATTAGATAAAACACCCCTCAACCTAGGAGTGCGCAAATTTTTTATTTGACGTTGATGTCGAGATAATGCAGTCCTTAGAAAAATAGAAATGTGCCTCATAGTACACGGAGAAACTTTTAATACCACTAATTCTTAAAACTGGTGAGACATTTTAGTATGTTAGGTTAGATTCAAGGGAAAAACGACATAGGTTATAGAAATTGCTATTGAGACTATCAAAAACACTCATTCAGTATATATTTTACAGTTCTTCATAAGGAAACTAACGAAAATTAGTATGTTGTTTTAGAAAGAAAATAATAATTTTTGCAAAGTTGGGAAAGCCATGAATTTTTTTTTTTTTTTTTTTTTTTAAAAAATGACTTCAGGCTTAGCCAACTGTCAGAACACACACTCTTATATACCAACTTGTTTTTGCGTTTCTACAGAACGACTTTGAGGTTAGGAGTACTCGCATTTGCCTAGACCACCCGTCAATGGGTTTTCTCGCCAGTGGAGAGGGAAACTGTAGAAAACCTCTCCGAGTACAACCGGTTTATCGACAGTCGAATTCTAATGGTGTGTACCGGACAATAATCGACGGTGCAACATCATTATACTTCGACGTCAAACCTCCCGCTCAGATTATCTCACGTGCCGGAAAAATCCCAGGCTAATGGGCGCGAACCAAGTACCCTTGGTCCGCCCACCGAGCCAGGCATCTATCCGACCGAGCTAATCTGTCGGTAAGCCATGAATTAAAAAGAAACACAACAAATTAATTGTCTATAGATACTCATAGAGACGATAGTGATACTTGGATCTGATGGTAGATGGCATTAGTGTATGTCACTGTAACTGTAGGTAAATATATTTAACACGACGTAAGAACCTAACCTATATTATTAACCCACACACGCACACGCAAGTAAAGACACGACGATTGGTCACGGAAACCGAAAGATCGCACGATTCGTTAAAAGTACACAGCTGAATCGTCCTTATATATTAAACGAGTGGAAAAATATGTGCCTTCGAGAGAGAGCATTTTTTAAAATAACTTACTAATCAAATTATGTAAATAAGTAAAAGTCGTGAAAAAAATTATGTTATATTGAGGAACAGTTCTTGAATTTAATTTGGCATGAGGAGACATTCACGTTTATTAATAAAAGGATTTTTTCTTTCATACACGTGTGAATTTCAACTTCGAAAACATTAGGGTTAGTTCGCGACGTCAGGTGATGGACTCGGTGATGCTCGGGTGAAATCGGTTAAGTCCGCCCGCAGTCCTTCCAAAATTGGTATGTTACGTTAGAATGTCTCTTATATATTCTATCTATATGTGTAAAAAAGGTTAGAATTACCGTATTATTTCACAAACAAAAAATGGCATCTTATTCTTTTCTAAAGAAAAATAAGACTATTTCTAATGCAGATAGTAATTTTTGTACACCGAAGGTTGCTTAATATATAACGAACTTATCATATTTTCGTATTAATGTTGAAATTATTAGCACAACGCACGAAAAATCCTCACATTCTAACGTACTTTTAGAATAAACATAACCAAATATATTTAATATTATAAGAAAAAGTTTCTCCGTGTAGAAATTGTCTCTTTGAATGAATTTGACTAGAACGAGACTCAAAGAAGGCACTTGGTACTTAAAGAGATTTTCTGGACTGGACTCGAAGGACAAACTGGTGGCGATTGCTGGACAGACAGGAAAAAACGCGAAGTTGATTCTGGGGATACTACATCATACCACCCACTTTTATCGTTTTCGTGGTCAGATTGTTATCATTGATTTAATTTTTAACTCTTGTATCAGACAAGTGACCCAATAGAAGGGTGACTAAGATTATTTAGTTGTTTACCATGCAGGATCTCCCTAACGTACCACAAACAAAGAAGAAACAAATGTAGATGTATAAAAAGTTAAATACTCGACATATTAGTGATGCAATTAAGTAATTTCTATAAGTAGCCACTACTAGTAAGAAAGAATACACATATATATAAGGAAGATTCATGACTAGAAATGAATCACCTACACAAAGAAATCGAAGAAACAGTTGCGGCTAAGTGACCTCGCTGCCGACGTACACGACTTTTCTTTCACCTGTCACCGCATCCTCGTGTCGGCGGCAGATCCTCCTTTGGCATCCAAAGCTGAACGATAAAAGTTAGAGGAGAAAGAGAGAGGACAAAAAGCCGGAGGGAATATATCGGACCGTATCGGAGAGCATACAAAGCAAAAGTAAACTAAAGGACGTGTGGAATCCAAACTTTGAAATCAGACAGAATCATATGGTCATGGATATGAGTATATCAACTGACTGTGTAAGTATGTGTATTCAATATTTCGAAACGATCATCCATTGAAAATTATAGTTCTGGCAGTAAATATTTTTACAACAAAATGAGCAGTCTCTTAAGAATCGAAAGCAATTTATTGTATTCAATTGTTGCCGATGGAATAATATACCCTATTGATTAACCCTTCGATTGGAAAATATGCAGTTTATGCGGTTAACCCAGCAGGACAAGAAGCAGAAGAGAAATTATCCTTAACTGTCCAATCACGTTTTTATAAATAACAATTCTTTTTTATAACTGCATTCAATTTTCTTATTGACTTTCAAGTTATGGTGAATGTTGTATTTGAGATTTGCATTGTCTTGCATTGTTACGATGGTTCACTATATCCTTCTCCTAGGGGAGGGAAATCGGCCATTTGTGAATTTGGCATCATAATCAGGTTTTTCTATGAGTGGAAAATTGCGACGTTAATTGTGGAGTTTACGCTGTAAGGGAGAGGGGAGTAGAACCCTCATTATCTTAATACCTAACAGTCGCAGGCTTCACAGTCTGTCCCCTATTTCCCTAAAAGTCTCCCTTTTTTAATTTTGGCCCCTAAACGTGCCCTATTTTCAAAATTTCCCCTATTTTTTTCTTTTGTTTTTTAATGATGCATTCACACCAAATTTAGCAAAGTGCCGTTCAAACTTTCAATTGGAAACTTTTGTTTTGAAAGTTCCAAATCTTGAAATTCATGATCGATGAAATTTTTCATAAAATTTATACAATTTGTAAGATTACTATTGTGGCGAAGTCAATTTTTAGGAATTTTAATAAAATTCTTTACAAAATTCAATTATTTTCATAAATTACAATATTCCTCCTGGGAATTCAATTCTTTTCAAAAGTAACAAAATTTTTCACAAAAATTCAATTCTTTGTAAACATTTTTCGCAATAATTCAATTCAATTTTAATAAAATTCATCCACAAATTCAATTATTTTCATAAATAATAAAATTCTCCTCAGAAATTCAATTATTTTAGAAAAGTTTAATAAAATTTATCTAATATTCAATTATTTTCATTAAAAATGAAATTCTTTTCAAAAATTTATAAAAATCTTTGCAAAAGTTCAATTACTTTCAAAAGTTTTTTGCAATTCAATAATTTTCAATATTTACTATTTTCATAAAATTTAACAACAGATTTAATTATAGAAAAAACTTTTTGATACAATTCTACGAAAAGATTCAATTATTTTCATAAATAATAAAATTTCATTTTCGAATTCAATTATATTTTCATCGCAAAATTTCAAATATTTTTAATACAATTTTAAATAAATTCCTTGAAAAATGCAATTATTATTGAAAAATTTTTTTAAACTTGAGGAATGAATTCAATTTTAAGAAACATTCAATTATTCAATAAAACAATAAATTTCCTTGCAATAATTCAAATATTTTCATAAATAACATTTAATTCGTCGCAGAAAATCGATTATTTTCAAAAAATTTTAAAATAATTTTGCAAAAGAATTCAATTTTCTTGATAAACAACAAAATCGCATAAATTCTTCCCATAAAATCAATTATTCTAAGAAATTTTAATAAAATTATTTTCATAAATATCAAAATTCATCACAAGAATTCAGTTCTTTTGAAAAGTAATAAAACACTTTACAAAAATTAAATTATTTCAAAATTTTTTAAAATTCTTGTCAAGAATTAAATTATTTTTATAAATAGATAGAAAAAATTCTTCTTAAGAAATAAATTATTTTCAAAAATTTTTTAAAAATTCTTCTGAAGAAGTCAATAATTTTCAAAAATGTTAATAAAATTCTTCTCATGAATTCAATTCTTTTAAAAAATTATTATTTAAATTCTTCTCAAGAATTCAATTATTTTTAAAAAATTTAATAAAATTCTTCAAAAAGTTTTTAATTATGTTCAAAAATATTGTTATAAAATTCTTTAATATAATAAATTTCATTAAACTTTTAATTAAATTCCTTTGAAGAAATTAAATATTTTCAAAAGTTGTTAATACAATTCTTCGTAAAAATTAAAATTTAAGAAACATTCAATATTATTTATTTTTGTATTTAAATAATTGATTTCTCGTAGAATTAAATTTTATTTTTTCGTACTTTTAACTAACAATTCTGTAGAATTAATTTTTTTTAAAAAAGTTTAATTGAATAATAATTGATGTTATTATGATTTAAAGTAGAATTTTAGTTAAAAATTCTAGAAAATGTTAATTGAATTGAAATGAGTTGTTCAATTTGGAAAAGTTTGACTTTGAAATTTTTGAACACCTTAATTCCAATGAAAAAAAAATGATTAAATATTTATTTTAAATATAAAACTATTGATGTTTTCGAATAATTTTACTTTTGAAGAAATTTGTAAATAAATTTAAAGAACATTTTTTTTGAGTATTTAATAATTTTTAGAGTAAATCGGAATATTCTTCAGGGTCGCAGGTAAAAAGTCAAAGTTGTGTTTGGAAATCAAGGAAAAATAAAGTTAAATTTTTGTGGCAACCCTGTATAAATAAATTATATTTTTATCTTTATTTAACTAATTTTTATCGTCCCTTAAAGTTAAAAGTCGCCTATTTTTTAATTTTCAGTCCCCTATTTTCCCTAAAATAATTTTTAGGGGCATACTGTGAAGCCTTCAGTCGATATAGTCGTAAAAAGATTAGGGAGATTGAAGTCCAACGCAAAATCTAGATATCTATGTGAAATCGAGTCAGTGGTCAAGTGCCCTTGGTTGTAAGCATGTTTTGGGTGATAAGACGAAGCAGGTTGTAATTTCTATTATATCCATATAAATTGATTCAAAACCTGCCACGACGCCCAATCGGGGTAATTAATTTGAATGTCTTTGTATATTAAGGGTTGAAGTATATGCTCTAATTTAATTAATAAATCGACACCGTGTGAAGGATAATAATTAGACGGCTTGGAATCATCTCACCACGTTTTAAACAAAGGATGATATTGTGATTATGTTTTAGTGGGTATCTTGAGGGTATATTTTCCTCAACCTGAATCCTTCTCCTCGTACGGACCAGAAAATTAACTACAAAATGGTTGCCTCTCACAGATATTCCCTGCAATTTAAACTTTATTCCAGTTCCAAGAACAATAGAAGATCTTAATGGATTCTCGAAAAGTGAAATACTCTCTCGTTGGATGCTCCGTTTAGTGTAAAATGGTCGAAATAGAAAGTTAACGATCGAGCGCTGTCCCAAATCCAGTGGGCACACTTGCTCAAAAGACGTCCTTTGGACTTTATGGTAAAAGATGTTTTTAGTTTTTACGACTTCTTAAAGGGACGTCAAAGTCGATTGGATTTTTACATTAAGCTTCAATGGGATAATCCCATCGACTTTGACATCCAGTTTAGATATCTTGTTTTATGATAAAAAAGGAAATACTAAAAGAAGATCTTATGAATATTGACAGTTCAATTGTAGAAAAAACCTTTGACCTCATTGAGGTTATGTTCGCCTCTTGACCTACGTCTATGACCATTGAAACATTGAAGGCTTGAACGTATTTTCAACCTGTTTTGATTTTTGATACTCTGATATTAAACTCATACGGTAAATGTGGCATGAGAGACAATCGACAGAATTTAATCATTGAGGGGTTCCATCATTAATTGTGTCCGTTAGTCCGCTTTTTCTTCACTCAATGTCAAGAGATCAGTGCCTGCATTACCCTCGTCCAGCCATGAGACAATGGATGTTTTCTCACGGCGTGCGAGAATTCGTAGTATACTAGACCACCTGCATTGACAATCTTGGCACACGCGTAATCTAAGTGCATTGCAATGGCTGGTCGTCGCCGACATGCATTCATAAGCAATATAAGCGCGTTAGATCCTGTTGCTTTTGTATAGGAAGGCAAAACTTGCGCGCATTCGCTTGCGGTTCATGAGAGTGAGACGGGGTGGGAAAAGGAGAGGAATAATCGGAGAGAAAAAGAGGGAAGCGGTGAGAGCGAGAGTGGCAAGAGGTGAAGGGCCAGGGGGGGAGTGGGTGAGCCGACCTCTGACCCCGGGGACCTTGCTACGCCGGCATAGCAAAGTACGTAGCGGCATAAACTCGGCGTGCACAGGCGACTTGCCCGCCTTTCACTTCGAAGACGCGAACTAAGCGAACGTCCGCCATTGGGGAGTGCCTGACTGCCTGCCTGCTCGCTTGTCTATGTCTGCTCGCACTATTATCGTATTACAGCGAATCTCTACCTGGGGACAATTTTATTCCCGGTCCATTATCGCGCCCAGTTCTTAACCTCTTCTCTTCATACATGTTTACAGAGAAAAGAAAGATGAGTGACGCTAAATTTAGCCCATTTTTCGGACCGCGAATTTTTCAATCAAACATATTCTAAAATGCGCAGTATAAAGGGATATTAATTTCATAACCATTTTGAGTGGAGCATATCCTTTGTCTTTTGGATATAGTGTTAAAATGGGGGGTTTAGAGGCGTTCCTAAATATTTTATAACCCTTCTTATGATCAAGAAAAATATTATTAAAAATAGATTTTGAAAAAGTGTCCGTTTTTAAATTGAGTTTCTAAAGATTTGTTTTGACAGGAATTTTTTATTCCAAACTCATAAACATGAAATAAAAAAGCTTTTCTATTATATAGTTAGTGTTGTCGCAGACTTTGGAAACATATATATAATTTCGAGAAAAATAGGTTTAAAGTTTAACACTCGATTTATGTATAGAAATAGTAATTAACGAGGTAATTAATTACTTACACTGAGTCATCTATTTCGGAGCGATATAATAAGTCTTCTGTTGATGTTCGACTGTCACAAATATAATGACGCCTATTACAATGGTTTAACATCTAATTATGAGACCGGTTATTAGAAGCTGCTGCCGGCTACCTGTCTAAGGCAGTGTGGAGCACAATGAGTTGTTTTAGACAAATAAATTATTCAGACTAAACTTCTCAATCAATTTTAAAATTCCTCTTTTAAATAAAAGCTTATAAAATTTCTCTTCTTTTTAAAAAGAGATATTTTGATAAAATTTATTGCAAATTTTTTATTTAATAACAAAAATAAAATTTGCGGTTAGTAATTTTTTAAAAATATTTATATTTAACTGAATTCTATATTAAATATAATGTATGTATAAATTTACAATTATTTGAAAATTGTTCTGTCAATTGTTTTCGGATATATTCAATTAACTTGAAGAATATTTTAATTAAAATTTTTCAGAAACCTAATTTTTTAGAATTTCTAAATTAAATTATTCAATGCTATAGTAATTTTATTAAATTATTATTTCAAATACTTATTGAAATTATTTTTAAAAATTACAATAGTACCTATAATTATAAATGAACTTTTTGAAAATGCTGTCCAGTAACATTTGAAAATATTAACAGGATTTAATTCTTATTTAAACTTCTTTTTTGTTTTCATTATAAACTTCAAAATCATCACAATACTTTTAATAAAAAACCTTAAAAGTTTTTTCTATTTTCTGATAGAAATTAAAACATAACGGAATATGAAATTTTAATTCTATTTGAAATTTCAAAAAATTCTAATTTTAAATAATTTTAGTTAAAAATTGTGAAGAATTTAGTTTTTTCAAAATTTATTATTCAAATTGTTTTGAAATTCTTTTAATTTTTCAATATATATATTTAATTGAAAAATTATCGAATACACAGTGCCCCTAAAAAGTATTTTAGGAAAAATAGAGGACTGAAAATTAAAAAATAGGGGACTTTTAGGGGACCATAAAAATTGGTTAAATGAAGGAAAAAGTTTAATTTCTATCTGGAAATTAGGGAAAAGTCAAATGTCAAATGTCAGTTTTCTAAAATTGAAAATGGCGGAACCAAAATGGTGGAAAATTTTTTTAAATAACGATCAAATTCGCTTGAAACTTGTTTCTTGGGGTTGTCAGTTTTTAAAAATTGAAAATAGTAAATGAAAAATGGTGAAGTTTTTAAAATTATAGTTTTCTTTCTTTGCGATTTAAGAAAAGTACGCGCATTTTCAAAAGAAGGTATACCTATCACTCACATTATATGCGATTATATCATTTACGTAATTCCACTTTTAAACACTTCTCAGAAGTAAGTCTTCATTTTAAATAGCACAAAGTATACGTATTAAAATATTACAAGGAAGCATGTGCACATTTAAAAAAGAATGAACGTCTGCAGCAGGCACAAAAAGAGAATGGATTGATGGATACAAATGATGACTTTTCGAATGCTAGTAGCAAATATATATTAAGTTTCTAGGAAGAAAGAGAAGTGAATTATATACATTGTGTTCCTATATCTAAATGAGGATTGTAAGAATAGATAACAAACTTTCACAGATATCACTTCCATTAAAAATATTACAACAAATTACCAAAAATCATTCCATACATTCCATTTATTTTAACTCGTTTTAATGATAAAAGGATTTTTGATCCCACATATATGGAATGTTTTATAAATTAGTTTTTGTTTTATAAACACTCGTGTTTCAACACAATTTATTATAATATATTACCGTAATAGACACATCGGACAAGTTGAATATTAATCGAAATCAATTATTCTCTAATCATTACAGAATTAGTCGAAAATAATGATCTTCAATTAAATGGATTTATCGATAGGCTGCCTTGTAATTAGTCATAAGTCAATGACGTTGCGCATGGCGAAAGAGAATATTTGTTTTTCTTATATATGCGAATAGAAAAAAATTTCACTGATGAGGAAATGATGATTTCCAAAAATAAAAAAATTTCCCTCTCAACGCGATTAATTGCCAAGCAACGATAGTATAAATGGTATAAATGGTATAAATGTGATTAATTAAAGTCGTAAATACTTGAGTGGCGCAAAAAGTGACGATTAATTACCAACTTTTTCACGAGTCATACACACTATACACTTGTGAATTTATCTTGGCTCATCATAAGATTTACATAAAGAAGAATTTAATATGGAACTTTGCGCAATATAGACACTAGACACTTGGTTAATTTTAATGTCTTGTGTTATGGGGAAAATAGGGAAAATATTGTGAAACTTGTACATTTTGCTTCGATTTGTATTTTTTATTTTTTTTTTTTCACATGATCCTCGCGAATTCTGTCAATCTCATCAGGTATATTGACAAGATCTGCTTGGATTAATTGCTTGTACGTCTAACTCTCGTGGAGTGTAGGGTGAAAGACTAAGCCGACACATATGTACATCAACTATGTGCCAGTGTACACTCTGAAAACAACGTAATGCTCCATTCGTACGATAAGCATCAATGTTTGAACGCCGAGTAATTTATGGCTTCTGTAACTTCGTCGCTTCTTGATACTTATCCCAGAAGGTGCTAACACGGTCTGGATTAATTCTCCCGCTGCATCGAGACGTTTGCAACAGTAACGTTCCCAATTAAAGAAAAGATAACTCACATCTATTCCTGGTTTTAAGAATAAAATCCCTAACATGGTAGTTGCCGATTATTATCACTTTCTACAATCTTCAATTTCATTTTTCTTTCTCACAAAAACATTATTCTGTTATTATTGTTGCAAAGGAATACTTTATATTGTACATGCGCATAGATTCAACATATAAAACAAATTACTTGGGTTCATTTGAACAAAATTTTAAAACAAGGGATCAGGGTTGCCACGCAACCTGGAAAACCTGGAAATTTCAGGGAATTTTATAAACTTTGAAAAAACCTAAAAAAAGTCAGGGAATTTTGATCGCAATCCTGGAAAATTATTGTTTTCTAAAGTCATTGTGCTTATTCTTGAAATCTAATTTTTCTTAAATATTTCAAAATTAATTCAATTTTAAAAAAGTTGCGTTTACAATTTTTCTTCGCAATAATATTCAATTTTTCAAAAGAATTATATTATTAAACAAAATTTGAATAAAATTCTTACGCAAACATTCAATTATTTTCATAAATAATTGAAAATAAATACTTCACTGGAATTCAATTATTTTCATAAATAATTGAAAATAAATACTTCACTGGAATTCAATTATTTTCATATATATAATCAAATTTTTTAAAGGGATTCAATTATTTTCATAAATAATAAAACTCATCGCAGAATTTCAATTATTGTTAATACAATTTTAATGGAATTTCTCGAAAAATGTAATTATTCTTAAAAATTTTATTAAAATTCATCAAACAAATCCAATTATTTTAAAAAGCCTTCCAATAATTTATTTATTATAATTTAATAAGTATTATTGTCAAGACATTTTTAATAAAATTTCTTGAAAGAATTAAATTATTTTCAAAAATTTTAATGAAATTCTATTTTTCTTCTAAATTTCTGAAATTTCTATTTTCAATTCAATTTTTTTCAAGATAATTTTAATAAAATTCTTCGTAAATATTTAATTAATTTCAATAATTTATCAAAATTCAATTATTTTCAATATCTACTGTTCCAATAAAATTTCACAAAAGAATTCAATTATTTAAAAAGAAATTTTAATAATATTCGTCTCTAGAATTCATTTATTTCAATTATCTTTATAAATAATAAACTTTTTCTCCAAAATTCAATTATTTTCAAAAATTTTAATAAAATTCTTGGCAAAATTTCAATTATTTTCAAAAACTTTTCTCAATTCAATCTAAATTTTTTTTTACAGAGATTCAATTATTTTTAATACAACTTTAATTTCTTGAAAAATGAAATTTCAATTATCTTCATAAATAGCAAAATTCTTGCCCGCAATTCAATTATTTTTAGGAATTTTAATAAAATTCTTTACAAAAATTCAATTATTTTTATATATAACAATATTCATCAAAAGAATTTAATTATTTTCAAAATTAATAAAATTCTTTGCAGAAATTCAATTATTTTCAAAAAAAAGTCTAAAAAACTTGTCAACATTTCAATTATCTTTATAAATGAATAGCAAAATTCAATTATTTTCATAAATAATAGTATTTATCAAAAGAATTCAATTATTTTCAAAAAAATTAATAACATTCATGGCAAAATTTCAATTATTTTCAAAAATTTATCTTTATTCAATGAATTTAAGTATTATTGTCAAGACATTTTTAATTAAATCTCTTGAAAGAATTAAATTATTTTCAAAAACTTCAATGAAATTCTATTTGACAATTCAATTTTTTTCAAAATAATTTTAATAAAATTCTTCGTAGAAATTTTATCAATTTTAATAATTTATTAAAATTCAATTATTTTCATTATCTACTATTTCAATTAAATTTCACAAAAGAATTCAATTATTTAAAAAGAGATTTTAATAATATTCTTCTCAAGAATTCAATTATTTAATAATTATTTAATTATCTTTATAAATAATAAACTTTTTCTTCAAAATTCAATTATTTTCAAAAATAAATTTTAATTTTAATAAAATTCTTGTCAAAATTCTAATTGTTTTCCAAAACTTTTCTCAATTCAATCAAATTTTTTTTACAGAGATTCAATTATTTTTAATACAATTTTAATCTAATTTCTTGAAAAATGAAATTATACTTTAAAAATGTTATTTAAATTCGTCAAAAGAATTTTAAGTACCTATTGAAAAATTTGTTGATAAAATTCTTTATGAGAGTTGAATTTTAAAAAATATTCAATTTTTCAATAAATTATTTATTTTTGTTTTTAAATAATTGAATTCTCGTAGGATTTTCTAATAAAAATTGATTTAAATATGAATTTCAGTAAAAATTTTAGATAATTGAATATTAAACTCTTTAAATTTGAATTAGTAAAAATGTTTTCTAATTTTAATGAGTGACTGACTTTTTGCTTTTGAATTAACAGATTTTAGTAATAAATAGTCGTTTCTAATTATTAAATTAGAAACAAAAATTTTTCTATTTTAATAGAAAAATTTACTAATTCAAAATCAAAAAGTCAGTCACTAATTCCAATTAGTAAACATTTTTACTAATTGAAATTTAGAGAAAAAGTATTATAGCGTGAATTTTTAGAAATAATTAAATTTTGAAATGGTTTCAAATTGAAATCTTTTGAAAAATAGAATTTTTCATACTTTTAACTGAAAATTGTGTAGATTTAATTTTTTTAAAAAACTTCACTTGAATCCATTAATTTGTTTTTGCACAAAATTTAACAAAAACATGTAAACACAATTTTTTTTTATAATTATCAAAAATACAAATTTTATATTTTTATTGTTTTTTTAATGAAATGGGCTGTCCAACGAACTCAGACTTCATTTCAAGACCTTCTCATTTTTCATGAGAATGTAAAAATAATACAACATTGCAAATGCAATGAATCGCTGAAAGCTTAAAACTAATTTTTGTAAAATTTTAACACATTATTTGATTAATCTGCTATAAAATTCGTGCGATCCCAAACAACTATTTATATTTTACTTTAATAAAAATTTGTCATTAGCACAAAGGTTCTAGTGTAATTGTTAATTATTTAGTTACTCTAGAGTACATTTATACTCATTTGTGGAAAGCCATAAACTTATAAGGCGATGAAATATAAAAAAGTAAATACGAAAGAAATTTAGAAAAAACAAAACTATTTAGAGCGTCTGATTTCATTGACATAAATTGAGAAATCAAGTATGTAAAGAAAAAGTGGAACTGACGAGTCTTCAGAAAATAAGAAGAAAAAGTAAATTCCATGTAATAAAAGAACTATGAAAAGAATGACAATAAAAGCGTCATTAATGTTTTTTTATTATAAAATCTTGTTTGATTAGGATGGCAATAAATGTTTATATATTTGTAATTTAAAGAAACGCTTCCAAAAATATTTATGTCAAATTTATGCCTTCTGTTTATAGTTATTGTTATACTAAAATTAATAAATTATACACTGTATTTTTGTAATTTTTCTAAAAATTATTACTATTGACTTGTAGCAACGTTGCTCGCAGTTAAACAAAACAAAATTTAACTATATATTTAAAATTAATGCACTTTTATGAAATTTATTACTCGGTGATTTTTTCGGCCCGTGTAGAAATCACCATGCTATGCCTAAAATGATTATTGGCCCTAGCTTGGACCTAACTTGGCAACCCCTTTTTATATATCCTAGGCTGGTCCTAACTTGGTACTAGCTAGGAGATCCAGTTATGACTTAGAAAAATTTTTAGGAAAATAAAGTGTCAAAATTGATACATGAAAAACATGTAAAAATTGATAAATATTCTCAATTAATATTTATAAAATTAATTGATAATCATATTTGTTTAAACAATTTATTGTTTGACATAAATCAGAAAATTATACAAATACTATAAAATAAAGTTAATTTATTAATTTATTAATTCAGCAATTGTTTAAACAAATAATTGTTATTTACTAACTTTTTACACAATCAACCTAGAAACTAGCAGTTTTTTCTAATTTTGCAATAAGTAAATACTCAGATTAGTTAATTGCAAAACTTTAAAAGACTACAAGTGTCTAGATGCTTTATTGTCTTAAGAATTAATAAATAACCACAATTTTTTGTTTAAATAAATGCTGAATTGTTAAAATTATAAATTATCTTCATATTTCACTACTCAAGTGTAATAATCGCAAAGTTAGATAAAAAACTGCAAATTTTTAAGTAATTTGTTACAAAAGTTAATAAAACAGCAAAATTTATTTATTTATTTAAACAGATACAGACTGCAATATAATTATCATTAGTAAAATATATTTCTAATTTCGTTCGCTGATTTTAAGTTTCGTTTAAGTTGGTGCTAAACACTAAGAGATATTGCAATTCGAATGTGGGCTGACCCACCCAGGTCCAACCCAGGACCTACCTGGGCTTCCTAGTTTCATTAGCAAAAATTTCTAAGTCCAAGTCTAAAAAAATTTTTGCAACAAAAAATTAATGCTTAAAATGATTTAGAATAATGAAAAACTTGTTTTTAACATAAATTTTTTTGACATTTTTTTAAAAAGTGGATTACCCGCTTAATTAATTAGGAAAAATTTCCAAGTCCAAAAGACGAATATTTTTTTTAGACCAAGAAATTAATGTTAAAAATGATTGAGAACAATGAAAAACCTGTTTTTAACGAAAATGTATAGATATTTTTTTTCTTGATATAATATAAAAATATTAATTTTTGAATTTTTATATTTGGATATTATTTTATTATTATTGTTGTTGTTAAACTATTTTTTTTATTTATTATTGTGTATTAGTGTCAATAATTACTATATTGAATCATCAAAAGCAAGTCCACAAGTCACTGACAATAAAAATTTTGATCACAACTAGTTTCATTAGCATAGTGGTTAGGGCGTTAGTCTCGTAGTCCGTAGGTCGTAGGTTCGATTCCCGCGTGCGTTAGATTTTATTTACTTCTTAGGTTTGCGTTTATTCCGATTTTTCTGCATTGTATTCGTATAAGTATGCAATTTAATGATTATATATACTGTAAAATAATTTAATTAACAAATTTCTAATTTTTTTATAATTTTTAATGTATATATTAGAGGAATATATATTAATCTCTACATATACTAACATTATTTATGAATTCGCTTTTGGTCATCACTTAATTAAAAAAAATTATAATTAATTAAAACTAATACTTATTATTAATAATTTAGGTTATTTCTTTAACAAATATTATTAACTAATTAAAATTATAATGAAATAGAAAATACTGTCTGAGATGGTCCTTTCTAGGTCCTAAAATGGACCCATAAACTGGTCCTAACTAGGCTCCCAAGTTAGGACCAGACTAGAATCGCATCACCACCCATTGTTGGTCCAACCTACACTGCCAACCTAGGACCAAGCTATTAACAGGGCAAAATAGGTAGGACCTGGCTAGGACCAATTTTCATTTTCCACACGGGGGTCGCTAATTATATTCGTAATTAGCGACCGAAAAAATCACCGAAGTCAGATTTTAAAAATTCAAAATGGCGTGTCCCTATATTTATATACACAGAAAAAACGATAATCTAATTTTAAGAAGCGCCTACTTAAATAGGAGCCAAGAATATCAATCTTATTGTAAGAATAATATTTCCTACTTAATTTAAGTGGGGCACTTAATTTAAGCGGAGAATATTCTTGGCTCCAATTTAAGTAGGAGCTTCTTAAAATTAGACTATTGTTTTTTCTGTGCATAAATCTATTATTTTGAAGTAAAAAATTAATCGTGCTTCTCTTCCAGTTTACCGAATTTAATATTATTTTTATATTCCTCTGGTATAAATGATTTTTTTGAATTAATTAACAGCTTCAATAAGAGAACAGACAAGCGAAAGTTTTTTTTTTTATAGATATATACATATATAGAATTTGGCGTTTCATTTTTAGTTGCCATGGGTATAAAAAAACTTTCTAAAATGTAATATTCACCTGCGGATGCACCATTTTGAAATCAGGTAGAATTTAATGGTTTAAAAAATTCATGACACTCGGAAACCTGAATCTTCAAGTTATTATAATCTCTTCAGCCTTTATATATATATATTGTGGTTTAACTTCAAAATTTATAATGGAAATACTTCAACACTTCAGCTTTTATATTTACGTAATATTTTTATAGCTTTCAAATGTAATTTCAAAGCATCATTTAAATGATATGCTGATGCAGTTGATGTATAAATCTTGTTTCTAAATTTGTTATTTTATTTTAAAATATAAAATAAATAATTTATACATAAAAAATAAAAATAATATATGAAAACTTTATTTTTTATTAGTTTATAAAAATAGAACTGTTTTAATTTAAATACAAAATTTTTTTAGTTTAATAATAAAAATTGGATGTATTTTTTAAAGTTCAATTATTATTATTGAATATCCAGTGTCAACACTCGAAAATCTTTATTTCAACGCTTTTGAAGGGGTAACCTTACTATTTTCTCAAAAATTATAATCAAATTCTTTCAAACGATTCAATTATTTTCAAAAAATATTCGAAATTCAATTATTTTCAATGGCTATAGTATTTTCATAAAATTTCGCAACAGAATTCAATTATTTAAAACAAATTAATATAATTCATCCAAAATTCAATTATTTTTGTAAATAATAAAATTTCCCCAAGAATGCAATTAATATTGAATTGCATTTTTGAAAAAATTTGGAAAAAATCAATTATTTAAGAAAATTTGTATACATCTTCACAATAATTCAATTACTTTCACTAATAATAACATTTACCAGTGGAAATTCAATTTTTAAAAAAAATTTTTTGATAAAATTCTAAGCAAGAATTTAATTGTTTTCAAAAATAATAAAACTAATCGACGAATTTCAATTATTTTTAATACTATTTTAAATTAATTTATAGAAAAATTCAATTATTTTCACAAATTACAATTTTACACAAGAATTCAATTATTTTAAATAAAATTTTCATAATATTTATTATATTTCGAAAAAATTAATTATTTAAAACAATGTTTATAAAATTCTTATGAAGAATTCAATTATTTTCAAAAATAACATAATTTTTCACAGAAATTCAATTCTTTTTAAACATTTTAATCAAATTTTTCGCAATAATTCAATTCAATTCAATTTTAATAAAATTCATCCAAAATTCAATTATTTTCATAAATAATAAAATTCTTTTCAGAAATGTAATTATTTTATATAATTTTAATAAAATTCATCCAAAATTCAATTATTTCCATAATTAATAAAATTCTTCTAAGCTATTCAATTATTTTAGAAAATTTTCATAAAATTCATCCAAAATTCAATTATTTCCATAATTAATAAAATTCTTCTAAGCTATTCAATTATTTTAGAAAATTTTAATAAAATTCATCCAAAATTCAATTATTTTAAAAAATAACAAAACTTTTCATAGAAATTCAATTCTTTTTAAACATTTTAATAAAATGTTTCGCAATAATTCAATTCAATTCAATTTTAATAAAATTCTTTTCAGAAGTTCAATTATTTTCATAAATAATAAAATTTATCCAAAATTCAATTATTTCCATAATTAAAAAAATTCTTCTAAGGCATTCAATTATTTTAGAAAATTTTCATAAAATTCATCCAAAATTCAATTATTTTCAAAAATAACAAAACTTCTCATAGAAATTCAATTCTTCTTAAACATTTTAATAAAATTTTTCGCAATAATTCAATTCAATTCAATTTTAATAAAATTCTTTTTAGAAATGTAATTATTTTATATATAATTTTAATAAAATTCATCCAAAATTCAATTATTTTCATTAATAATAAAATACTTCTCTAGAATTTAATTATTTTAGAAAATTTTCATAAAATTCATCCAAAATTCAATTGTTTTCAAAACTAACAAAATTTTTCACAGAAATTCAATTCTTTTCAAACATTTCAATAAAATTTTTCGCAATCATTTAATTCAATTCAATTTTAATAAAATTCATCCAAAATTCAAATATTTTCATAAAATGATAAAATTCTTCTCAGAAATTTAATTATTTAAAAAAATTTTAATAAAATTCATCCTATATTCAATTATTTTCAAAAATAACAAAGTTTTCACAGAAATTCAATTCTTTTCAAACATTTTAATAAAATTTTTCGCAATCATTTAATTCAATTCAATTTTAATAAAATTCATCCAAAATTCAATTATTTTCATAAAATGATAAAATTCTTCTCTGGAATTCGTCGACTCTGGTCAAAATTTTAGAAACCTTGACAATGACAAAAATATTTAAAAACCTGAAAACGCATATATTTTTGCCATTGGCCATGATTTTCCAGGTTTTGGTAATGGTCAGAATATAAAAATTTTTATGTTTTAAACTATATTTCTGTCGCCGGCAATCAATGGTTTGCTAGATTATGAGTTGTTGGCCAAGGTTTCAAAGTATTAGTGCTTGATTACTTTGGCTAAAGTCATTGGCAATATAGTTTGTGAATAATAGTGCGAGCATGCACAAAGAAAAAATTTATCATTTTTCTCGTCATAAATTTTTAAACAGTAATTCGATAATATTTATTGTATTAGGAAAAATAAAGATTTTGTAAACTGTCAATAAACAAAAGCATTATTCATTATTAACATTCGAAATACATTTTATACAAATTCACCGTACCATTTAACATAATTTATAATTTCTCATTAGAAATTTTATCAGTGTCATAATATTTTATTCTCACATATTGGACAACTTTCAAAAATGATGTAATGCAAAATCTTTCTTTTTTCTCTCTAATAATACACAAACTATTAATTTAATCCATTAATATAATCGATTTTCCAATGAGAGTTTGACTTTTGCATGAATAGGTTTTAGTCACGAAAGATGATACATAGTTAAAGAGGCGCATTTACGAGTCGTTTAAATAGAAAAAAAGAAGAAGAAGAAGAAGAAGAAGAAGAAGAAAAAACAAAGTAATAAATAGACCCTCTTGGGGTAATTGATTGTTACTATGAAGTTGGAGTAGAACAACAATTGTTGTGTTGCAACGAGATGAATGAAAAGCTGTACGGGTTTGTCAGTGATGTAGGTCAACGAACCGAGTAAGCTAGAGGAATCTCTAACTATTCCGCTACCTTGGAAACTTTGAATTTTTTCAACAAAGGTCCCCCAGCTTGGACATTGCACGATCGATCTTATATATAGTCGAAGGAACCTCCGAGTATTCGCCTCTCATCCAGAAAGCACCTCTAATCGTTCATGCGGTAATCTTCTGTTCTGTGTCCCACTTAGCTCGTGGATAGCGTGGGATAGGCCCTTGGGAGATAATAATTACACATCGTGTTACTGCCCGACCTACGGGTATACCGACATGATATCCTAGGTTACTGTCTTGCATTCTCACCTCTTCTTCTTCTTCTTCATCTTCTTCATCTTCTTTGGCTTTTAACACACAGAAAAAACGATAATCTAATCAGGGTGTCTACTGGTCCTTGAAGTCCTGGAATTCCTGGAAATGTCCTGGAATTTGAAAAAATGTCCTTAAAAGTCCTGGATTTTACATATTTTGCTTTTCAATATTGAATAATTTAAAAATTTTATTCAAATTTAAAAAAATAATTTTTTTGACCTGCATCAAAAAATAATTTCAATTTGTCGTTTGATTAAAGAAACTGGTATCTACAATAATGATTTTTAACTCTTTTTATAATAAAATAAATATTTTTGTTCAAGTAGGTTAATTTAAATTATGTTAATCGTATAATATGAAATAATATTACATGCACAGGGTTGCCAAAAATTTTAATTTTGTTTTTCCCTGACTTTTCCCTGATTTCCAGACAAAATTTTCACTTCTTCCCTGACTCAGAAGAACATTAATATTACTTCTTTTTTAAATAAATATTTAATCATTATTATTTTTCTATATAGAAATTAAGATTCTCAAATTCAATAACTTATGAGAATATTTATAATAAAACATGAGTCTTCGACTCGGAGTAATCGATTTCCTCATGTTTTATAATAAATTTAAAATGACAAAGTAATAAAATCATTATTTTATTTCACAAGAATATTGTAACTATAGATTCAAATTTTCAAAAATTTTAATTCGAAACCCTTTTCAAAATTCAATTATTTCTAAAAATTCACGCTATAATGTTTTTAATCTTTTTAATATTCAATGATAATTTAAAATTTTAAGTGAAATTCATTTTTTAATCAATTTTTATTAGAAAATTTCCCGAGAATTCAATTATTTAAATACAAATATAAATAATTTTTTCAGTAATTGCATGTTTTTTAAAATTGAATTTTTATGAAGAATTTTATCACAATTTTTAATAACAATATTGAATTCTTTTGGCGAATTTAAAAAAAAATTGTAAGAATAAATGCAATTTTCTATCATTTTATTTAAAATTTTATAAAAATAATTGAAATTCTGCGATAAGTTTTATTATATATTTATGAAAATAATTGAATTCTTGCAACGAATTTTATTAAAATTTTTTTTAAAGAATTGAATTCCAGTGAATAATTTTATTTGTAAAAATAATTGAATTCCAGAGAGAAAAATATTATTATATATTTATGAAAATAATTAATTTCTTGTGAAGAATTTTATTTAAATTTTTTTAAATAATTGAATTTTTCAGAATTTTTAAAAACTTTTTAAAAATAATTAAATTCCATCTAGAAATTTTAATAAAAAATTAAAAATAATTGAAATCTGACAAAGAATTAAAAAAAATTTTTTTTAAATAATTGAATTCCTGTCAAAATGTTTATTTTTGAAAGAATTTTATTAAAATTTCTTAAATAATTGAATTGTTCAGAAGAATTTGATTTTTTACGAAAATAATTGAATTGTTTCGAAGAGTTTTACAAACATTTTTGACAATAATTGTATTCCTATATAGTAAGAATGTTATATTTTACGAAAATAATAGTATTCTATGATTAATTTTATTATAATTTTTCAAATTTATATTTAAAGCATTTTATCAACATTTTTTTAAATAATTGAATTCCCATAGAAAAATGTATTATTTGTGAAAATAATTGAATTCTTAAGAAGAATTATTGTATTGAAAATAATTGAATTGTATAGAAAAACTTTATTAAAATTGCAATTTTATTAACTAAATCTTGTAAAGAATTTTGTCAAAATTTTTTTAAATAATAGAATTTTTAAAAGAATTATAATATTTAAATTTTTTGAAATAATTGAATTTTTTAGAACTATTTTTTTCAATTCTCTGAATATATTTGAATTCTTTCGAGAAGCTTCATTAAAAAATTAAAAATAATTGAATTCTTGTGAAACTTTTATTAAAATTTTGTTTAAATAAATGAATTATTTTGGAAAATTATATTAAAATAGTAGATATTAAAAATAATTGAAATGACGAAAATTTTTGAAAATAATTGAAATTTTGACAAGAATATTTTAATTAAATTATTTGAAAATAATTGAATTTCGGAGAAGAATTTTATTATTTATAAAGAAAATTAAAATTTTGACGAGAATTTTAAAAAAATTTTTGATCATAATTAAATTTGTGCGTCGAAGTTTATCACTTTTGAAAAGAATTAAATTTCTGGAATCAGTTGTTCTTCAAATTTCAAATTGAAACCTTTGAAGTTCATCTATATTTATGAATAGATTGTAAACGCAACTCTTTTGAAATCCAATGAATTTTGAAATTTTTAAGTAAAATTATTCATTAAATAATTTATAAATAATAATTTTATGATAGTTCTTTAAGAATTAAGTTATTTAATATTTAATTAAGTTATTTAAATAGAGATTATTGTCATAGAAATAGAAAAAATTGAAGGTTTTTGTATTATAATTTTTGCCAATTTCATAGTTTATGAGGCAAACAAAAAAAGACTCAAAAATTCAGAATTTTCTTATAAATTCTAAAAATTTAATTTTTTTCAGTACTTTTAATAAAAATCCCTGACTTCCCTGACCTGTGGCAACCCTGATTCTGACACATTAAGCTTGTAAGCTTGCTCTGACCTTAATTTGTTCCTCCCATCGGAACCTATTTCATTTTCTTATGCGAATCCTCTATTTTAATAAAGATAATCGAAAATTTAAGTTTACATATAAATATGGTAATAAAAAGTTGGAAAAAAAATTGCACGTGTGGAAATAAGCAATATCCAATAATTTTCATATTTATTTCGCATATTAACAACGTCTCTATCAATAAGGTACTCAAAGAAACTTTTCTCCCACGCCCTAACGTGCCTCGCCACGTGTAGCTTGATGGTTTTCTACTCCATTAACTACTTAAAGCGTTGTGCATTCGTGCGATCAAACACACTTCCCTGTAAAGTATCACAGTAAGTGGCGCTTCTTTAATTCACTTGTGGTCAAATCTACAGGTTTTATCTTCTCATTCATGACAATCTTTTTTGAAAAAAAGTCGTAGGTACTCAATTTTTCCTTTTTATTTATAAAGTATAAATTTTTGTCCCTTCTCCTGGCCATATATTGATCATGGACTGCCAGGGGTTAATATATTTTAAATTTGCAAATTTTCAAAAAAGGGAAAAACTCCTAAATAACGTTAAGCGAATCTAACATCAGATTCAGTCTAAAGTTATACCTCAAAAATACTGATGTAACTTAGTAATTTTTAAAAAAATCCACCATTTTGAATTTCGTAAAACAAAATATGAAGTTTCATATTAAGAATCAGCTCTGCGGCGTTAATTCCCGCGCATAAAATCACGTATGGGACAAGATGTAATTTCTCTCATGTTTGATTAACAAACCCGAGATATATTGACGGTTTTACTGTTCTTGAAAATGGAAGAAATTAAATCAAACATGTTTTAATGCGTAGAATGAACGCACTTTCACGCGCTGGGCAAAATTACAAGTGCCAAGGTTCACGAACGATACAACGAGATGTGCTTAATGATCAATTTTCTAATACACGAACACACATATATATATATGATAAAACTTTAGTTATTTCTTGTAATGCTTACGTAAATTTTAACGAGGTACGATCGAAACGACGGAAATTTCTTCTTCACTCCTGACTCTTCGTTCCTTATTACACATACCGTATTATAGATACTGGTTTAACATGCTCGTGTATCGTATTTGTTACACATGAGGAAGCTTAAACTCACCCACAACTTTTTTTTTCTATTTTTTTTATCATGTATTCATTAATAAATAGTACTTGATAATTCTAATAATCGTTACGATTTATTTAAAGTCTTTATATAACACCTTACGCTTTGATGATTTAATGTGCTTTTTTCCAAATAAATAATAACAGATTAGGTATTTCATCTTTTACTGTATATTATTAAGGGGTCTACCCACTTTAGACGCGCTAAAAAAAGGATATTTTTGAAAAAAAATTTCAGGTTTACATTGAGGCTTCAGATCTTAACCCATTTAGTCCCAAAAGTTCATTTTTTTCTCTTTACATTTGCACTTACCATTTTCAAAGATGGTGGGCTAAAAAAATGTTCACATCGTGTTTCTTATGTATTTTTTCGTCCTCTTTCAAAATCTGCAAGAAAATTTATCTTTTGACTTAAGGATTAAAAGTTATGTTTGTTTAAACAAAAAAAACACAACATTTTTTGGTTTTTTTTTCATTAAAACTATATTTTTGATTGGAAGTCCCTTACTATTCTCTTAATGAATCTTTGAGGTGAAAATTATTGACCACAATTATTTAACAACTTTCTAAACAATTGTTATAAACAAATTTTAAATTCAAAACAAGTAAACAAATTACATTTTAACAACAATTGAATATAAAAAAATAGTTTTTTCCATTAATATCCTTTATTCTATGTCATTTCTATTGTTAGAGTAATGCCAATACCAGCACTTTACCTTCAGTTATTGTAAATAAATAATTTGTTTATAAGAATTGTTTATAACTTTGTTAAAAATATTTAGAATTAAATTTAAGATTCAAGATATATGAACCCTATAGAAAATAGGATATTAAAAGAAAAAACTGTATTTTTATATTCAATTGTTGGTAAAATGTAATTTGTTCACAACAATTGTTTATAACTTAATTAAAAAATATTAGTAGGTAAATTAAAGTTTCAAGATTCATTAATCCTATTATAGAAAAAAAAACGAAATATTTACATGTTTACTTGTTGTTAATTTGAAATTTGTTTATAACAATTATTTAGAAAGTTGTTAAATAATTGTGGTCAATAACTCAAATTATTATTTTAAATATATTTTTAAATAATTTTTGAAAGTTAATAGGTTTTAATGTATACAATTGAAAAATGTCCAAATAATTGCAATTCGGTAAAATCTTTTAAAAATATTAAAATATATAAAAATAAATAAATATATTAAATATAAAAAATTAAATTAAATTAATTAATTTTAATTAAATTATTAAATATATTTATTATTAAATTTCTTGACAGTTAATATTATCTTTTACCGAGTGATAAATTCTACTACTTAATCTTTTAAAAATAATTGAATTAAATACAAAAAAAAAATAATCAAACTTTTATGAAGAATTTTAATTTTAAATATGAACATGCGATTTCTTCAAAATTTTAATAAGTCTAAAAAAGTAAATTTTTAAAAATTTTAATTTATTTCGTTCAAAGTTAATTATTTATGAAAAAAAATAAATCTAATGAAAATGAATCTTAAAAAATTATAATGAAATAATTAAAAGACTCAGTTTTTTAAAAATATTGCAATGTAATTCTTCGAAAATAATTGAATTTCTTTAAAGAATTTTTGTAGGTATACAATTTAAAAAAAAACGAATTTTTTTGTTGAATTTTTATTATTCTTTGTACGTATTTAAATTATTTGAAATTATTTCGAAAATAATAAATTGAGTTTTAAAATATTAGAAGCTTAAAATTCTATAAGAATTACTTTCTTCAAAAATATTTGAATATAATTTTTAGAAGCTAATTTGCAATTATAATTCTTCAAAAGTTAATTTTCAAAAATTTTAAGAAAATTCTTGAAAAAATCAATTATTTTCTGTTAAATTTTACAAAATTCTATATTATTATTATTCAAAAATTTAATTAGAAAAATTATTCAAAAATAAATTGAAACATTTGTCTATATAGTGAAACTTTTCACACTATTTAAAAATCAAAATAAGTTCCATTTTTCACCAAAACTGTGGTTTTTTGTGGCAAAATTTGTAAGAAAAGTCGAAAAAGTCGTAATTTTTCAAAATATGGCGAAAAAAGTAGCATTTTTGAAAATTGTTGAAAAAAGTCGTAATATCTGAGAGCTGATATTAAAAAAGAGCTTTTTCCGAAACTGCCGCAAATAACTCCAATGATGAAAGTTTTTAAATACCTAAAATTCATCGAAAACGACTGAAAATTCTTACTCGAAGGTTTTTTGTGTAGCTGAATTCAGAAATTGATGTCAAATTTTCAAAATTCAAAATGGCGGCCAAAAAAATTAGAAGTTGTCGGATTAAGCTGAAAATATTTTCTATGGGGTTTTTGGGGTCCCTGAATTTAAATTTGATGTCAGATTTTTAAAATTCAAAATGTCGGAATAAAAATGGAGGCTAAAAAAATTAAAAATTGTCGGTTTATGCTGAAAATGTTTACTACGGGGTTTTTGGGGTCGCTGATTTGAAATTTGATGTCAGATTTTCAAAATTCAAAATGTGAACCAAAAAATGAATAACAAAAGCAAAAAACCACATTTTTAAATGTTCCAACCGAGTTTTCCCCCATTTTGACTTTATAAAAAAAATGATCATATTGTATACAATAGACTAAAGTATCCAAGTGTATTTTTCATAAACTAGTACATAGGCACGAATTATTTATGATGTTCAGACTGCGGACTTTAATTGAAAAATTATAATTAATAGACTCCTGTTTTGATAAAATGTTAGTGAAATCATTAAATTGAGCTTTTTTTGATGCACTGTAAGTATCATCATTGAGTACTAAATAACAGAGGGGCATTAGTTGTAGTGATGTAATTTCAAATCATGTTTTTCAAAACTTTATTAGACACGACTATCCGGGCGTGACACACTGATCGTGTATTACATGTTTTCCGTGATGTGAGTATATCTTTATATATAAATTTTTTTTACTAAAAAAAAGACATGCACCATATTTGCAAAAAATTATACTAAAACTTTGTAATATTTTATTAAATAACAAAAAATTAATAATTAATGAAACACAATGCCCAATCAAGTGGCGAATCAGTTTCCCAATTTCTCTCAGCGCTAACATAATTTACTATACACGAGATAATCTTTCTTGTTATATTATTTCAAAGAATATCGAGGATTTTGTTGAAAAAGTATTCAGAACAAAAAATTAAATGATCGGAAAGACTAAAGACAACGAACAATATAATGAAGAGAAGTCGTGCTCTGCAGTTCGACTTTGGTGGTCGGATAGACTTTAGCTCTTTTATTCTAAGAAACATGAGATGTGATAGTGAGTAGTAGTAATTTTTTTTTAAAATAAACTTTTATACATGTAAGACAGAAACTTTAAGTATCAATTAAAGTTACTTGAGACAGTTGAACAATAAATTTAATTTTAATACAAAATATCAGGTTTTTATAATATATTTTTTGGCCCACAGATTTTATCAAAAGATCAAAACAATTATTTTTAATAATACCAGGCCTCGAATATTATACATGACTTTCACGACTATTTTCAAAAATGCGACTTTTTCCACATAATTTCAAAAATTGCTACTTTTTCGACTTTTTTTAATAATAATAAGAATAATAATAAGAAAATCTTTCATAATATCTTATATTATATTTATAAATTGTGCTAATTTAAACGAAAATTTTTAAACTTTGATTAAGAATATCTTTTATTTATATATATAGTCTCATGAAGTTTTATCGGAATGATGAAAGATAAGTTAAAGAGAGAAAGAGAGCTTAAAAAGTAAATTGAAGTTTTGAAAAATGAAGAGGTCCAGAAGTAAAAGGAAGTTGCATGTTATTAACTTTGCCATGGTTACATAATTAAAAAAAATTTTCACTTTGTAAAAAAAGAAATACATGTATGCGGAATGTGGTTAATTTTTTATGATAATTTGTCTGTCTTGAAAATAAATTCATTTCTTGAATGTAATTCATCAAGACAGAGTTTTTTGGGGAACACTGCGGGTATATCGTTCAGAATACTTTAAAAATTTCAATTTACATAATCTGTATAACGTGTTTTTTTTAATCCGTCGTGTATAAGGTTCAAAATTGTAACACTGAGCGGGTGTTTTCCAAAAACTTGCACTCATTGAAGTTTTACACCATAAATCATTGCTTCATACAATAAAAAAAAAATTATTTGATTATAAATGTTTTAAAAAATATTTATTTGCTTCAAGTAACTTGAATTATTTGAATCCTATTTATTTGAATCAAATAAATCTTAATTGGGACAAATTCAATAATTAATTAAATAGCAACTAAAAACTACTATTTCTGTTTTTTTAGACAATTTCCACTACTTTAAATTCGCCAATACCAGAAGTTAAAAAACTATTCTAAAAAATTATAACAAATTCTTTAAAACTATTCAATTATTTTCAAAAAATATTCGAAATTCAATTATTTTTAATATCTAGTATTTTCGTAAAATTTCGCAAAAGAATTCAATTATTTAAAATAAATTAATATAATTCATCAAAAATTCAATTATTTTCGTAAATAATAAAATTTCCACAAGAATGCAATTAATTTTGAATAGCATTTTCAAAAAAATTTCGAAAAAATCAATTATTTAAAAATTTTTTTATACATCTTCACAATAATTCAATTACTTTCACTAATAATAACATTTACCATGGAAATTCAATTTAAAAAAAAAATTTTTTGATAAAATTCTAAGCAAGAATTTAATTATTTTCATAAATAATAAAACTAATCGAAGAATTTCCATTATTTTTAATACCATTTTAAATTAATTAATAGAAAAATTCAATTATTTTCACAAATTAGAATTTTACACAAGGATTCAATTGTTTTAAATAAAATTTTCATAATATTTATTATATTTCGAAAAAATTAATTATTTAAAACAATGTTTATTAAATTCTTATAAAAAATTCAATTATTTTCAAATATAACATAATTTTTACAGAAATTCAATTCTCCTTGAACATTTTAATAAAATTTTTCGCAATAATTAAATTATTTTCGTAAATAATAAAATTCTTCTCAGAAATTCAATTATTTTAGAAAATTTTAATAATATTCATCCAAAATTCAATTATTTTCAAAAATAACAAAACTTTTCATAGAAATTCAATTATTTTAGAAAATTTTAATAAAATTCATCCTATATTCAATTATTTTCAAAAAGAACAAAATACTTCTCTGGAATTTCATTATTTTAGAAAATTTTAATAAAATTCATCCAAAATTCAATTATTTTCGAAAATAACAAAAATTTTCACAGAAATTCAATTCTTTTTAAACATTTTAATAACATTTTTCGCAATAATTCAATTCAATTCAATTTTAATAAAATTCATCCAAAATTCAATTATTTTGATAAAATAATAAAATTCTTTTCAGAAATTTAATTATTTTAGAAAATTTTAATAAAATTCATCCTATATTCAATTATTTTCAAGAAGATCAAAATTTTTCACAGAAATTCTATTCTTTTTAATATAATTTTATAATATTTGCTCAAAAAATTTAATTTCAATTCCTGTTAAAAATCAATTATTTTCAAGTATTTTAATAAAATTGTTCGAATGAAATAAATTATTTTAAATACAACTTTAATTAAATGTTTTTGAAACAATTCAATTATTCTTTTAAATTTTAATAAAATTCTTATCAAAAATTCAATTATTTACATAAATAATTCTTTGAAAGAATTCAATTATTTTGATAAATAACAAAATTATTCCCGAAAATTCAATTATTTTGATGCATTTTAATCACATTCTTTGCGAAATTCAATTATTTTCATAAATAATAAAATTCATCTCAGGAATTCAATTATTTTCAAAATTTTTTTTTTTTTTTTTTTTTTTTTTTGCTTAGAGAATTTTGGGAAATCTGCCTACAGTTACCTTGGATTTTGCACTCCGAAATTATGTGCGGGGGTGGTATAATAAAACGAAAGGAAATATAAAAAAAAAGAAATTAATAAATAACATAATAAATTTAATAAACTGGCGACCTACTGCCAGCCCGACCCACTAAATCACTAAAAAAATTTTTTGTAAAAATCTTTGTAAGAATTCAATTTTTTTCATGAATAATACAAATTTCTCAAGAATTCAATTATTTAAATTAGAATAAATTTGCATATAATTAGTCGAAAGAAATTATTTAATAGTTTTTATAAAATTCTTCACAAGAATTAAATTATTTTTATAAATTTTTTAATTCTTTCATGAATAATGAAATTCGTTGCAGGAATTGAATTTATTAGCAAGATAAGAAAGAAGTAAATATTTTTGATGAAAATTAGAAAAAAGTCAGGAAAATAAAAAATATGGAATGGAATTTTTGTCAGTTTTGTAAAAAGTGTCTAAAACGAGTTTTCTTGGTGTAGTCAAGTTTAATTTTTCAATAGCTACTTATTTTATTAATTTTTTTAGTTTGAAAGCTACTTTTTGCTGCTTTTTTAAAATTAATTATCGAGTGCGAAGTCTGACATTGATTTAACACAAATAATAAGTTATTTGAAATAATTAATTAATTTATTTCACTCAATTAATTGGATATTTGATATAAATAAAAACTATTTGACATAATTAATTTATTTTATCGCTTCAAGTAAACTAAAATGATGGTTTTATATTCAAATTTCAAATCTAATTTTTAAATAAAACTATTGTGGAGAATGTTCTATACATATTTACCAAATTGGCGACTATTGTATTATTTGAGAAATTATCAATCTTTAAAATCCGATTGCGAATGGAATTTTGTCTGAATTCTAATTACGGTCGAAATTATATCGAAAATAAAGTGAAATTTTGGTAAAAAATTGAAGGAAAGGAAATTATTATCGGAATCTTAATGAAATTTACAGTCGAAATAAAAATTAGTTGCTTTGGAAATCGTTTAATAAATAGTTAACAATTTTTAACTTTTTTTTCAGTTAATCGCTAATACTTTGCAAGCGAGTTTCCTTTGTGCTTGAAAAACACACATTTTACATACACCTCTCGTGTGCACACTTCATACTCAACAATGGAATCAAGTAAACATGCGTGGAAAGCAGACACACAAACTCTGTCTACTTTCATTGAAAGAACCCTTCATCTTTATCGACTATATAGACTCGATGAAATATAAGCATCCTTACTAGTGTTTTCATTCCATCTACTTCTTACTTCTTGTAAGATACAAGTCCCCTTGGTATTACAGTACAACATAAATTCGTCCTTTGTACTCTCATCTCTTGTGTCATCATCGATGGCCTCTGCCTATCGAGCACCATCTCCGCATAGTAATTGAATGTCCTTTTTCCAAACCCGCACGTGGTGCAATCGCCAATAACAGTATCGCGTCGTCGCATTCTCTCTCTCTCTCTCTCTCTCTCCTCATACAAAGGGACGCGAATTTCTTAATATTAGACGTTAAATATATTATTCTAACTTATTAAATTATTATCTATTTAGGCTCAATGCACATTAAATCATATATGCAAGCCGACTGACTTCGAGTCGTAGATTTACCTGTCGATAAAATATCATAATTTATATGAAAAATAAATAAGAGACACGATAAAGGCCAATTTAACAGTAATTTTAGAAAAGCATTATTTAGAAAAATTAACTTTATGTTAAGTGATAATAATAGATATCAATTATTAAATGAAAATCCGGTAATTTTAATTCTTTTACACAGAAAAAACGATAATTTAATTTTAAGAAGCGCCTACTTAAATAGGAGCCAAGAATATCCCCTACTTAAATTAAGTGGCCCCACTTAAATTAAGTAGGAAATATTCTTACAATAAGATTGATATTCTTATATTGTAAGAATATTTCCCACTTAATTTAAGTGGTTAATTAATGGTTAATGATTCTATATTTTATTTTCCTGAATTTTTCCTAATTTTTATCAAAGAATATTTACTTCTTTCTTAACTTGCTAATAAATTCAATTCCTGCAACGAATTTCATTATTCATGAAAGAATAAAAAATAAAAAATTTATAAAAATAACACAGTGCAACGCATAAAATGTGCACTAAGTTTTGACTTCAGTTTCTGAAAGTACTTATCGAAACTAGCAAAAACCTATTTCAGTTTTGCTTGATTAGCTCGGATTTGAATTTTATCGACATTTGAATTTTCAAATTTTTCGGTTTTTCTAATACGAGCGGTTGGGAACTCTGTCTATTAAACGTTTATTACACAAAATTCGCAATTGTCATAATTTGAAAAGCAATAATCCCTCTTTAAATTCTGATAAAGAAAAAAAGAATTTGGTCAAAAATTGTTCGAGTTATGAATTTTTATTTGATTTTTTCACATTTTTCGGTTTTTTGATAAAGCGGGTGGAAACGCTATGGCTATTAAAAGTTTATAAAAAAAATTCGCAATGGTCACCATTTGAAGAGCAGTAATTCGTCCCTAATTTCTGACATTGAAAAAAAAATTTGGTCGAAAATTGTTCGAGTTATGAATTTTTGTCGTACTTTTTCAAATTTTTCTTGTTTTTGATCCGGGCGGGTGAGAACGCTGGTTATTAAATTTTTCTTTTTTAAAATCGCAATGGTCACATTTTGGAGAGCAATACTTTCTCTTTAATTTCTGATAAAGAAAAAAAAATTTAGTCAAAAATTGTTCCAATTATGGTTTTTTTTTTTACTTTTTCACATTTTTCGGTTTTTTGATACGGGCGGGTGGGAACGCAGGCTAATACAAATTTATAAAAAAATTTCGAATGATCACAATTTGAAGAGCATTAATCCGTCTTTAATTTCTGCCCAAGAAAAAAAATTTGTTCAAAAATTGTTCAAGTTATGAATTTTTTTTTACTTTTTTTGAAACTCGAACAATTTTTGACCAAATTTTTTTTTCAATGTCAGAACATAGTGAGGAATTACTGCTCTTCAAATGGTGACCATTGCGAATTTTTTTTATAAACTCTTTTAATAGCCATAGCGTTTCCACCCGCTTTATCAAAAAACCGAAAAATGTAAAAAAGATATTGGTATTTTGTGAATAGTACCTAATATTCAACTTATATTAACGAACTTTCGTTTAGTTTCATGAATTCAACATAGAATCAGAGGCGATCAAATTTTTTTTAGAGGTGTCAGAAAAAAACGTTTTCTGGATTTTTAAGTTTTTCGATCATTATTTTTGAGTCTTAATTTATCTGGCAAATTTTTTGTTGTTGCTATTGGATGTCCTTCTTCGAAGTACATGTCAGGAATTTCAAGTAATTATTTATTATTTAGAGCTTTATTAATTGCAATTTTTGATTAAATCGAATCTCTAAATATCCATTTAACATTATCAATACTTCCTTTTGCTATATAATACTTTCTAAATAGTTTTTTTTCAACTGTTACCTTATGTCTACCTTATGTCCACTTTAAGGGGGGGGGGGGTAAGGTTTGTTTCGTCTAAAAAAGACCTTTTTTCATGAATTTTTTTAGAAGAAATTATTGCTGTCGATTTATTTTACATATTATTATATGATAGTGTAACATTTGAAGAATATTAAAAAAAATTTTGTTAAAAAATAGATAGAAATAACGAAGTTATTGCAGATCTCCGCAGGTGCCTAGAAAAAAAGTGTTTGTGCGGTGACCAGCCTACAGCATCACTGGATCAACTAAAACCAAAAAGTGAAAATGTTTTGTTTAGTTTATTACTCTATCTCTCAAGTGACGAAGAGTTTTTTTAAATTTTTCAATTTTTGACACCATTTTGAAGTCAAAATGACGATTTTTGACGAAAAAATCGACCTATTTGTTATTGTAGAATTGTTAATAATTTTAAAAAATTTAAAAACTCGACGTCACTTGAGAGCTATTTATATGTAGAATAAGTGTACAAAATTTCAAAACGATCGGTTCAGTAGTTTTTCCGGTAAGTTGGTCACCGACTTTAAAAATGACACTTTTGGGAAAATAGATTTAAAGTTTTGTACACTAAAAAAATGAAAATATCTTTAAAAAGCTGGACTTTCTTATAAAATACGTACGTATCAACATCGATGCTGGGTCCATACAGAACGTCATCTAAGGCAGCTTTTTGCTCCTTTCTACGTAAAATTCTGCCTTCTTTGGTCAAAAAAGGCGCGCCAAACTAAGTTAGAGGTACGGTCATAACCTACTGTAACTTCGTTAGTTTTGCTCTGAATGGTCTAAAAATTTAATACAATATTCTTCAGATATTGTAGTTTCAGTAAAAAAAATAAAAAAAAATGGAAAAAAAAAGTTGTCAAACCTTACCCCCCCCCCCCTTAAAAGTGGACATATAGTAAATCCAAATCTGGCAGGATAGCTGAATCGATCTTGTACTTTTATGAAAAATAGTTTTTGGGAAAAATAAAAATAGACGCGTCTCTTTGTTTTCATAACATATTTTCTCGACAAATAAACTTACGAGATGAAGTTAGTCGGCCTGCATATATGATTTAAAGTATGAATTCGTCCATTTTGGTAAAACCAAAGAATGATATTTTGAAGGTGAATTTTTACTCAGTGATGAATGGGACTTTTCTTGAGTTGAGAGAAATGATAAAGAAAAAAAAGGAGACGAGACAATGGTAGTGTGGGCGCAGCATCTCGAATCCTAACACGAAGTGATCCCATATTCCGTTCTCTTTCATGATGCCCTCTCTTGAAACAATTTTCTTCTCCCGTTGTTGTTTTCTCCATTATAAAGTCGCTTGACTTCATGGAGGAGAGCTCGTAGCGTCGACCCGACCGGGTCGTTGGTGGCGCTCCTTCTTCGGGCCGGTCTCACCTCACCTGCACCTCGCAGGCATTTCTTCTTTTATCTCCTAGGCGTCTCGGAGAGCATCGCTTCTTACGAAATCCCAGAAGTCTCCTAGTCCCATCCCTTTTTCTACTTCTCATTCTCCGCCGCTCTTCCTCCGAACCCCCTGAGACGTACCCACTCGCCATAGCTATCGACGTGTCCCCCGCACGATTGCATTGTACCTTTATAACAGGGTTATCGGGGGCACGATTGTACTCTGCTGCGCGACTATTAAACATATTACATGCACACGTCTCAGCGATTCTCCGAGCTCTTATAGAGCATTATACAATATTCTGCTTCTGTATTCTCACGTAATATACATATATATATATATAATTATACATCTCGAAAATCCCACTCCAAATTTCTACGAAACTGCATTAAAAATATTTTTGTATTTTCGCTTGGAAAAATTCACTATTAAATTAAATTTGTTGAAATACGAAACACTTTTAAACGTAAGGGGTCGTTTATGTATCATGTGGACAGTTTTGAGGGAGGGGGGTGGTTTGTCAAAAATCCACGATTGTCCACGCCCTACTGACAAAAGACGACCATAAATACGAGTCTCATACATATTAAATATAGCTACAAATATACACATATTACTATTTCTGTAAAAAAATTGTCATTTTTATTATAAAATTATAGAAGAAATTGAAAAGACTTTACCTTCAGTTTTTTAAAATTAAAATGTTTAAAAGTATCATTACCAACTTGTAGAGCATTAAAAAAGACTTCAATTGACCTATTTTTGAACCTGATAAAAATTAACAAATTATTAGTATTTGAAAAATCAAAAATTGTGAAAAATATCATTTTTCAACATTCTTTTCTATTAACTTATGTGTAATTATTAAACTATTATAACCGTCTTACAGAATATATAAAAACATATTTTTGGGACCAAGATTTAATGATTTTTAACTCTTTTATAAAAATTAATTCTTATATATATTTCAATTATTATTATTTCTATGAGGAAGCAAAGTGTTCATGAAATGAATAATTCAATTATTTTGATAAATAATAAAAATTTTCACATGGATTCAATATAAAATTCTTTTTAGGAATTCAATTATTTTCATAAATAATAAAACTAATCGCAGAATTTCAATTATTTTCGATATAATTTTAATTGAATTCCTAGAAAAATGTAATTATTTTTAACAATTTTATTAAAATTCGTCAAAATAATTTAATTGCTTAAAAACTTGTTGATAAAATTCTTTATGGAAATTTAATTTTAAAAAACATTAAATAATTTATTTTTATATTTAAATAATTAAATTCTCCTAGAATTTTCTAATAAAAATTGATTTACAAATGAATTTTAGTTGAAATTTTAGATAATAATTGAATATTAAAAGCATTATATAGCGTGAATTTTTAGAAATAATTGAATTTTGAAGAGGTTTCAAATCTTTGAAAATCTGAATTTTTCACACTTTTAACTAAGAATTCTGTATAGAATTAATATGTTTGAAAAAGTTTAATTTGAATTTCTTTTGGAATTATTTGAAGTTTTTATTTTCTATAATATGAAAAATTTTCGAATAATCGAAATTTTGTAAAATTGAAATGTAAACAAATGGCTTTGAAAATAATATTCTTATAAGTTATTGAATTTTAAAAAGGTTTGAATTTGAAATTTCTGGAAATCTTAATAAGAATGATTAAATATTTATTTTTAAAAGAAGTTATTGATGTTTTCGTTTAATTTTACAATTATAGAAATTCGTAAATAAATGTAGTAGAAAACTTTTTTCAGTATCTAATTATTTTTAGAGTGAATCAAAATATTCTTTAGAGTCGAGGAAATCAAAAGTTTGTCTGGAAATCAGGGAAAAACAGAATTAAATTTTTGTATAGCTATCCTGGGGGTCGTTCATAAACTACGTCACACTCCTAGGGGTGGGAGGGGGGTGTCAAGCTGTGTGTGACGAACTATGGAAAAAAAATTTTTTTGTATGTAAAAAATGTGACGAAGGGGGGGAGGGGGTAAAAATCAGTCTGAAAAAGCGTGACGTAGTTTGTGAATGACCCCCTGTTAAATCAATTATTTTTCTTAAGAAACTATTTAATGGAAATTTAAAAAATAAATGACTACCTTCTGTTTAATTAACAATCTTTATATTTAATAAGATATATTGGTTGTCTTATAAGTTTTTCATTTTTTGAATTTAAATAACTTTAAACAAGAGTATAATAGTAGAAGGATAAAGAATTTAATTTCCATCAAAGTCTATAGAAGAAGTTGCGTTTAAAACATATTTTTTTGTATTTCATTATTTTAACTCAAAACAGCATTTAAAAAATAGAAACGGGAGGACAGTCTTTCAAATGAAATAGACATAGTTATTGCATCAAGCTGTTGAATTTTTGAGTTAACTTTTTGTCACTATGTTTATTCAACGTCAGCTAGAATTGTGGAATGAAATTGTCAGTAGCCTTCGTTATCTAATTTTGATGTTCTAATTAACAGTAATTCAGTCAATGAAAATGAATTGACAGTGAATTTTCTTTGCGCCTGACTGATGAAATAAAAATTTTTCAAGAAAACAGTAATTTTTGATCGCCTGACGTAATAATGAAGCGCTTGTACAAATGATGTGAGTACATGAATAATAGAGTGTCTTGCGTCAATTATTGTCTAGACCGTCCGAGTAAAAAATCGAAGCAGCTATCGAACACAATTCCGTCGAATAGTGTATTGCAATGCTCCTCGGCAATTCCCACAAATTGTATTTGCTTCGCCGTGACGATGGAAACAGCCAAAGCAAGCCAAAGCAAGCCAAAGCCTGCCTATAGTGCGTCGGATATGAAAAGAGTTTCGATTTCGTTCTCCGATCGAACCTACAAGTTAATGTCCCTCATTGTTAGTCGGGTGCAATTGTGCAACGATATATGGGTAACGATCGGTTTCTTTCGAAGAATGCGCCGGCAATGGAGGAGGTGCCAAGCATTCTGAGCGCACCCACCGAACAAGAAAGATTCTCAGTCGAAGGTTTTTTATGTTATTATTACTTCTCTTTGGTGGTGAGATTGTCTATTACATGCGCCGTGGCACAACTATTACAACTACCAACTAAAAGAGAAAGAAAGAAAGAAATGGAGAGAGGGATGATGATCGCGATAAAGAAACAATCGAATTATGATCCGCCTACGACTAAAACGCCACTATTCAATTGTCTCCTCCTAGAATTACAGATTGAAGCCAACTTCTAACTCATCCTAACGGAATATCATCCTGCCGCGGCCGATGCGATGACAGAATCTCTTTCAAAATTTCATCATCATTTTGTGAAAATTCTTATTATCTGTCTATATTATTCATAAATTAATATCAATTATCTTTTAAATTTCAATACTAATAGAAATTCTGCTACAGAATGTTGATCAAAAACGAGAAAGTATGTAATTTCATGTTTCAAGTTACATTCATATTTACACTGAAGAAAAATTCTCACTCATTTACTAAAACCTACTATATTCACCACTTTTTTTACGTTTTGATACTATTTACTATTTACGGTACTTTTTTTAAATTTCAGCCACTAAAAGCTATATACTATTTCTGTTTCTTTTTTGAGAATTTCGATTACTTTAAATTCGCTACTACTATAGAAATCAAAAAACTACATATTCTCACAAATTATAATCAAATTCTTTAAAACGATTCAATTACATATTTTCAAAAAATATTCAAAATTCAATTATTTCCAATAGTATTTTCATAAAATTTCGCAAAAAATTCAATTATTTAAAAAAAAATTGATAAATTTCATCAAAAATTCAATTATTTTCATAAATAATAAAATTTCCACGGGAATTCAATTAATTTAGAATAGCATTTTTAAGAAAATTTCGAAAAAATCAATTATTTAACAAAATTTTTATACAATTCTTCACAAAAATTCAATTATTTTCACTAATAATAACATTTTTCATGGAAATTCAATTTTTTAAAAAAAATGTTTGATAAAATTCTAAACAAGAATTCAATTATTTTCATAAATAATAAAACTCATCAAAGAATTTCAATTATTTTTACAACTATTTTAAATTAATTAATAGAAATATTAAATTATTTTCACAAATAAAATTTTCCACAAGAATTCAATTATTTTAAATAAAATTTTCATAATATTTATGATATTTCGAAAAAATTAATTATTTAAAACAATGATTATAAAATTCTTATAAAGTATTTCAATTATTAGCAAAAATAACAAATTTTATCGCAGAAATTCAATTCTTTTTAAACATTTTATTAAAAAGTTTAGCAATAATTCAATTATTTTGATAAATAGTAAAATTCTCCTCAGGAATTCAATTATTTTTGAAAATTTTAATAAAATTCTTATCAACTATTCAATTAATTTTTAATAAATCATAAAAGTCATCACAGGATATCAATTATTTTTAATACAATTTTATAGGAATTGCTTCTTTCTTTGAAAGAATTCAATTATGTCGATAAATAACGAAATTATTCCTGAAAATTCAATTATTTTGAGGCATTTTAATAATATTCTTCGCAAAATTTAATTATTTTCATAAATAATAATATTCATCACAAGAATTCAATTATTTTTAAAAATTAAAAGTAATAAATTTCTTCTTGGAAATTTAATTTTTTAAAAAAAATTCTAAGAAAATCTTTCTCAAGAATTCAATTATTTTCATAAATAATAATTCTCATCGCGAAGAATTTCAATTGTTTTTAATACTATTTTAAATTAATTATTCGAAAAATTCAATTATTTTCACAAATAAAGTTTTCTACAAGAATTTAATTATTTAAAATAAAATTTTCATAATATTTTATGATATTACGAAAAGATTATTTATTTAAAACAATGTTTATAAAATTCTTATGAAATATTCAATAATTTTTAAAAATAACAAAATTTTTCACCGAAATTCAATTCTTTTTAAACATATTTTAATAATAAATAAAAAATAAATAAATAAATAAAAAATTCTTCTTAGAAATTCAATTATTTTTAATACAATTTTACAAAAATTGCTCAAAAATGTACCTAATTAATCTTAAAAATATAATTTCAATTCCTCGAAAAAGTCAATTATTTAAAAAAATGTTTCTTTAAAATTCTTTGGAGGAATTTCATTATTTACAAAAATTTTTGAATTTTTCACAGGAATTCAATTATTTTAAAAAATTCTAATAAAATCTTTCGTAAGAATTAAGTTATATATTTATAAATAATAAAATATGTTTTTTAGGAATTCAATTATATTAAAAAATAATTTAATAAAATACCACACAGACATTTAATTATTGTCAAAAATTTTAATACAATTCTTTGTAAAATTTAAGTATTTTTAAAAACTTTTCGCAATTTAATAATTTTTAATATCTACTATTGTCATAAGATTTCCAAACAGAATTTAATTATTTAAAAAATCTTTTGAAAAAATTTTCGTAAGAATTCAATTATTTTCATAAAAATTTCTCAGGAATTCAAATATTTAAATTGGAATTTGTATAAAATTAGTCGGAAGAATTTTCCTCTCAAAACAAGAATATTTTTTATCAGTGTATTACAATTTTTGAAAATTAACTTTTAAAGAACTTTAATAATTTCAAACTTTAAAAATAATTGAATTCATTCTAATTTTTTAAAATAATTCAATTACTTTCAATATTTTCAATTCTATATTTCCAAAAATTCAAATACATACAATAAATAATAATATTAAAATTTTTTTTATATAACCTTTTTTTTAACATTGTGGAGAAAATAATTAGGTTCAAATTTAAAATTCTTCAAAATATTAATTAGTTAAGAAATGCAATTATTTTTGAAAAAATACATTACAATATTTTATAAAAACTTATTTATAATATTTATAATTAAAACTCTTTAAAAATTTGATTATTTTTTTATGCTTTTCAAAAATTTATTTTTAAAAGATTTTACCAAATTTCAATTGTTAGGAAATTTTGCAATTGAATATACCTATAATTGAAAAACTATTATAACTATCAAAAATTATTTAAAAATATTTTAAAAGATTAATCTTAAAAGTGCACATTTTCGACTTAACTGTGGTACTTAAATGGTAAATTCTTTATATTATTTATTTCCAAATATGAAGAATAAAAATCTATTTTTTAATTTTTTATATTAAAAAACGATTTAAAAACATCAGGTACCATCCAGGGACAATAATTAACTCTGAAATTAGAATATGGACATTTTCAGATCTTTCCTGTATCAGTTATTTGGAATTTATCAGTTATTTTATTTCTAAATTCTTTTTTTTAATGTATGTTTAATTCCAACAAAAACAGTAAATTTTGAAATAAATTATTAGTCTGTTGTAAAATAAAAAATGACATTACCTATAACGATAATGCTGCGCGCAATGAACGACAGATGCCAGCACATGCCTTTCCCTTGTTGAACGTTTTATTATCATTTTCTTGCAATTGATATAAAAATTAATAAATTTTGTGGTAATTTATATATATATATATATATATACTAGGGGGGCTTCGCCCCCCTGCGCGCTTCGCGCGCCAACCCCCTATCTCTATTTTTCTATTAATTTTAATTTTTATAAATTTAAAGTAATTTTTTCTTAATATCAATGCATCTTAATAAATTGCATACAATACATGACAAAATACGCATAGATTTTGACGTAATGTAATAATCGTTATGGACCTTTTTTATATATATGTCAAAAATTAGATTAAACTTTGACATATATTTTGACCCATTTTAACCTATATAGGTTAAAAAGGCGTCAAATTTTAAATAGATTTTGACGTATCATAGATACGTTTATTGTCCTTTATTGTCCCTTTTTAAGTTGTAGTTAAATAAAAGTCAAATTACACATAGATTATGACGTAACTAAATGAGGAAGTAAAAATAAAACGTCAAAATTAGGTCAAAATGATAGGTGTAAGAGCAAACACAATTTTAAAATTACCTTACATTGTTAGGTAAGATGCCAAACTTCACCTCATCATTAAGTCTGCGCGCGGAAATTGTTTGACAAATTTTGATGTGTAGGTCAAAACTGCCCTCAAAATTGACCTAAATTTTGAGGGTAGCGGAAATTGTTTGTCAAACTTTAACGTCTAGGTCAAAACTGCCCTCAAAATTGACCTTAATTTTAAGGGTAGCGGGAATTCTTTGTCAAATTTTGACGTCTGGGTCAAAACTGCCCTCAAAATTGACCTAAATTTTGAGGGTAGTGGAAATTGTTTGTCAATTTTTGATGGGTAGGTCAAAATTGCCCTTAAAATTGACCTAAATTTTGAGGGTAGCGGAAATTGTTTGTCTAGGTCAAAACTGCCCTCAAAATTGACCTAAATTTTGAGGGTAGCGGAAATTCTTTGTCAAATTTTGACGCCTAGGTCAAAATTGACCTATATTAACGTAATGTGAGGCCTTTATTTATCCTCTTTTTGACCTACAGGTAAAAAAATATGTCAAATTAGACATAGATTTTGACGTAATGTGAGGCCGTTATTTATCCTCTTTTTGACCTATAGGTCAAAAAATAGGTCAATTTTGACATAAGTTTTGACGGCCCCTTTGGGCTAGGGCGCCCTTACAGAATCTTGAAACAGCGGCGGCGGCGGCGGCGATATCTTTTTGTAATATAGGTAGATATATATAATACAATTTGTGGTAATAATTTACAAATAAAAAATATTAATTATAAAATATTTTCTAAATTATTATATTTTAAGTGATACAAAATTAAAAATACATAGGTACATTTTTTGCATTTTTATTTCTTCATTTGAAAAGTCACGTATATATATTTTTCGGTAGAATGTTTCATTAAGGGGGTACAACTTATAGACAAAGTAGATCTAAATTTTTTAAAAATATCCTAGCGCCTTTTCTTGACATAGATCTATAAAATATTACACCCTATTATACATTTAGGAAACTAATTTTTTATCATAAATATAGAGGATGAATATTTCATTTATTGTAATTAATAGAAAAAAATTAATAAACTAATAAAAATAAAATGTCTAGGACTATAGACATTACAAAGTTAATTTTCTCAAAAACCGATTTGATTAAAAATACCAAATATTATTAATTTATTTAAACAAATGTAAACATTGGAGGCGGTCAAAGTTTAAATTTTTAGTGTAACATATGGAATATTTTAAAAATTGGTAGTTTTTTTAAAACAAAACGAAAAGATGTTTTCTATTTTGGGTTTTTTTTTGCTATTTTTCAGCACTTTCTAATGGTGCAAACAACAATAAAAACAATTTTCTGATTTATTTTATCTAAATTTCTTAAATAAACTTAAAACGTGACAACTATATTAAATTTCTTTTCTTAAAACTGTTATTAAACTGCGATATGTAATAAATATCACTCTATGTTTGTTTATTGATAAGTTTTATTATTTTTAAATCTATACTCGAAACACCTGTGCTACTTATCTACTCATATTCAACGTTGTGTGTAACTCACAAGTACTTTCTAAATATTCAATTTTGTGTGATCTGTTTATTAATTACGGAAAAAAATTTTTCACCCAAGCTGTAAGCAGTATTTACGAAAGTAACTCTAAGATAAAATATATTATTGGACTTATTTATACGAGCGTATTCTTAATTACATTATGAACAGTTTGTGTGGTCTTAGACATCTTCGGGTGAAAAATTAAAAATAGTAATTATTCGATATCAGAAGTATCAAAAATGCAGTTTAAAGAAAAATGAGTTTAACATTCAAATCTACCATTCTTTCTGTAACGAATGTTGAAGGGAAATAAATAAATAAATAATAGTATTTACCGACCGACTTTTAACCTCGCTCCTCGATAAGGCTCGTCTTAGCTCCCAGAAATTTCCAACCGGCGCGGATCCTAGCCCGTACTGACGCCGGTGTAACTATACTGGTTGGGAACCCCCTGCCAACCGAATTAATTTACAATTAATTAATAGAATTCATTGAAAATTAAATATTCATCAAACTTTTCTTTATTAGGAAAATGCTTAGAAATTGTTGATATTCCGCGAAAAATTTTCTGACGTCCACCGAATAGAGGTTCATTAAAATGAAATAGTTTTATTTAAATTAATAATTCCAAATAATTTATCCTCATTAAAAAATATTTATTTTTTATATTTTTAAAAATTTTTTATATATACTTAAACTTCTAATCACTATTTTAGTTTATGTTTCTTTGCAAATATATAAAATTTTTTCTTTCTATCTTTACTTGATGTGCCTTCAGTTTTTCTATTGGTTATCAACACATAAAATAAATATTTACTATATGAGATATCGACAAACGTAAAATTAAAAATTTTGCAAACGCCACATCAAGCAGTTTGATACGTTGCGTTTAAGTTGAATCAATTTTCAAAAAGTTAAGTTGGTTCAATTGTTAATGTTCATTTTTAAACAAAAACAAATATCACAGAAGAAATTAATATTTTTGTAAATAAGCAGAGAAGACCTGAGCCAAAATTACTAAGGTAAGATGTTACTACGGCTATATCTCTGGAATAAAAATAATTAAAAATATGTTTGTAAAATATATATATATATATATTCTGTATTTTAAACTTCACATTCAAGATTCCAAATTCCGCACTAAGAATTCCGCATTCTGCGGATTTCGAATTCAATATGAACGTGCTGACGTCACCCATGATTAATATTGTTGTAACCGTCAAACGATTAACATTGTGATGTCAGCACGTTCGTCAATGTAGAGGCAGCTTAATATTAACGGCCACTTCCAGGGTGCGTTCACGTAATTACACTCTCCCTCGTTGTGACTTTTACACCACCTCAAGAGTAGGTGCAGAAAGTGTAGCGAAATGTATGGTAAAATTGCGTCACATCCGGCAAAGAGAACAGCATAGTGCAGGTTAGGTGTTAAAGTGTAAGAAGTGCAAGCAACGAGAACATCCCGTGTGGAAATTGCCCGACTTCGCCTTATTTAAAGAAGGGCACTGATGAGGATTTAGTGAGGCCAACCACACAAGTAATGTCTAGATAGGTGATAATAGGGCACTGACTAGAATGCCTTCTTTTTCCAAATAGGAAAATCTAGCTGGATCTATTTATGCCCTTATTAAATATTTCAATCAGGCTCTGACTAGAATGCCCTTTTTGTCTGAACAGGAAAATCTATCTGGTATCTATTTATGCCCCTATTAGGTATTTTAATTAATTTTCAATTTCATTGACAAATCCCAATTTCTAAATAATAAGCAACGAAATTATCAGAAAAATAGTTCTAAACGCATATTAAAATACTATTTAAAGTTTAAAAACTATTTGAGCAAAAATATTTGCTATTTTTAAATTTCAAAATATTGCACTTTTTCTCACAAGCGGTAAAGGAATGTTCTGTTTAGTATATAAGGACGATGAGAAAGTAGATTCATAGCGTGCGAGTTAGTGTTAGGTATGCGTTAGTGTTAGTGTTAAGTTAGTCATTGGTTGATTGGTCGAAACAGTGTTGTTTACATGTGTGTTTGTTCAGTAACTTGTTCAATATTACTGGCGCAATATTACGCCTGTCGTAAATTTTTGCTTTGGTATTTAGAAAAACTAATGAGGCGCTAAAGAGGCCCTCTAGTTAAATCCCCACATTCTGCTTTTCTATTCAGGCAGTGACAAGGCAATCTAGTTAGAACCTCTCTATCTTTCCACATCATCATCTGATATTTCAAGCGTGACGAAATTAGACGGGTCCCGACTAATTTTCCTAGTTTGCGCCTCACTAAACGAAAGGGCGTCTATTTGTGCGTAGACCTTTTTTCACAATAGAATTGCGGGTCTATTATTACGAGGTTCGGGTCTCTAACCTAATTTTTATTGCTCAAAAGTTTTGCAATTTATAAAATTTCAAGTAAAAATGAATATAAATTCAAAATCTAGTGTAAATTAACCCTGGTAAAAATTTCGGACTAATTCCGGATGAAATACGGACAGATTAGTACGGATTAGACCGAAAATTGTACGAAAAAGGTCTGAAAATGATCCGCGCTAGTCTGATATCAATCCGAACGAAAACCTGAATCCGAAAATACTCCAGAGTAATCCTGAATGTATACGAATTTAGTCTGTAATTAGTCCACAACAATCCAAATTTATGACAGGTTATGAATTCTTCTGAAATAAGTACAAAATTATCCGATATCAATATGTAAAGAATACGGAATCAGTCCGCAACAATCCGAGTTTAATCTAGTTAAAAAAACTTAATCCGAAAATGTCCGGAGCAATCCGAACTCTGTAAGCAAGAAATCCGGTATTAGTCCGCAACAATTTGAAATTAAGTGTGGCAAAATCCTATTCCGAAACAAGTACGAAACAATCCGAAATCTGTATGCTAAGAATCCAAAAATTGCCTGCAACAATCCGGATTTAATCCAACTAAAAGGTATAATCCGAAACAAATACAAAATAATTTCCGAAATCTGGACACGAAGAATCCGACATTAGTCCGCTTCAATTCGAAATTAGTGTGGTAAAATCATATTCCGAAACAAATACGAAACAATCCGAAATATGTATGCTAAGAATCCGGTAATAGACGGCCACCCGAATCATATTATATCCCTGATAAAAATTTCGGACTAATCCGGATTAAATCCTGGTACATTAGTGTGGATTAGTCCGATAATTGTACGAAAATGATCCGCGTTAATCTAACATCAATCCGAGTGAAATTGTGAATCCTAAATCAGTCTGGAGTAACCTTAAATGTCTATATGAATGAAGTCCGTAATTATTATGCAACAATACGAAATTATGTCCGTCAAAAAATTCATCTAAAATAAATACGAAATAATCCGAAATCAATATGTAAATAATACGAAATCAGTCCGCAATAATCCGAATTTAATCCAGTTAAAAGATTTAATCCGAAACAAGTATGGAACAATTTGGATTGTTCCATACTTGTTTCGGAATCTTTATGCAAAGAATCGGGTAATAGTCAGCGTCAATCCGAATAATATCTGATCAAAACACCACAGTACGAAAATAAGTCTTATTATTATAAGAATTTATAAATATTTATATATATACAATCCACAGACAGTTTAAAACAATCCATATTCAATCCAATTCAAAGACTTAATCAGGAATGATTTTGGTATAATATTGAATTTGTATATTAAAAACAATTTGTATTAAATGCAGATAAATTCAAACTATATAATTATAATTTCGTATGACAAAAACCTGACCAAAACAAGATTAATTCCGGATTTAATAATTTCACACTTCCAAGTTGCGTACACGGAGAAAATTTATTCCTGAAATTTTACTGAATTTAGTTCGGTAAAACTGGGATGAAGTGTCAAAACAGTAATTTTTCAAGAACTAGACTGTAAAAGAAATTGCATTGAAAAATAATGTAAAAATCATAAAGCTCACGATACATGTATTAGCGCTTCAGTTACAGTTCGGTAAAACGTAAGCCAAGTGCTCGCTACATTCATATTTATTGAATTGTTCGGTAAAACGTAAGATAAAGTCTTCGGTAAAACTGACGAGTTGCAATTTATTGAATAGTTCGGTAAAACGTAAGATAAAGTCTTCGGTAAAACTGACGAGTTGCAATTTACTGAAAGTTCGGTAAAACTTGAAGAACAAAAATAAAAAATAATGTTACTTCAGTAGATCTATATTAATACTGCCGTAACTCTCAATTTACCTACTTTAATCACTACCTAAACCCCCTACAATTGTTTACGAACAAATACTAATTGATACACCTGCCTACAGTACATTCTAAACGCATACACTAATACACACATCGCACGCTTTACATTAATGCTTCAGAAAGTTTCAACTGTCCTTATATATTAATCTCAATTTTATTTCACCGCTTGTGAGAAAGATTCAAATTAATAAACTATCGTTGTACAAAATTAAAAATTATTTATATTAATGAATCATTTCTAACTATATTCAAGGTCAATTTATGAAATATTTTTAAATTATGTTTTTATTATTAGAAAGAAAAATGTTTAAATTTGTATTTAATGGAATAAAACAATAATTTATGAAAATCCTTATTATTCTCAAATTTTTGTGTTTAAAATTAAAAATATACATATTAAAAGTGCAAGTTGGAAATTATTAAATTAATTAATAGAAAATTAATCTTTCTGAAATATTAAATAATAATTGTGAGGTATTAAAAAGCGAAAAGGAAATAAGCAAGTAAGCAAATAAGGAATAAAGTAAGCAAGAAGGAAATAAGCAAGTAAGAAAGTAAGCAAATAGGAAAGTAAGTAATCAAGAAGGAAATAAGCAAGTAAACAAAGTAAGAAAGGAGGAAATAAGCAAGTAAGCAAAGTAAGCAAGAAGGAAATAAGAAAGTAAGCAAGTAAGCATATAAGGAAGTAAGTAAGCAGAAAGGAAACAAGCAAGTAAGCAAGAAGGAAATTAGGAAGTAAGCAAATAAGTAGGTAAGCAAGTAAGCAAATTAAGAAAGTAAGTATGCAAATAAGAAAGTAAGCTAGTAAGCAAGCAAGTTATTTCCTTTCTGCTTACTTGCTTACCTACTTATTTACTTACTTACATACTTACTTATATGTTTAATTGCTTACTTATTTATTTCCTTTTTGCTTACTTACTTGCTTTCTTGATTGCTTGCTTACTTACTTACTATTATTCATATTTAATTAAAATGAATAAATTATATGTTAAAAAAATAAGTATGTTATTGCCATTTTATATTTTCTTTTTACATGATTTAAAAGCATTTATTACATATTTGGCAATTAATAAGTGTTTAAAATAATTAATTAATTAATTGAATTTTAATTTAAATAATAATAAAATGATTATTAATTAAGTCTAAATAAGTTGGAAAAATCAACTATTAGAGTGAAAGTCTTTCATTTGACTGCGGGACACTTGAAATAAAGTATTTCAATCCAGAAAACTAAAACTTTAGGCAAGTCAAGGAAGTTTTACCGAACTATTCCTGAAAACTAACACTTTAAGCAAGTCAAGAAAGTTTTACCGAACTATTCCTAAAACGTTAGTGCCCATCAAGGAGGTATTTATTTAATTTACATTAAACGTTCAGTTTCAATTTTTTTTTCAACTTTTACAGTACTAGTTCTTAAGGAATAAAGATATCACATTAGATTTTAAATATTGTTACCGAAAAAATAATATAAAAATTATTAAAAATTACGATTATGCTACTATATCCCAAGTTTATTGAAAAATTCGGTAAAATGTAAGGAACAAATTTTCTCCGTGTATTATCAGACTAACTTTGGACTAGATCGGACTAATTCCGGATTCACTGGTTATACAAAAACCGCATTGAGTTTGAATTTATGAGCGACAAAAACCTGTCCATAATTATGCAAACTGTTTCGGATTAGCTGCGGATTCACTGGTTAAACTAACCGGATTACTTCTGCATTTACTAGTCGCATATGATCTGACTAACTGCAGACTAAACCGGACTAATTACCGATTCAATAGTTATAAAAAACGGTATTGATTTCAAACTTAATTTATGGTGAAAAACCCCACAATAAACCGTACTGTTGCGGACAAATTCCGGATTAGTCCGAAATCGGTCCCACTTTTTATTCAGGGTATTTACTTATGGTAAATTAAATATTTAATTCTGCAGTCAATTTGTTTTTCCAAATTTACTAGTATTATTATAGTTATCTTGTTTCAATATTAAAATTAACACTGATGTGTTAGTTTCTTGTCATTTCTTTTCGTGGCACTTAATAAATTCTATTATGAATTTGAACTCCCATGCGAGCGTGGTATAGTGGTTAGTGTATTCGATTTCGGTGCGATATAATGTTAGATAGGTGTAGGTTCGAATCCCCAAGCGTTAGAAATTTTAAGTTAATGTAAATAAAATTGCGATAGGTATATCGAAAAATATGTTGAATGTAGCATAAAGTAATAATAATTAATATGTGTAACTTGTATAATTATTCTTTTATTAACATTCACTAAATTGTCTGGACTAATTCCGGATTCACTAGTTAAAATTAACTGATTAATTTCGGACTTCATCGAACCAACTCCGGTTTTACTAGTTGTTCACAAACCGTATAGAGTTCGGATTTTTCCGGATTAATTTCGGGTGACAAAAACCTGACCATAAACCGCATTGTTTCGGACAAATTTCGAATTAGTCCGAAATCTGTCCGGTTTTTTAACCATGGTTAGTTACTGAATAATCACTCTCGCGAATGAGAGAGTAATGACGTGAACACATCCCTGTGTCATTTTTAAAAATCGAATAAGTACATTATTAAAAAGTTTTCTTCAATTTTTATGTATCTATGAAATTCATGTATTTTACTAAACCATTTTGAATTTTTAAAATCTGATGACGGATTTGTAATCAGCAACACAAAAACCCCCTAGATACTGCAATTTGAATGAAAATCTATTAATTTAAAAGAAAATTAGTCCGACAATTTGAATTTTAAAAATCTGACATTGGCTTCGTAGTCAGTGACCCCAAAAACCTCTAGAACCCAAGCTCACAATAATTTTGAGTTACTTGTTTGATTCTGACGCGGTGGAGCAAATCGAACTTCAGATCATAATATTATCTTCAAAAATTAATTTATTACTGAAAAGTGAAAAATATTGTCGTCAAATTAAGGTCAAATAGATATCAAGTAATATTACTTCTCTTTGAGACTCATTGCCAACATTGCTTTTTATTACATATATACCTGAATGTAATTTTAAAAAATAGTTTATAAATGTTTATAAATATAAATTAATTTAAAAAAGTTAATATATAATTACTTTTCAATTATTTATTGATTATTTTTAATAAATTTAGTAATAATAATTTAGAATAATCATCTAATTTTGTAAATAATAAATTATTATTTAAACAAATTGAAATTGTAAACAAAAGTTATGATCAGTAAATTATTTTATTTTATAGATTTTAGATTATCACCGAAGATAAGTTTAAACTTGCATTCATACGTGAGGAAATATTGTCATTAATCAAACATGATCGCAATGTTAATTATCTGCATGGTAGTTCCAATGATGAATTGCCAAAATTGTACAATTAAAGAAGATGACATATTGGAAATTAGTAAAATGCTTGATGAAACTGTTATCATGAGAGATTTCAATGAAGCAATTTGCATAGGCTCTGCAAGATCTGGAAAAAGTGCATTAATTAATTATTTAATTGGCAATAAACTGATGGTTAAAAAACAAAGATATAATACTATTCTAGTAAAAGCAGACGAAAATTCCTTAGGACCAGAAATTGGTTCTACATCAGTATCAAAAACTTTGCATCCCACAAAATGGACTTCAAGGAAATTATCTAATTTGACTATTTGGGACACTCCCGGATTTGAAGACAACAGAGGAGAAATTCAAGACATAATAAATGCTTTTTGTATTTATAGTTTGGTGAAGAATATTAAATCTGTCAAATTTATTGCAGTTATCAGCTTTGATGTAATTAACGATGATTATACAAAACCATTTACAACATTTTTAAATAATCTTGAAGAATTATTTGGAGAAATGTTTGAAAATGTTTTTGATAGCATAACAATAATTTTTTCAAAAGTACCTTTTCGTTTGTTTGACCAACAAGTGGACAATGAGTTCATAAATAATAGGCTAAGGAGATATTCTTCTTCAACAGAAATACAAATAGATACTGTTTCAAGAAAATTTTTAAAGTATATAGTAAATAATCGTAATCATGTTGGTATTTTCAGGAAAGTGAATGATAATAATGATATTTTACATATCGATGATAATATTTTCCAGTCTATTGAAAACTCTTATTTCACATCGACAAATTCTCTCAACGATTTACATCCAGTTATTTCAAAAACATCAAAAATTTGCTTACACAAAATCCGAGATAATTTTCTGAAACCAGATATTCTAACTAAATTAGAGATCGTTGTGTTATCAGTTTGCAGTGAAAAAATAAAAAATTTAAATGATTCTAGCATGTTTGTAGATGAAAAAACAGTAATGGGAATTAGAAACAAATTAATTGCAATTGAACAAGTGTTGCTTGACGCTGTATCAAATACAACAATATATGAGAAAAAGATACAACTTATTGAAACAATTGATGTTAGGATAAAGGTTGTAATTGAGGAGAATAATTTATTGAATTATTATAAACTCAATAGATTTACTGATTATTGTTTAAATGAAAACCTGGGCAAAACAATTAAACATAATCTTGAAAAATTGTTACACAATTTAATTTTCCAAATAAAACAATCAATTGAAGTGACTTTTAATAGCACTAACGATAATATACATGAAAAACATAAAAAGAAAATGGAAAATATGAACAAACAGTTCCAACCAGTAATTTTGTTTTTAAGGTCTGCATTGAATAATGCAAAAGGAAAATCTGAATTGAGTAGTGAAGAAGGATGCTAACTAAACAACATTTTTGAAAGATTCTTTGGTATAAGTTGTCAAAGGCTTCTCCCACACTTATATGTTGATGGAAGTAATAAGTTATGAAATTTAGTGAGGGCATCCGGGAAATAATAATGGTTTCGTGAGCGACGTCTCATTTAAAAAGAAAAGAATATTTTGAGTCGGAATCCGCGCTGCTCTCGGAATTTAAGAAAATTTCGATAAATAATTATTGAAAGAAATTGTAAGGGCATCCGGGAAAAATCGAGCCCAAAAAGTGTTTTCCCGCGTGTCGTCTCACTCCTAAATAATGAGAGATATTTAGTTCGGATTTATCATGATAATTAGGGGAATTCATGATGATAAAGAATATTCTCGAAATTTGCAAGTAATTTTTGAAATAAATATTGAAAAACGAAATTACAAAAGTTGGATTTTTGGCGAAAGTGAGAGGCAATATGGCGGCGAGCACACAGACAAGTGGATCTATGTGTCAGTGGTCAAGGAGGTGGCGCAAATTCTCGGAAGTGGTCGCGACTCGAACTGAGGAAATGTATTAATCTTAAATTACTCCACTTTCAATCGTTAATAAAATAATTTCCTCGCAAAATTATTGCAAAAACGGAGAGGGCCGCTCCTCGGAGAGTCTTCCTCTATCACCCCTCCAAATATGAACCCGAAATATTTTATCCTCTCAAAATGAGACGTCTATACTGAACCGTTCAAAACCCCCTTTTTCCGTATATTTAAACAATTTTTTTCAATAATTATTCATGAAAATTTCTCTAAATTCTGAGAGGACCGCTGGTCCCAGAGCATTTCTCTATATTTACCAAAAAATCCCGACTCAAAATATTCTTTTCTTTTTAAATGAGACGTCTATCACGTTTGGTATTGACGTCTCATTTTGAGAGGATAAAATATTTCGGGTTCATATTTGCAGGACGATTTTTCCCGGATGCCCTTAATACCTATATATAATATTAAATATGTTGATATCATTTTATCGATTTAAAACTTGTGTTTCATTTTCAAGTTTAACAAATTTTTTTGCTCTTTTTGAATTGAGAATTCTAAGTAGGTTTTGGTAAGTTAGAAATATATCCTTTCATAGTTTTGTTAATGTTGATAATATATATGATCTTGGGAAGGTAAGATTTGAATTTCATTCAAATCTTACGTAAGTAGGTTTTGTATTCAAATGAAATAAATTTTTTTTTCCTTAAAAATTCATTAATATGTTAGAAATATATATATAGAAATACTATACCAAATCAATGTAACATGATGTTATTATTTATACCTAATAATAAAATAAACATATTGTTCATCTTATAAACAAGCAATTTTATAACCTTTGCGTTTTGTTCTTCCTTCTCCATATAATTATTATTTAATTCATATTTTTCGAATTTGAAAAAATTGATTTTATATCTCATTAAGAGCTGAAAGGCAAAAAGTTAATTATTTATGATTTGTTTACATAATGAATTGGATAATAGCAGAAAATCTGTTATGCTTTCGGAAATGAAAAAATATTATACATATAAACATTAAGTCGAAAACTTACATGTGATAGGAATTTCGACTAAGAAAATAAGATCCTGCGAAAAGTGTGAAAAGACCTTTATCAGCGTCGTCCTCGGTGTTTTTTTGACCTCTTCAATATTTATCGAGAATGTTCAGAACATTCGAATCATTTTACCATTCGTTCAATGATCTTCACTTTCCGCGCGCTTACGCTTTTAAGCGCCGAGCAAAGGTCATCACTGTATACTGTAGATCTGTAAGCGTGAGCACTGGCTCTTTCAAAAAGAATATTGAGTCCTTGTAGATAATATATCCTTCTGACAAGTGAGAGTCAATACGAATGGAAGAGTTTTGCACATGTTTCTATTTTCGCAGTTTCGAGCAAGAATTGATGAGTTATCTTGAATCTAATGAGAGTTACAACGTTTGATCACGGGCGATCGCTAATTAATCGGGAAAAAATGAAAGAAGAGAAGCAAAGATCAGAGTATAATTGGTAAATACTCCTTAGATATCAGATGTACATTCGCGCGGTTATATTTTAAGTCCGTCAAACCTATTGAGAAATTTATTTTATTAAGTAAATCCGTTTTCTATTTTTATATGAAAATTTTCAATGGATTTCGATTTGCAATAGCGCATTGCATTATATATAGCTCTAAAATTAAATGAATTAAAATTAAATAAAAATTGTAAGCTAAAATATTAATATCGGGAGTTATCAAATTTTTCTCCAAATAAGTAACAACCTCTCCGGATGAAATGTAATGGATTAACCCTTATCCCATAAAGAATCAAACTGCAAACTTAATTACAATGAGTTTGAATATGTGTGTAGCCGAATTACTTCTATGAAATGTTGATTAGATAATAGTAGTGCTGCATAAAATATTACTTGAGGAAAATAATTTTTTTAACCATGTTGAAATTAAGAGATCACACATATAAATAGTATTGTTGGGACGGAATAAAAGAAATTTTCTCTCGAAGTGAAGAATAATTTATACCGCGTTCAATGTTGAACCCTTCAATTATTATTTGAATGCAGCGAATATATATTCTGCACGAGTATAGGTATACCACGTGAATATCTCAAACAATGAAATAAGCGACAGCAACAATAATAGATAGACTTGCATAATGTAACATTACAGCGGTACTATATTTGCTTTGGTTCTACTCGCAAACAATTAAAAGCATTCACTAGTTGGATGAGGTTCGACGTGATTCGAAAGTGGTACATCGTTAAATTATTGCTGATCTAACAATAACGTTCTTTCCGCGTATAGCCTACACTGGAGCCAAGCGTCCTAGGCATTAGTCCCTCGCCTTCCTTCTAGTTACAATATATACTGGGATACCTTCAACCACTATGCCAATATAGGTACGCAGACCGCGATCGTGCCTCACCAATAAAAACACAATCGCGATGCAATCATCGCTCATCGGAATAACGATGATTTGCATTATTCAAAAGCACGAGCGAATTGTATGAACGATCCGAGAACCCTTACCTCCGATCTTCTTTTATAAAAGTCGTCCATCCGTCCGGGTCAGTCATCGTCGTTTGTCGAGATATGCATATATATTCACATCTAGATATACCTATACATCGAATTATAGTTTTATTTTCCTATCTCTTAGTTGCAACTTTATATGAAAAATTATGAATTCTTATAACAGAGTACTTGTTAGTATTTCTACACTAACGGGGGAGTAGTGCGAACGCTTTGAAAAACATGCACTGAAATGCAAATTCCTTATTAAAAATAAATGACCACAAAAACGTCCGGACCGTAAATACGACCCCTAATATGGGCATATTAGTGACTCTTTATATGACCATTCATGTGACCGCGAATTTGAAACAGCATTAGTATCCCTATTAATGGTCCAATTTGTGTTCATATTAATGATCCTACATGTGACCCCATTAATCATCGCATTTTAGCTCACATTTGAAAAAAAATTCACAAAAATATTTTCTTTCTAAATAGATTAATATATCAATAAACTTATTATTATTAGCTGATAGAAATTCATTTACCAAATTTTACTATGTCTACTTAGTTGTTACGTAGACAACATTCATTTATAAAAGAACTAGCCAAACTATCCGCGCGCAAGCGCGCGGGAATGTTGTATGGGGCTGCTTATTTTAAACAATTTAAAAAATTTTAAAGAAATAATTATTATAACCTAACAAAGAAATTTAACTAACTAAAATTTAAATAATTTCACTCAATGGTCTCAATTTAAATAGAATTTACATTACTAGACTTAAACTATGGCTAGAACAATTACAATTAGTATCTGGGTCATCTTTTGCATTGCTTATTTTATAAAGCCATTTTAAATTAAATACTTTTCAAAGAAATAATAATTATTACACAATGAAAAAAGTTTTACTTGAAATAGCGATAAGTTTCTCTAGAATAACGAAAGTATTAATTAAAGCACTGAAAAATTTCGCTACTAAAGTGAAATCTGTAGTTCATCCAGCTAAATATTTTTTGCCGTGCATAACGAAAAAAGAATTAAATTAACATCAGATTTTCTACATTCAAAAAAAACGAATTCAAATAGAAATTAATCATTTTACAACTTAACCAAATTCACCCCAGAAATCACTGAATTCGATAATTTAGAAGAAAGTCAGACAAAAGTAGGGTTCCTACAGAATCTGAAAATCATGGAAATGGTATGGAATTTTTAAAAGGCTTCTGGAAATCAGGGAAATCATGGAAAAGGCATGTAATTTTTAAAAAATTCTAAATTTTTTGCAGTTTTCCATTTTTTCTCTTGAATAAAAATTCAAATAATAATAAATCTAAATGGTATAAAAGCGAAAAAAAATGTTAAATTTTAAGAAATTCAATTTTTCGGATTTTAGATAATTTTTAATAATTTTTTATTTTTTTCCAAAGAGTCGAGACAATTTAATAAGTAAAGTATTTTCCAAAAGCACAAAAATAATGAAGCTAAATCCCATAAAAGAGAGGAAAAAATGTTGAATTTTAAGAAAAACGGATTTTTGAAATTTTTCGAATTTTTGATAATTTTAGATTTTTTACCAAAGAGTCGAGACTATTAAATAAGTAAAGTATTTTCCAAAAGCACAAAAATAATGAAGCTAAATCCCATAAAAGAGAGGAAAAAATGTTGAATTTTAAGAAAAACGGATTTTTGAAATTTTTCGAATTTTTGATAATTTTAGATTTTTTACCAAAGGGTCGAGACAATTTAATGAGTAAAGTATTTTCTAAAAGCACAAAAATAATGAAGCTAAATCCCATAAAAAAAAAGAAAAAATGTTGAATTTTAAGAAATTCGGATTTTTGAATTTTTGATAATTTTCGATAATTTTAGATTTTTTACCAAAGGGTCGAGACAATTTAATAAGTAAAGTATTTTCCAAAAGCACAAAAATAATGAAGCTAAATCCCATAAAAGAGAAGAAAAAATGTTGAATTTTAAGAAATTCGGATTTTTGAATTTTTGATAATTTTCGATAATTTTAGATTTTTTACCAAAGGGTCGAGACAATTTAATAAGTAAAGTATTTTCCAAAAGCACAAAAATAATGAAGCTAAATCCCATAAAAAAAAAGAAAAAATGTTGAATTTTAAGAAATTCGGATTTTTGAATTTTTGATAATTTTCGATAATTTTAGATTTTTTACCAAAGGGTCGAGACAATTTAATAAGTAAAGTATTTTCCAAAAGCACAAAAATAATAAAGCTAAATCCCATAAAAGAGAAGAAAAAATGTTGAATTTTAAGAAATTCGGATTTTTGAAATTTTTCGAATTTTTGATAATTTTAGATTTTTTACCAAAGAGTCGAGACAATTTAATAAGTAAAGTATTTTCTAAAAGCACAAAAATAATGAAGCTAAATCCCATAAAAGAGAAGAAAAAATGTTGAATTTTAAGAAATTCGGATTTTTGAATTTTTGATAATTTTCGATAATTTTAGATTTTTTACCAAAGGGTCGAGACAATTTAATGAGTAAAGTATTTTCCAAAAGCACAAAAATAATGAAGCTAAATCCCATAAAAGAGAGGAAAAAATGTTGAATTTTAAGAAATTCGGATTTTTGAATTTTTGATAATTTTCGATAATTTTAGATTTTTTACCAAAGAGTCGAGACAATTTAATAAGTAAAGTATTTTCCAAAAGCACAAAAATAATGAAGCTAAATCCCATAAAAGAGAGGAAAAAATGTTGAATTTTAAGAAAAACGGATTTTTGAAATTTTTCGAATTTTTGATAATTTTAGATTTTTTACCAAAGAGTCGAGACTATTAAATAAGTAAAGTATTTTCCAAAAGCACAAAAATAATGAAGCTAAATCCCATAAAAGAGAGGAAAAAATGTTGAATTTTAAGAAAAACGGATTTTTGAAATTTTTCGAATTTTTGATAATTTTAGATTTTTTACCAAAGGGTCGAGACAATTTAATGAGTAAAGTATTTTCTAAAAGCACAAAAATAATGAAGCTAAATCCCATAAAAGAGAAGAAAAAATGTTGAATTTTAAGAAATTCGGATTTTTGAATTTTTGATAATTTTCGATAATTTTAGATTTTTTACCAAAGGGTCGAGACAATTTAATAAGTAAAGTATTTTCCAAAAGCACAAAAATAATGAAGCTAAATCCCATAAAAGAGAATAAAAAATGTTAAAATTTAAGAAATTTGGATTTTTGAATTTTTGATAATTTTCGATAATTTTAGATTTTTTACCAAAGAGTCGAGACAATTTAATAAGTAAAGTATTTTCTAAAAGCACAAAAATAATGAAGCTAAATCCCATAAAAGAGAAGAAAAAATGTTGAATTTTAAGAAATTCGGATTTTTGAAATTTTTCGAATTTTTGATAATTTTAGATTTTTTACCAAAGGGTCGAGACAATTTAATGAGTAAAGTATTTTCTAAAAGCACAAAAATAATGAAGCTAAATCCCATAAAAGAGAAGAAAAAATGTTGAATTTTAAGAAATTCGGATTTTTGAATTTTTGATAATTTTAGATAATTTTAGATTTTTTACCAAAGGGTCGAGACAATTTAATAAGTAAAGTATTTTCCAAAAGCACAAAAATAATGAAGCTAAATCCCATAAAAGAGAAGAAAAAATGTTAAATTTTAAGAAATTCGGATTTTTGAATTTTTGATAATTTTGGATAATTTTAGATTTTTTATCAAAGGGTCGAGACAATTTAATAAGTAAAGTATTTTCCAAAAGCACAAAAATAATGAAGCTAAATCCCATAAAAGAGAGGAAAAAATGTTGAATTTTAAGAAAAACGGATTTTTGAATTTTTGATAATTTTCGATAATTTTAGATTTTTTACCAAAGAGTCGAGACAATTTAATAAGTAAAGTATTTTCTAAAAGCACAAAAATAATGAAGCTAAATCCCATAAAAGAGAAGAAAAAATGTTGAATTTTAAGAAATTCGGATTTTTGAATTTTTGATAATTTTCGATAATTTTAGATTTTTTACCAAAGAGTCGAGACAATTTAATAAGTAAAGTATTTTCTAAAAGCACAAAAATAATGAAGCTAAATCCCATAAAAGAGAAGAAAAAATGTTGAATTTTAAGAAATTCGGATTTTTGAATTTTTTCGAATTTTTGATAATTTTAGATTTTTTACCAAAGAGTCGAGACAATTTAATAAGTAAAGTATTTTTTAAAAGCACAAAAATAATGAAGCTAAATCCCATAAAAGAGAGGAAAAAATGTTGAATTTTAAGAAATTCGGATTTTTGAATTTTTGATAATTTTCGATAATTTTAGATTTTTTACCAAAGAGTCGAGACAATTTAATAAGTAAAGTATTTTCCAAAAGCACAAAAATAATGAAGCTAAATCCCATAAAAGAGAGGAAAAAATGTTGAATTTTAAGAAAAACGGATTTTTGAAATTTTTCGAATTTTTGATAATTTTAGATTTTTTACCAAAGAGTCGAGACAATTTAATAAGTAAAGTATTTTCTAAAAGCACAAAAATAATGAAGCTAAATCCCATAAAAGAGAAGAAAAAATGTTAAATTTTAAGAAATTCGGATTTTTGAATTTTTGATAATTTTCGATAATTTTAGATTTTTTACCAAAGAGTCGAGACAATTTAATAAGTAAAGTATTTTCTAAAAGCACAAAAATAATGAAGCTAAATCCCATAAAAGAGAAGAAAAAATGTTGAATTTTAAGAAATTCGGATTTTTGAATTTTTGATAATTTTCGATAATTTTAGATTTTTTGCCAAAGAGTCGAGACAATTTAATAAGTAAAGTATTTTCTAAAAGCACAAAAATAATGAAGCTAAATCCCATAAAAGAGAAGAAAAAATGTTGAATTTTAAGAAATTCGGATTTTTGAATTTTTGATAATTTTCGATAATTTTAGATTTTTTACCAAAGGGTCGAGACAATTTAATAAGTAAAGTATTTTCCAAAAGCACAAAAATAATGAAGCTAAATCCCATAAAAGAGAAGAAAAAATGTTAAATTTTAAGAAATTCGGATTTTTGAATTTTTGATAATTTTCGATAATTTTAGATTTTTTACCAATGAGTCGAGATAATTTAATAAGTAAAGTATTTTTCAAAAGCACAAAAATAATGAAGCTAAATCCCATAAAAGAGAAGAAAAAATGTTAAAATTTAAGAAATTTGGATTTTTGAATTTTTGATAATTTTGGATAATTTTAGATTTTTTACCAAAGAGTCGAGACAATTTAATAAGTAAAGTATTTTCTAAAAGCACAAAAATAATGAAGCTAAATCCCATAAAAGAGAAGAAAAAATGTTGAATTTTAAGAAATTCGGATTTTTGAATTTTTGATAATTTTCGATAATTTTAGATTTTTTACCTTAGGGTCGAGACAATTTAATAAGTAAAGTATTTTTCAAAAGCAAAAAAATAATGAAGCTAAATCCCATAAAAGAGAGGAAAAAATGTTAAATTTTAAGAAATTCGGATTTTTGAATTTTTGATAATTTTCGATAATTTTAGATTTTTTACCTTAGGGTCGAGACAATTTAATAAGTAAAGTATTTTCCAAAAGCACAAAAATAATGAAGCTAAATCCCATAAAAGAGAATAAAAAATGTTAAAATTTAAGAAATTTGGATTTTTGAATTTTTGATAATTTTCGATAATTTTAGATTTTTTACCAAAGAGTCGAGACAATTTAATAAGTAAAGTATTTTCTAAAAGCACAAAAATAATGAAGCTAAATCCCATAAAAGAGAAGAAAAAATGTTGAATTTTAAGAAATTCGGATTTTTGAAATTTTTCGAATTTTTGATAATTTTAGATTTTTTACCAAAGGGTCGAGACAATTTAATGAGTAAAGTATTTTCTAAAAGCACAAAAATAATGAAGCTAAATCCCATAAAAGAGAAGAAAAAATGTTGAATTTTAAGAAATTCGGATTTTTGAATTTTTGATAATTTTAGATAATTTTAGATTTTTTACCAAAGGGTCGAGACAATTTAATAAGTAAAGTATTTTCCAAAAGCACAAAAATAATGAAGCTAAATCCCATAAAAGAGAAGAAAAAATGTTAAATTTTAAGAAATTCGGATTTTTGAATTTTTGATAATTTTGGATAATTTTAGATTTTTTATCAAAGGGTCGAGACAATTTAATAAGTAAAGTATTTTCCAAAAGCACAAAAATAATGAAGCTAAATCCCATAAAAGAGAGGAAAAAATGTTGAATTTTAAGAAAAACGGATTTTTGAATTTTGATAATTTTCGATAATTTTAGATTTTTTACCAAAGAGTCGAGACAATTTAATAAGTAAAGTATTTTCTAAAAGCACAAAAATAATGAAGCTAAATCCCATAAAAGAGAAGAAAAAATGTTGAATTTTAAGAAATTCGGATTTTTGAATTTTTGATAATTTTCGATAATTTTAGATTTTTTACCAAAGAGTCGAGACAATTTAATAAGTAAAGTATTTTCTAAAAGCACAAAAATAATGAAGCTAAATCCCATAAAAGAGAAGAAAAAATGTTGAATTTTAAGAAATTCGGATTTTTGAATTTTTTCGAATTTTTGATAATTTTAGATTTTTTACCAAAGAGTCGAGACAATTTAATAAGTAAAGTATTTTTTAAAAGCACAAAAATAATGAAGCTAAATCCCATAAAAGAGAGGAAAAAATGTTGAATTTTAAGAAATTCGGATTTTTGAATTTTTGATAATTTTCGATAATTTTAGATTTTTTACCAAAGAGTCGAGACAATTTAATAAGTAAAGTATTTTCCAAAAGCACAAAAATAATGAAGCTAAATCCCATAAAAGAGAGGAAAAAATGTTGAATTTTAAGAAAAACGGATTTTTGAAATTTTTCGAATTTTTGATAATTTTAGATTTTTTACCAAAGAGTCGAGACAATTTAATAAGTAAAGTATTTTCTAAAAGCACAAAAATAATGAAGCTAAATCCCATAAAAGAGAAGAAAAAATGTTAAATTTTAAGAAATTCGGATTTTTGAATTTTTGATAATTTTCGATAATTTTAGATTTTTTACCAAAGAGTCGAGACAATTTAATAAGTAAAGTATTTTCTAAAAGCACAAAAATAATGAAGCTAAATCCCATAAAAGAGAAGAAAAAATGTTGAATTTTAAGAAATTCGGATTTTTGAATTTTTGATAATTTTCGATAATTTTAGATTTTTTGCCAAAGAGTCGAGACAATTTAATAAGTAAAGTATTTTCTAAAAGCACAAAAATAATGAAGCTAAATCCCATAAAAGAGAAGAAAAAATGTTGAATTTTAAGAAATTCGGATTTTTGAATTTTTGATAATTTTCGATAATTTTAGATTTTTTACCAAAGGGTCGAGACAATTTAATAAGTAAAGTATTTTCCAAAAGCACAAAAATAATGAAGCTAAATCCCATAAAAGAGAAGAAAAAATGTTAAATTTTAAGAAATTCGGATTTTTGAATTTTTGATAATTTTCGATAATTTTAGATTTTTTACCAATGAGTCGAGATAATTTAATAAGTAAAGTATTTTTCAAAAGCACAAAAATAATGAAGCTAAATCCCATAAAAGAGAAGAAAAAATGTTAAAATTTAAGAAATTTGGATTTTTGAATTTTTGATAATTTTGGATAATTTTAGATTTTTTACCAAAGAGTCGAGACAATTTAATAAGTAAAGTATTTTCTAAAAGCACAAAAATAATGAAGCTAAATCCCATAAAAGAGAAGAAAAAATGTTGAATTTTAAGAAATTCGGATTTTTGAATTTTTGATAATTTTCGATAATTTTAGATTTTTTACCTTAGGGTCGAGACAATTTAATAAGTAAAGTATTTTTCAAAAGCAAAAAAATAATGAAGCTAAATCCCATAAAAGAGAGGAAAAAATGTTAAATTTTAAGAAATTCGGATTTTTGAATTTTTGATAATTTTCGATAATTTTAGATTTTTTACCTTAGGGTCGAGACAATTTAATAAGTAAAGTATTTTTCAAAAGCAAAAAAATAATGAAGCTAAATCCCATAAAAGAGAAGAAAAAATGTTGAATTTTAAGAAATTCGGATTTTTGAAATTTTTCGAATTTTTGATAATTTTAGATTTTTTACCAAAGGGTCGAGACAATTTAATAAGTAAAGTATTTTTCAAAAGCACAAAAATAATGAAGCTAAATCCCATAAAAGAGAAGAAAAAATGTTGAATTTTAAGAAAAACGGATTCTTGAATTTTTTCGAATTTTCGATAATTTTAGATTTTTTACCAAAGAGTCGAGACAATTTAATAAGTAAAGTATTTTTCAAAAGCACAAAAATAATGAAGCTAAATCCCATAAAAGAGGAGAAAATATGTTGAATTTTAAGAAATTTGGATTTTTGAAATTTTTCGAATTTTTGATAATTTTAGATTTTTTACCAAAGGTTCGAGACAATTTAATAAGTAAAGTATTTTTCACATTAAAAAGTTTGACATTAAAAAATAAAAAATGCCAATACTTAATCCACAAAATTTAATTTTCAAAACAAACAAATGAATGTAGATAATTTGCTAACGGAAAGGAACTTACGATTATTATAATGTATGTATATTTCTCCTAACCAATCAGCGTCTTGAACATCACTCGATTTTACACGCGGATTACTGCACTCGATTCCAGGGGCGATAATCAATTAAAAGACTTTTTACATTTTCTGTAATGGAAAGCCCATCCCTCGCAAACAATTCTTCTGCAACCCGACATGCACAGAAGCTAGTAGAAATGCCAAATTCGCTTCATGCCCGTGTATATATGTTATAACATTCTTTTTATTTTAATAATATTATTTTAATACTTTTGAATAATTTAAATATTTATTTTGAGATTTTAATCCTATTTTAAATTTTTATCTATAACCAAAATCAATCAACTTTTTGACAATAGATTAGGAATGAACGTTATTTATACTTTGAATTTACTAATTTTTAATTTAGAGAAAATATTTTATTTTTTAGCGCCAGGATATTTTACATGAAAATATCCAAAAGATTAATTTATTAAAATTTTTAATTAAGCCAGACTAATTTAGGAAATTGTTAGGAACATACCTGAACATACCTAACAAACCGCGAAGAGGGGGTGGGGTTAAGGAGATCAACACATTAATTATTACACTATCACTGAATTTATATTTATGAATATTATAATTTTTCAATTTATTAAACTTTAATTTTGATTGAACAATTGATGTATTCGGCAGAAGGCCGAGTTTTTAGAATTAAAATACCCCATAACAATGCGGTGACAAGCAGCACTCTCAACAATCTAAATAATATATTTCACGCGCGCTCCGTTTTCCTAAAGTAAGTCCCAGGCGTACTAATATTTTTATGTTTCACTTATCCTCGCTAGTGCTCGCTAGATAATCAGCTTCGGTTGATAAAACAGAACGCCTTATTATCTTTAGTCACCAATCACTTAGGGTCTTTAATTATTCAATTTGGCCAATTAATTAATCAATTTATCCAATTTACAAGGTATAATTTATTTTTATAAAATTCAAAATACCAATGATAATTTTTATTTATTTTTAGGAAAAATAAAATGATTTTCGTTTTGATGGAATTTTTTTCTAAACTAATTCCAAAACAAGAAAATATTGTGCATTTAACAAGTGACTTTTATTTCATGATGTAAGTGTTTGAAAAAGGATAACACTTACATTTTCATTATTCTTCAACAATTTGTTGTTTTTATTTATTATTAGTCACAAAAGGTTGAACTATAATCCATAAGTGATATTTATTTATAAATTCTGTAAAATATTTGAATTGACCATCTCTTCCATATGGTCATCTCCCCCGGACTTATTATAATATAAACGAGAATAATAATTATTGCTCGGTGAAACATTCGAAGTGTTGTTATAAACACTATGAACTACGATGAACAGATTTGAGTATCATGTTCATTGCTAGTTTTGTTTGAATTAATCCTTTGCTTCTCGAAGTTCTCATTCTCTGTCATATTAAAAATATTAGGGACAAAGGATGAAATATTTTGTTATGCAACTCAATTCCAGTTTGATCTGCATAAAAATTAGATAGTTCTTCTATTTTGGCTACATTTCCTTCAATATAAAGACGGTCTAATCGCGAAGAACATTATTGTCTTGCATTTGAAAGTTTGTTTTGTATATTTCTCCTGTTTTGGGATTATTCAATTTGAAGTGTTGTCTGATATCAATTTCACTTAAATCAAGAATGACGGGAACTTTGTATTTGATTCTCTCTAAATTTGAATCAGCGAAAAGTCGCTGATTCACCTGCCCAGAGTATGCAGCTGATGAAACAGCGTATATACGCTGGAAAATCAGTGCATATACGCTGTTTCATCAGTGTATATACGCTATTTCATCAGCTGCATACTCTGGGCTGGTGAATCAGCGACTTTTCGCTGCTTCAAATTTAGAAGCCTTAAATAGAACGAACAATTTTTAAACCAATCATTGCGTATATGTAATTAATCTCCATTATTTCCATATTGTTTGGAAACATTGACCAAACATGTTCATTGAATACTTTTTCAATTGTCAAACTAGTGAGTTGATAAAATTAACGTGTGATGAGGAACAATAATCATAAGTGATGTAATCTTGCGATAATTGATAAAATACGTTTTCCTTAAGTTAAAAATAAGTTATGTCATCTGCTTGATTAATGATAAAACCCAAATAACCGTGTATGTGACCGTATAGTGTGAGAATAGAGCACTACTAATGATGTACTGATACGTTTCTTCGATATATTTCATGTCAAGTGTTTCATTTTCACCTCCGCCGTACAGATCACTTCCATTTAATACTTTTCGAATGAGTTGGAGTTTTGTTCCAGATTCATTCTCCGAATTGTGAATGTATTCGAAAAGAGTATTCAATACAGGAACAGAATAATTTTGATATTAATAATAAATAATATTAATAATAAATGATTAAAATCTACCTCCTTGGTGTTTACTGATACAACAAACTTTATAAAGCGTCGGACCACTACTAAATTAAATTGAAAAACAAAACAAAAAAATATCTAATGCATTTAAAAAAATACTTTTAGAATTTATCAGAAGAAACGTTTTAATGATATTTTTTATTGTCAGTAGTTGTAAAAATTTAATTTGTTCTGACTTAGTTAAGCAGCAGCAGTGCGGAAAAAATGTGACAATACAAATCCAATTAATAAATTCAACAATTTATTTTTTACACAACTTATATTTCAGAATGTATTAAAATTATTCTTAAAGTAGAGTATAAATATTACAGAATATAAATTCACCTGAAATGCTGCTCATCCTGATGGTAAAGATGAATTGCAAATACCAACTTTCTTCATCAAATTGGATCACATCGTTATCACCTTTCTTCAACATGAACATCCTTTAAAATAACAATTACACGACAAAATATCGGAAAATCTTCCAAATGTTTCATGTAAGTTTGAAAAAAAACAGAAATGTAATTATTCATCGTTGTTGTTAAGTTTTTAACTCATCACTTCTTTAGATGAATGATTTTAGTCGTTTAGTTTTCCAGAAAAGATACAAATTGTGTTAATTTATACAATTGTTCTTCAGTAAGGGTCTCTTGAGCTGGTGTACTTTGTTCTCGGTCGAGTTTACGAGGTTGAATCATAGTTCCGTCTACGGTCCAGCCCCTTTCAAGGGCTAAGTTTTGAGTTTGTTCTCCTGAAAGACCAGTCATACCAGCCAAGATCTCGACGTCCAAAGATGAATATGCTTCCGATACGAGTACCATGGCACGTTCACGGACATTTTCTAAAATGTAATCCAATTAATTATAATAGTCTGTATTTTTTCACAATTTTTAATAAAATTAAGAATATTAGAAATTAGGGAATTTAAAAAAATTATGATTAACAAATAAAAAATTTACCCATCAATTTACTCAAAAAAAATGTTTTGTTACATTTATTTACGAATTTCCAGATTTTCAAAGATTTTAATATGAAACTTTTTCAAAATTAAATTATTTCGAAAAATTCACGCTCAATAATGCTTTCTATATTCAATTATTGTCTACAACTTAAACTAAAATTCATTTTTAAATCAATTTTTATTAGAAAATTCTACGAGAATTCTATTATTTAAATACAAATAAAATGCAAATAAATAATTTATTGAATAATTAAATGTTTCTTAAAATTGAATTCTAATAAAAAATGTTATCGATAAATTTTTTAAATAATTGACTTCTTTTGGCGAATTTCAATAGAATTTTTAAGAATAATTACATTTTTCAAGCAATTCGATTAAAATTCGATTTACATGAATTTTTAAAATTCTCAAATTTTAAAGAACATTTTAACGTGTCTAATGAATTTCTATTACCCTTGAGAGCATTCATGACTTCATCTACATCTTCGCTCCAATTTACGTTAAGAGCAGCATGAACAGCAGGCCAATCTCTTTTCCACATATGCTGACCAACAGTCCAAACATGACATAATTCCGCACTACTGCTTTTCACACTATCCGGAATTCTCTTCCACAAGTATTTGGCGTAACACCTGCAATAAAAAAAAAAATGTTTAATTTTAAAATTCAAAGCATACATTGTTTTGTGTTTTAATTAATTAATTGCTATTATTTAATAACGTAGTTGTTAAATTATGAATATCGCTCAATTAAATTCAGTCACAGTTTTTTAGAGTTCATTATTTTTAGAAGCTAAAATTTTTATTAAAAATACTTATTAAAAATTCACAAATAAAAATTTACAAAATAAATAAAATAGGTGAAAATTAATGTAATTGCGTTAAATTTCCAAAAAAAGTTCTAGATTGTAAATAATTAAATGTATTTTATGGAATTCAATTGAAAATTAATTGTGTTTAGTTTTATCAAATACTTACAATTCATTTTGATAAAGATATATAGCAAGTAATCGAGTATAAACTTGTGAACTAACAACTCCATCTTCTGCCTATAAAATATATAAATAATTATTAATCTAATATGTTTGTAATAAAATATTAATTTACTATTAATATTTTCTGAAATTAATAAATACTAATAAAAACCTAGTTTACTTTTTTTAAGTAATTTAATTCTTTTTTGATAAAAAATATAACCTATAAACTTAAAATAAAGCAACTCTACTCACCTCCAACTCGGCTCTTTCGAGTTCTCTAAGAACGCCGTTTATCTTACTTAAAACCATAATGCAGAATTAATTATTTCAATACTATTCCTAAGCTAAATAATCGTTGACAATTCGAAAATAACGAAAAATAAAGAATTGTCAGATTATTTTGTTATTGGATACACAAAAACCTCGAGATGTTTTCCTCGAAAAACAAATGATTTAAATTAAAGGTGACTTCTCATGGAGAGATGAATGCAGTAGAAACCAGGGACGTGTAGCACAGGTTGCACGGATTATAAATAAAATGAAAGGAGCATAAGGGTGCGTCCGAGCATAAGAAACATTTGGGTAATTCCACGTGAAATTGTTCTATGACATTTTAAAATCGGTTAAACATATTTTTAACTCGTTTTTTATACAGAAAAATATTAAATACGTATTCTTTTATTTTTGTACAATTGCCCAAATTTTCGAATTATGAATTTTCGGAATTTTAAAAGTAAACCACTATTTTCAGTAGCTTATAAGTTTGAAAGTATTGAGTTTAGAAAAAAGTTCTGAAAGAAAGTAAATTTTGGTTTTTCTTTAACTTTTAAGTAATGCAAAAAACTTTTTTTTTAATTTTTAATTTTAACAAAATTATTTTTTTATAAACAAATTAATTTTTTTCTAATTTGGGTATAATTAATTTTAATTTTTCTTTTAGTTATTTATATCTGATAAAAGAGAAAATTTTTCTTAAAGTTCCGAAATAGGAAAAATTTTTTTTAAATTCGCAAGTTGCTTATAGATTACGCTACGCTTTACAATGTGGTTTTTTTATATTGACTGCTCGAAACTGTCTATATTCTATAATTTTGAAGTCCACGAGCAACTTGCAAGCAAATTTTGAAAAAAAAATTGTATAAAAATCTACGGTACTCTCTCATGAGTCTCATCTCTACTGCCTGCCTGCGCAGGCAGGCGCAATGAGAGTAAGGGAGAAAAAACATTTAATTTAAATTTTCTGACTCTCTTACTCTTATGTGTTACCATGACGACCTGCAGGCAGGCAGGCAGTAGAGCAGTGCGAGCGCCTTTAGCCTTAAAAAATCGAAAAGGTTGGCAATCATGTTCCCCAATTCCCATGGCAACTGAAAATATTTGAAAATGGATCTTGAACCAGTATTTACATTTGTGCCTCTATCAAATAAAACTTATAATGGAATACACGACAAGAATATACAACAATTACTTATGAAGTGGTAAATAAAGAGGGTAGAAAATTTATTAAAAAATTATTTTTCAAGACTATTTTTTACATTCCAGGGGCATGAAAGATAACATTAACATTCAAAACTTCGCATTCAATGAATCATTTCATTCATACCACAAATATCATTTAGTGGAGGTAATTCTACTTAAATATCTCCTTTATATTTTTCTTTAAAAAAAAATTCTCTATGATAACAAAAAATAACCAAATAGGGGGAATCCCTTTATTATTATATACTACTATTATATATTTATTATATACTATTATGTTTTGTTTAATTGCGAGCAAATAAATGAATTATAAAAAAGTATTTTATTTTTCATTTACTAACAAATAACATATGTGACGCGATCTGAAGAAAGGGACCTTAGAAGCAAAAAATTATAGGTTATGTTTGCAATTTTTTAAATGAAAATACAAAAAAAGGATCAACTGTCAATATAAATCATTGAAGTTTAAGTCTTCATTAAAACTAAAATATTTAATAAACACTGATTTTAATTCGAAATAAGTAAAAAGAAACTTTCAAACAAGAAAAAAGTAACTCTAACCCAACCTCAAAATGATTTGCTTCTAAGGTCCCTTTCTTCAGATCGCGTCACATATATTTATAATTTTACAGGCCTTTTTTAAAGATGAAGCTGTAGCGAAAGCATTGAAACTTAAAAATGGCAACAAGTGGATTCCTGAAGGTATAATTATAAATTATTTTTTGTGCGAACATTGTTTTATTTTAATAAATCAAAAATATAATATCGAAAAATTTAAACAATTTGTCAATACAGAAATAACTGCTTCTTCTGTTGAAGTTAAACAACTTCAATGTTCAGTTTTAAGTATGGCATTTTTTGACAAATTAAGAAATTCTGACAATAATATTGTTCATAAATCTGGTGCCATTCGTAAAAGATGTGATGAAGAAATTGAAGATTTTTTAGTAGCTGATAATCTTCGAGTGGTATGTATTAAATGCTTCATTATAAATTATTAATTTTAATAAATATTTATTTATATAGGGTCCCATACACTTTATTAATTGTTTATAGACAAATATTTCAAAAAATTATTTTTGAATAATTTTTCTAATTAAATATTTTTAAATTTCTTTATTTTAATCATTTGAAAATATTATACATACTTTAATAACTTTAAAAAAAAACATGTACAGTTACAGTCATTTTTTTCGTATAGAATCCCGTTATACATGGAAATTAATAAACATAATAATTTTTTTGAAAGATGTTATTAAATGAATCAAGTGACGAATACGGCTTGTATACACAAAATGAACGAGAGGAATTCATTTTTGTCATATTTCAAATGCTAGTCTTGGGTGGAATTTTATGTCAATATGAAGACAACATTCAACACTATTTGGACACAACAAAAACAATTTATAAGGACCTAATTAGGTATAGAAAAAATAATATTACAATAATAATTTTGTTTATTTAATTCAAAATAATTGTAAATATTTAAATATATTTATTATCAAAATATATTTCAAATCATATTTGTCAATAAAGTTTAAAATTTAAATATAAAAAAAATATTTTCTACTTTAAGTTAGTAAAAATAATTTAGATCCCACATAAAGTTTTTATAAATCTAAAATTTTATCTTCAAATTGAAAAATGGTAAATTTTTTTATTTGACTGAAACTTAATATATAGACATTTTTTGGGGTTCTTTGATTTTTTGTATTATATAACAGCGAACTTGGAAGGAATTAAAATTTTTAATAATTTACGGTTTTGTTTCAGTGTTGAAATCCAAGAAGAAACACACGAATTGCATGTAACTACAATGGTGATGAAAGTAGAAGTGAAAAATTCCCGAGGTGAATCATATTTCCCACGAAATCCTTCTCACAAGCAAAATCTTGGTTTCTTATTAATAGAACCTTCATCGAGACAAATTACAACTGTACTTCATCAATTTAGTTGTTGAATTTTGAAAAGCTCACCTTCCATCTTTTCGATGATAGAATAAATAAAATTTGACACACATAATTATTCTATGACAGGCATTTTTATAAGCTTTATTGAGTGAGGTAGTATGTTTCAACTATAGAAGATGAAAGAGTATAAGTTTACAATATTTACATATAAAAATACCATCGCAATAATAATTCTACAGGTATAAAGATTGTTTATCGTAATTACAATAATTGGCAACTAAAGTTTCTGGTTATGACATACAAGGAGAAAAATATAATGTAACTTTTACTACTTTTATAGTAAAATATTTCTGGTAACATTTACTATACTTTCGGAGTAAATTTTCCTGCGTTCGAAGTAAATTTTACTAATTTTTACAAATATGTTCTTTCAACGAAGTAAAAATTTGTAAAATTTACTTCGAACGTAGCCAAATTTACTCCGAAAGCAGTAAAAGAGAAATTTAATGTTTTACTATAAAAGTAGGAAAAGTTACTTTATATTTTTCTCTGTGTACTGACTAAGTGTTATTAATCTAAATATTCATAATATATAAAAAACATTTGGCCTTTGGTAATATTTTCAATAATTTTAAATATTAAAACATTCTTGACTTTCTATTTTTAATTTCTTGGATCAATCAATGATATTATGCATAAAGTATCAATTTTTCTATAAGTTTTATTTAAATTTAGCATTGATTCCGAGAGTCAAAAAAGAATTCTTTTTTTTAAACCAGATGAAAATGAACCATTTTTTTAAAGTTAGGTACTATATCTTGACCGGTACTATATTATGACCAATAAAATATTAAAACAACGAAAAAATAAAAAATATGTATATATCTTCAAATTTTACGTGTTTATTTAGAAGAATTTTGCTTTTACTTTCAATAATTAAAAAATTCTTTTCTTCAAATATATATAGTAATATTTTTACATTACATTTTAAGGATAAAATCTATATTGTAACAATATTTTCAAATTGGATCGCAGAATTTCTCAAACGGATCACCTAAGAAAAATTTTTTTACTACCGAAAAAAACCGAAACTGATTCTTTTACTCCTCAAATGGTAACAAAAAGGGTCTAAAAATTCTAAAACAAAAAAGAAAATTTTTTGTGGATGTTATTAGCAATTTACTTTTTTTGTAGTTTTAAATAAAAAAATATTTCTCTCGAGATTCAGTTGACCGATTGAAAAATAAAAAAAAGAGTTTCCTTCGTCATGAAACAAAGTTTTGTTTTTTTTTAAATTCGTTTTTAATAGTTATTTTTTTTAAATTTTTGAATAAAATTATTTAAAACTTAGAGAATTTTTAAAAAACAATAATGTAATTAGTAATTTTTTCAAATAAAAATTGAAATATTTTTATACTTTTGCATCCCTTTAATTATCAAAGAATTCAATTTAAAAATTCTTGAAATTCATGTTCAAACAATTTTAATTACTATTTTTCAAGAACCTAATTTTTTTCAGAATTTTCAAATTAAATCTTTGAAATTTCAATCTTTTTTGTAAAATAAATATTTAAATACTTATTGTTCTTTTATTGCTTTAAATTTCAATATACTTTCAATGTGAAAGTAACTTTGAATAATATAATTCAAAAATTTTTAATTTTTAAGGAAATTAACAAATTAATCATTTTTTATATTTAAATATCGATATACTTTTACAACAATTAGAATTTCAAAGATTTCAATTCAAAAACTGTTTGAAATTTAAACATTTCCTAAGAATCCTACTTTAACAGATTATCTCGATTATTATTATATAATTTTAACCAAAATGTTATATAAATAAACTAATAAAATTTTTTTCAGGTGATCCGTTTGAGAAATTCTGTGCCAATTATTAAAAAAAAAAGTTTAATTTGAAGTGAATTATTTTTTTGTTACTTTAATATTGATATGACGTTTAATACTTTACACAATTTTAAGTAGTTGTGCGAATTTTATATTAAATCGTACGATTTAATTCTTGACATTTAGTTATTTCTATATGATTTATCTTCTAAATTAATGGTAAATTATTACAATTTGTTAATTTACATATAATTTTTCTATTTCGTTTATGATTTTATCTGTTTATGAATGATCATTGGGTAAGAATTTTTATTTCTGACATATTTTAACTATTCACAATTTTTTTTTTTAGGTAATATGGTGTAAATTTCGAATAAATTTAGTTAAAAATTACGAATAAAATTTTTTTTCAAATTTAAAACAATGCAATTAGAATTTTTTTTCCAATTAGATTTAAAATGGAAATAAACTTAAATTAAGTTTTGAGCAATAAGAAAAATTTCGTCACATTATGAATATTTTAGGAAAGAAAAATTTTATGGAAATTCTTACAATTTTAATTTAAGAATTGTGTATAAAATATAAATAATAGATTTTTGCTACGTTGAAAATGAGTTTTTTTTTTAATTAAAAAATAATAAGTACATAATTATTGTCATCAGTTTTTTTAAAAGCTACAGAAAATTACTAGTTGTAATAATTGTTCTCAAATTATATTAAATAATGATTGGGTAGAATGTTTTAAAATCGAGTGTTTCAAAAAGGAAATTTTATTTTTTTTTCTTTTCTTAATTTTTATCTTCTTGTTTTTTTTGTTTCATTAACAAAACTGAATTGAAAAATGAGAAAAACTGTAAAACGAAATGTTAGCAAAACTTTCAACTTTCATTACTTCATTTTCAATTACGATTATATACAAAAAAAAGTAATAATAATACGAACTGACTGTATATTTTTACACTTTTTTGTATACTATTGTATACAATTTTACTATTGGTAATTGGTATTCTATTCTATATTGTATTTATGAAATATATTCAAACTTTGTATATGAGTAAAAATTTCTGAAACGTGCTTTAAAATTTTAATTTTTTCCTAAATTTTAATTTTCCTGTAGAATTTTATATAAAAAATCACTATGTAAAAGGATTAAAAATTTTCAATTGTTAATAAGAAGAGTAAAAATAATTTTTTTGCAAAATCCTTTTACATAGTGATTTTTCATGTAAAATTCTACAGAAAAATTAACATTTAGGGAGAAATAAAAATTTTCAAGTTTTAGGTGGCACGTATCAGAAATTCTTACTCATGTAATTCATTCATATACTATGAATGAAAGTTAGAGATCGTTTCTGTTTTATGATATATTATTATTGATATTATGCATTAATTGTTGTTAAATTTTCTGCGGAGTAAAAAGTGTTTTTTTTTTAAATTTCTGCACAAAATCAGTCATAAATAAACAACTAATTATCGAGATAAATTCAATACTTTCTGATATCACATTTGTGCACAGTAACATTTTAATAATGCCACTGTTACTAGTTGTAAGCCTTCGAGTTAGTCTTTGCAATAACAGTATTTACGCATATCGAACAAATGATTCTCGACGCATCTTGCTTGCGATCCGTACATATTTATTCGACTGACGTCTGTTATCTATAAGTAAAAATCATAAAATTTATTTAAATATATTGAAAAAGAGGAAAAATTTACAAATATTTCAGGCTTTGCACTCATTTACTAAAAATTATTTTCAAATATGAATTTTCGAATAATTTCAGATTCAAACTTTAAAAAAATTCAATTACTAACTAATTTACTAATTAATTATTCTTGTTTTATTAATTTCAAAAATTTTAATAAACATTATTTCATAAGAATTCAATTATTTTTATGAATATTAAATATTTTTGCAAAATTTCAATTATTTGTAAACGAAATTTGAATAAAATTTCACGAACGAATACAATTATTTTCTAAAATTTTAATAAATCCTTCGAAACAATTCAATTTTTTTTTTAAATAGTAAAATCTTTGCACAAATTCAATTATTTTCAAAAAAAATTTCACGAAAGAATTCAATTTTTTTTCTTAATTCGTTATAAAATCTTTGCAAAAATTCAATTCAATATTTCGAGAAAATTTAATTATTTTCTAAAATTTTAATAAAATTCAATAATTAAATGTTCAATTCCAATTATTAACCAACATGATTATTTTAAAAACTTGAAAGAAATTGTTCATAAAATACAATTATTTTCAAAATTTTTAATTAAAATTATTAAAAAAAACTCCATTATTTATAAAAAAAAAATTCAAAGAAATTCTCCAAAAAGAATATAATTAGAATTTTCAAAAATTGTAAGAAAATTCTTAGCAAAATTAGTTTCAATAAAATTTTTCCAAATAATACAATTATTCTTAAATTTTTCTTTAAAAATGTCAATTCTTTGCTAGAATTCAATTATTTTCAATACAATTTTAATAAACTATTTGAATTCAATTGTTCTTAAAAATATTAATTAATAATTTTTTTTTTTGCAGAATTTCAATTATTTTGAATTTTCCGCATGAATTCAATTAATATTTTCAACAGAATTTTTCGAAAGAATTCAATTGTTCTTAAAATTTTTAATAAATTTCTTGTGTCAGAATATCAATTAATTATTTTTTTAATAAAATTTTATGAAGCTTTCAATTATTGTTTTGCTGAATGTTTTATCGGCATAAAGGATCAGTTGAAGAAAGATTATTCTTGTTTTAATAAATTTTGTCTTAAAATTTTTTATTTTCTTCTCAGAATTTCAATTATTTTTAAATTCAGAAAATATGAATTTTTAATAAATTTAATTAGAAATTTTTAAGAACTTAGTTTTTTGAAAAATTTCGATAATTCAAATTGTTTTGAAATTTATCGAATGTTTTAAAATACATTTAATTAATTATTAAAAATAATGTATTTATAGAAGAATTTTAGTTAAAAATCTCAACAAAAGAAAAAATTGAATTGTAGAGTAGTTACAAATAATAGCAATTTTTAGAAATAATTGAATTTTGAAAAGTTTTCAAACTCAAATCATTGAAAATATGAATTTTTCATTCTTTTGATTAACAATTCTGCAAAAATTAATTTTTTTCAATAATTTTAATTCCAATGCTGTTGAAATTATTTGAAGCTTTTATTTTCTAATACATAATTATTTAATTGAAGAATTTCTAAATAAATGAAATTTTGTAAAATTGATGTACACAATTGTGGATTTTATTCATTTTCGCTAAGTACGTTTTTTAATAATAATCAACGAGTGTGAAGCCTGATTTTCAAACATAAATAACTTTTTAAAAAATTTATTATAAAAAAATGTAAAATTTTCAAAGAATTTAGGTTCAACTGATGAATTTGATATAAATAAAATTAATAAGAAAATTTTAAATATACTTTTATAAAGATTTCAAAAAACTAGAAGATTTAAAATAATAAAATGTTTGTACTGACCTTCATGGAAAATAAATTGTTATTCAAATTGTGGGTAACACTTCCTTCATAAAGTCCGCCTCCAGGATCTGTTTTTATTTTTATTTGGTACATTTCTGTTTTCACTTTGGTTTTCGATGAAAAGTCACCGACAAATCCGTCAAGATCATCTGACTTTTGAAAGTTTAAAAGGCCTGCAGCAATGTTGAAAATCTTATTGTTTGAAAACACGAAAATATTTCAATTTTGTCCAATTATGAAAAATTGGAAAAAAAAAATGAAAATAGAATAAAAATTTGTTGAAAATAGTGAAAAAATGGGACACATTAAAATAGATAAATAGAATAAGAATTTATGGAAAATAATGAAAAATTGTTTACATACCTTTTGTTGGTGTTAACTTAGCAGCCCATAAAATATCTGCTAATTTTAGTTTCTCACATATGTTACGGTATTCTTTGGTGTGGGAATTTAAAAATTTAAGAAAATAATTTGCAGCCTCCATCACTGTTGGATCATCAATTGAGGTTTCTTGCCAATTAAGACAAGCACACCAATGAGGTTCTATAAAAGCATCGGCACATGTTCGCTCTAGAGGAATCTAAACGTTAAAGATTTAGAATTAGTATATTTTTTTTGTTTAAATTTAAAAAATGTCACTATTTTAAATTTATCAATTTGGCGTCGACGCTAAGTTTTGTCATCTTTTTAAAAATTAGTCACTAACCTTAAATACTCTAATAGTTGAAATTGAAATTCGACAAATTTTAATAAAATTCTTCTAAACAAATTAATTTTCAACAAATTTTCAAAATTCAATTATTGAAAAATTTAAAAAATTTCCCAAAAGAATTCAATTACTTAAAATAACCTTTAATTAAAAAAATTATCACTAAAGCTCTTCATAATCTCGAGATGAATACTAATTTCGAGAGCCTAAGGGGGGATTTATTTACTGTTTTCCACATTTTTAAAAATAAGTTTACTTTGAAATTCGCATATGAAATTTTTTACTAATACCCATATCGATTTTTAAAAAAAAAATTTAATTTAAAAATTTTTTTTTAAAATCCACTGGATATTTTTATATGAAATGCGGTCAAGTTATTTTCACCCAAGTAGTGTGTATAGACAAATCACTAATAATATACGTGTAAAGTGGTTAAACTCCTATAAAATTAGTGTCGATTCGGTTTTAGTATCACTCCAAGTAAATTTATTTCAGAATTGCGTGACCTCAGACTCTAACAATATTTTATATATTACTTGGACACTTTTTATTTACCTATTTAAGTACATACTTTGTGTACCAAAGGCTCATATTAAAATCGATCGACATTTAAAAATGATTACACCGATATTTACACAAAAAGCATATTTATAAGATTTAAAGATTGAAAAAAATAACACGTAATATTGTTGAAAGTTACGAAAAAATGTAATTTTTTCTAATAACCTTAACATCGACATCTTCAATAATCTCAAGTTCAAGAAATTTTTCATTTTTTTTTTTTTCATTTTTTAAGTTTTTCATGATTAATGTTTTACGAAAAATATTTTGATTACCTTATCGAAGAGACTGATGGCGCGATCCCCTTTGTCACCTTCCTTAGGACTGTCGAAATCTAATATTTTCTCAAGAGTCTTATGAATATCGAAAGGCGTTGTTAAATGTTTTGTATTGTACACAAAATTAGCATAGGCCCGCGAATGAACTTGTTTGAACCATGGAGGAAATGTGAAAGAGAAAAATGGAAGTCTCTCTTCCTGTTTGCCTTGTACAGTATTTCTAATTTCTGCGAATCTAAAAAATTACGCAACAAATTACGCATTTGACATTTATAATTATATATTGAAATATATAAATAAAATATGTGTTCACATCATTACCTGTGTCCGTGATCGCTCATGAATATTAAAATTGTATTATTCAAATGTCCATTATTGTTCAAATTTTTAAGCCACTGATAAACGTCTTCGTCAGCAGCACCAATATCATTATAGGAATCATGCGAGAGTTCTCCGTGAAAGCCGAATGCAAATTTTGGTTGGTCCCGATATTCGTCAAACATTGCTTGCATGTAATTCATCATCAACTTGAATAATTATAAAAAACTTTATAATTTAAATGTTTTTAAATTTAAATTCTTTGAGATTTAAATGTTTTTTTACTTATATCAACAATTAATAATAACTCTGCACTTCCTACCATGTGACGTGGAATTCCGTTGAAACAAAACCGTTTCGAATATTTAAAAAGTGAAGAAGCGGACAAATAAAATGTTCTCATATAATGATCCGTTGGTTGTTGTTGGAAACCTTTGAGTCGATATGTAAATGTACCAATATGATGAACGTCTTCCATGAAACCAGTGATGTAACCGCTTTCTTTGTACTTTTTCCAAATGAGTGGATAAACGTCGACAAAATCCGCTTTTGATCCCATTCGTTTTCTTGTGTCTGGCAATTCGAGTTCGATTTTTCCGGTAAGAATTGGAATTAGAGCTTGAGGTGTTCCGTCACCGACAATATTGTAACCCTCCAGTATGAGAGAATTTAAATTTGTCTTCAAGTAATGATACGATTTTGGTAATTTTCTAATAAATGTGTTTCTTGACAGGGAATCGAATCCAAACATAAGTACATTTAATTTAAGACCCTTATCAGGAACTTTATTCCATGTATGATCAGCTTTCATTGAAGGATTCTGTTTTATTCCCGCTAATACACTATGCCATCTGTTAAATAGTTTTTAACAAATAATTTCAATTTCAAAACACCTTCTATTAATTTAAGAAATTCATTAAAAGTATAATAAATGAATCTATTACGGGTAAATCTTAAAAATAAAACAACTCACTGTCTCCCACTCTGCGATTCACATTTGACGTCCGCAAAATCACTTTCTTTTAAAATATAAACATCGTTTGATTCAACTGAATCCGTAAAACTAGTTTCGAAATCGTCCTCCCTGATGATTTCTGTAAAATCATCAAACATCGAAAATGTTTATTAATAAACATTGGTAGGTTTTCAAAAAAAAATTTCTGAACTAAACTTGACATCATACTAAAAAATTAGAATAAAAAATAATGTAAAAAAAGTACCCCGCGCTTTTTGTACAGAAAATGGTTTTCGGTCAAATCTTCTGAAAAGCTACAGTAGCTCAAAGTTACCACATAATAATAAATTAAGAAAGTTTTTGTGGATGTTCCGTTCTTAAAAAATCACCCGAATGAAACAAAAATTTTATGAAAGTTCCTCCATTGCTAAATAGACTTGATACACATCCCGAGTCAAAATTTAGACCCTCTTTTGAACCTGAAAACAATGCGGAAAAATCCACATTCCGATGTTTAGAGGTTGAAAAGAAGGTTCATAGATTAAAATTTACCTTTAAAAGCACAAGTTATTTCTCCATAACGAGTTTTGGCTTTACTTGAAATTTGCAATTTCGACCCTTCAACAGTGACCCAATCGTCCATCTTGCAATCCAACGGTTTGACATCTTTGATGAACTTCATTATTTCTGGATTCAAAATATCAAGCTCAGGAAATGTACATGCCGGCGCTCCATTTCTGTGAGAATATATTAATTGTTTTCTTTGTTGTATTATCAACGAGGGTAGAAATATGGACAGTAGAATTCATTTATAATGATATTGAGGGAACAAAACAGTCTTAATCGTACAAAGAAGAGCATAAACAATATGGTCGGGGGTAGTACATCAATATAATGTTAATATACCACTTTGTGAAATACAATCAATACGTTGAAATTGATAAAAAAGTTTGCTACCTTTGTTATCAAAAATGTTTGTTACTATATAAACAATTGATTTAAGCGGAATTAATGTAAACGAATTCTACCGTTTTTATATGAGGTATTATTTTTCAAATCGTTCCACCAACCAAAGACCAAAAAAATTTCATTCACCTTTCAAGTTTAATTTTTAATTAATTTCTCTACGAAATTAAGAGAAATTTTGAAAAATAAAAAAATAAATAGAAAGTTAATTTGATTTTCTGTCGAATTAGCATATAACTTCGTTTAAATATAGAATAAAAATTCACTTATAAAAAGTACAATAATTCTTGCGATAGTTTTTTGTAAGTGCAATATGGTTTGAAATAGAATGCCTCATCATATTTAAATGTAATAAAAGGCTTATTTTATCAACTTACCCTGTATATAATACTTGCTGTTTGGCATCATTGATCATTTGTGAAATTCGCATACTGAAAAAATTAATTTTGTAAAAAGTTTAACAAAATGCAGGATCTATGACGTTTTTTACACATTATTTATTTCCATAAACATTAAAAATGTAGATAAAGATTAAAATTTTATGATTTGTAATCAGCAACCCCAAAGAACCCCCGCAAGTAACGAGAATTTGAACTGAATCAGACGAAAATAAAAATTTCTCATCCGCCATTATTGAATTTAGAAAATCTAACTCAAGATTCATAATCAGCGGCTCCGAAAAACCCGTGGTTAACGAATTTGAACTTAATCAGACAAATTTTGTAATCAGCCATATTGGATCCACCATTTTGAATTTTGAAAATCTAACTTCAAATTCGTAATCAGAGACCCCAAAAACTCCCAAAGTCAGAAAATTTGTATGAATCCGACGACTTTTTGACGATTAGTAAAATATGTGCGCATGAACTTGAAAATTTTGCAATGAATTTGACGACACATTAGGTCCGCCATCTTGAAATTTTTAATTCTGCCTTAAATATCTTTAAAGTGGAAAACTTTCATGCACTTTTGGCTGAAAACAAAATTATATATAGTAATTATATTTAAAACGATTTTTCATTCTTAATATTTAGTGCAAAAGAAAATGTAGTCTTATCTTATCTGTCTGATATCGTCCAATATCGAATATTTTGCAATAAAATTATATTCGTTACTTTGATAATATACAATTTAAAAATTCCCATAAAAAATGTATATCAGATCAAGGTTTGACTCATTAGGAGTTCATTAAACTGTTTAAAGTTTTTTTTTTTTAATCTCTAAAGCAGAATTGAGTATATTTCCAAGGTCACGAAGTTCGATTACTTTCTTGAAATAAACTCTGATCTAATATTGAAGCAGTTCTATATATATGTGACATTACTTTGTTTTGCAGAAGAACAAATTTTTACATTTCTATAAAATAATTTTTACATATTTTACTTGAATATTTCATTCTGAAGTTAAAATTGAGGGTCCCTATCAAAGAACCGCGGTTATAAGTTTTTGAGACTCAAAATTCTCCACCTCTAAATAAAAAAAGGATTTAAAATTTAAATTTCTTGAAAACATTTCGCATTTGTATAAAGATTACGAAAATGTTTCTCAAAAAATTTGGATTAAAAACAATTTAATTTTTGACTTACAGGGCAATGATTTTGAGCTTAAAAAACTTATAACCGGTTTTTTGATAGGGACCATCAATATTGTATTTTATTTTAAAAACCACTTTTTATGATATGTAGCTAAAACGTTTAATAAGTTATAAATATGTTTTTCATCAGCAACCACTTAAAAATTAAGTCCGACTACATACCTGCAGTTATACCCTATACATGGAAGTTAAATCAATAATTAATTTTAATTGTTTGTTACAATTTATACTTAGCAAAAATTACTTACAGTTTTTCCAACTGAGGCGAATCGGCGTCATTAAATTTCAATTCCGATTTGAAGACTTGGGCGATGCAGTAGATAAAAACAGCAATAAATGCTGCAATTATGAGCCTTCTGAGATAACATGATATGATCTTCATAATTGTCTTTTCTACAAATATAAAAAATTTTAAATAGTAAATTTTCTTTTTCATTCGCATTTCGTCTTATTCGAAGGTCTTTGACAATGTGTGAAAAAACTAAAAAAACTTTTTTTAACTTCATCTTTTAATATCAATTATACATATATAAATTGTATGCAGAAATATTATATACATTAGGCAGATTTTTTTAAAAATCATGGAGCAACATGGTTCAGATAACTTTCAAAGAACACAAATGTATTCTTTTTTTTACCAAGAAAAAAAATTTTTTTTATGGCTTTGCTGTATATAGTTTTTTTATAGCTCATCTTTTATTTTTGAATATTTACTACTCTTTAATAGCTTGTAACAATGTCAAACTGTGGTCGCCTTTCAGAAATGGCTGTCAGTACGTATAGAAAATTTTTAAAGTAAAATATTATTGCAATTCGGACAAGTTATCGAATAATTCAAAATTTTATAAATCTAAAAGTAGTTAGATACTTAAAAATAAACTTCTTAGAAAGCAAAATAAAAAGTAAAATAATAAAATATATGATTTTTAATTGAAAAATATTATTAAATTATATTTTTATAATTAAGGACTAAACACACTTTTTGAAGTTATACGATTCCTCATCAACTAAACAAATCACTTATTTACACTTTATTATTTACCAACACTATATAGTAATCACAGTAAAAATATGAATCTTAGTATTTTTATCTTTTTTCAATGTATTTTTGTTCATAATGCGCATCAAAAAAATTATATTCATTTTGATAAAATTCAAATCGACCGCCAATTTCACGGAAGTAGACCCTAGCGGGAAATTTTTAATTACTTACTACATTTTATATACAATTTAAATTATAAATCTTCTGGTATTATTACAATATTATTATAGTCATCGTTATTAAAAAATTAAGCTAAAATAGAAATATTAATAAAATTTTGAAAGCAAGTTAAGTAGTTGTCAGTCTAATGTTTTATTAATATTATATATTATTATATATATATTCAAATAAAATGTTTAATTGTTTAAAAGAACTGGAAATTAAATTTCTTATTTTTCCACCAAAACGAAATCAAAATAAAATACATTTTTTTTCATATAGGTATAAAATACGAAATAATAAAATTGGACTTATTTTTGTTTCGGTTGTCAAATTTTTTCTTGAAAAAGTAAAAACTTGTATATTTTCAAAAATTTTTTATTAAAATAAAAAAGAATTGTTAAATAAAATTAAAAATTTTTAAATATAAAAATTATCAATAACATTCTTCTCTCAAAATATGTATAGCAGGCTAAATTACTTAATTCTTATCTGATGAAAAAGAAAACAGATAAAATATATTTTGTGTTAATTTAGGTATTTTACATTATAAAGACATTAAAAAAATAATTAAAAATTGATTTTTACAATTTTGGAAGAATTTTTTTGAAAAAATCATTGTTTTTAGGTTGAAAATACTAAAAAATTACTATAAAAATAATGTTATGGAAGATTTAAATGATTTTCTTGATATAATTTTAAAATGTAATCGAAGTATCCCCTTAAAATATTACTTTTACAAATTAAAGAAAAGAAGATACTTATTAATAAAGAAAAAATTTTAAAAAATATTTTTGTGAAAATAGCTTTATTTTTAACATTTATTTAACTGTATTTTTACTACCTTTTATTAACTCCTTATCACATTTATCATCCTTGGCACTTTATGAACTATTTATAAATATTTACAAAAATGCTGAAAAATAAATTGAACAGTATATTGACTGGTTGTTCTGCACTAAACTTGATTGCACTTTATAACACGAAATGATTTTTTTTTATCGCTTATCCGTAGTTACAGTATCACGATTAGTTTGTTGGAAAATTTTATCACAAAATACCACATGGACCACAGTGTCAGATTATAGAATAACCGCGAGACTATATATTCAGAATTATCAGAAAACACAAAAAATTATTTTTCGAATTATAACGTTTAGACGTGTACTTTTTTTTCTTTAAGTAAACGACGATGAGAAAAATGAACAAGATAGAAACATTTATATAAATATTCACAAGTTATTTGAAGCTAAAGTCTAGTCAAAAATAAAGATAAGGTCTTATTTGTTTTTCTCACGTTTTCATAAGAGTGTTCTTGCGTGTGTCGTGTGTCGCTAGCGAGTTGTGGTGTGTTAGTTGGTCGGTAAATAGTTCCGATGAGAACCGAGGGGTTGAGAAAAGCGCTGATATCATATTCACTATAAAGAAATTTTTATTTTTATTGCATGTTTTTTTTTATTACTATTCGTTAGTTAACTTATTGTTGTAATGAATTTTTAAATGATAATTTAAAAATATCTTTATTATTAGCATTTTAAACTTGTAGAAAATTTCGGGAGGGGGGGAAATTAAAATCAATTTCTTGCACGCAATAGTTTTCTGGTTTACTGTCTAGCAAGGGCTGCGCCATGTGAGCGACCGTCACTGTTGTGTGTATAGAAGTATACTCATACATGCGTACAATATACACAATATGTATTCCAGATGGAACGTTTCCTTTCCATGCGGCATGAGTTTATCAACACGCATGTTAATTATGATGAGATACTATAAAGTTTGTAAACTTATTTTATACAAAAAAAGCTCAAAATCACTCGCATTAGGCATAATTTTTGTAATTGTTATATATTATTTTAGGTTATTGATGAACTTTTACAAAAATTGTCACAACCCCCCCTCCACCCAACTCATAGGCCCATAACTGTAATAATATAAATGATCCCTAAGGGAGGTTCTACACTGATTCAAAAAAGGTCAATTCAAGTCTAATATAAAAATTTTTGCAACTATAATTCATAATCAATTTATTAAAAAGATTTAAAAAATTTTGAATAAAAAAGGAGGCCAACAACTACGCGGTATTGCCAAGCGGTCACCCATCCAAGTACTAACCGCGCTCAATGCTGCTTAACTTCGATGATCGAACGAGAACCGCCCAGTAAAAAAAAAAGTATTCAGAATAGAGAAAAAGTATTGGTGGAGACGTTCGGTGAATGCGTTTTCGCGACAAAACCGTATTGGTGGGTTACGGTGAATACATTTTGCTTACCGTGAATACTTTTTTTTTTAAACTTTCGATTTAAAGATTCCTAAGCAAAGTTGAGAATATTTATAAAGAGCGTAAGTGACCTGAAGTATAAAAATGACTATTGCGAGAAGGAAATAAGAAATTTTGAGAAAAAACGAAAAATTAAATGTGACAAACAGATTGTAAAATGTTGATCAATTACCATATGCTTTTCTGTGCCTACAACGTACGATGATTAAAAGGAACTTTGACGTTACCGGCGGAACTTACTGTTTCACATACATTTACTTGGATTTCTCAAGTTTCTGTCGGTATCGTCAATGTTCCTTTTCATCATCATACGTTGTAGGTTTGTCACATTTAATTTTTCATTTTTTCTCAAAATTTCTTATTTCCTTCTCGCAATCGTCATTTTTATACTTCAGGTCACTTACGCTCTTTATAAATATTCTCAACTTTGCTTATGAATCTTTAAAACGAGAGTTTAAAAAAAATGTATTCACGGTAAGCAAAATGTATTCACCGTAACCCACCAATAGGTTGGTTCCAGAATGAGCCAAAACGCAACGAAGACGCGACGCGTCCCAATGCTAATCAAATGGGGACGCGTCGCGTCTGCGTATGCGTCAAGTCCATTCTGGAACCAACTATACGGTTTTGTCGCGAAAACGCATTCACCGAACGTCTTCACCAATACTTTTTCTCTATTCTGAATACTTTTTTTTTTACTGGGCGGTGAACTCAGCGTTATTATTTTATTTTATTTTTTAAATGCTTTTTATTAATAACAGAACGATATATACATATGAGAATTAACGATAAAGCAATTAAGCAAATGAGAACGTCAATAACAATTTTTTTAATTTGTACAATGGTCAAGACGGCAGCATACAAGCTGCACTCGCAGACACAACAATTAATTACACACAACATCACAAAAAAAATACTATTCATTTAGACTTCGTCGAATATCTATTGTAAAACGTCATAATTTTTTTCAAATCTTTGTTACTAAATTATTTATTATTTCTAAATTTCTAAATTAGGTGGTAAAAAATAAAAGACCTCATAACAAAGGAAGTATGATTTTTAATGCCTAGTTGACAATGAACATGGTACATAAAAAAGGTATGAATTTGTTGATTCATACAATTATAGGCCACGTATAACTTTCGATAGCTGTACAAATGTAAAAGTGCATAACATCATAATTTATTTAAGACATTCATGGAAGTACAGTTTCGTATATACAATATTGGATAATTGTGTGCGTTCTGCACAAATTCATTATGGGGCATTCCAGGCCAAATCGGAAATCATTTTGCTTTCGCATCTCAAATTTTTTTTAAATATTTTTTTTTCCTTTAGCACTCTTTGAAATGAGCTACCTTGATTTTTTTCAAATTTTTTCATAAAGCGGTTCAGGAGATACAGATTTTTGAAAAATGACGTTTTTTATGTAAATTTTTTTTTTAAATGCTTATAACTCGGTCAAAAATTGATCAAATTGGACGTTTTTATAATGAAAAGTTTTGTTTTCACGCGTAGTTTTTAATAAAAATATTTTTAAAAAATTTAAAAATAATTTACGATAAGATTTAAAAATTTTTTAAATAAAATTTCATTTTTAACAATGTATGTGTATCGATCAATTTATTTCAAAATTTTTTTTTATTTCAAAATTTTAAAATAAATAGATCCCTTTATTTTCCCACGATCGGACAAGGCTTATTAATTATGTTAATTTAGTGCTAGTTTCTTACAAAAAATTTTGAAAAAAATTGATCGATACATACATTGTTAAAAATGAAATTTTATTTTAAACATTTTAAAACCTTATCGTAAATTATTTAAAAAATTTTTTAAATATTTTTATTAAAATCTATGCGTGAAAACAAAACTTTCCATTATAGAAACGTCTAATTTGATCAATTTTTGACCGAGTTATAAGCATTTAAAAAAAAATTACATAAAAAACGTCATTTTTCAAAAATCTGAATCTCCTGAACCGCTTCATGAAAAATTTTGAAAAAAATCAAGGTAGCTCATTTCGTACGCTACACAAAGTATCATTTATATTTGTGAATTATTTACATATTTTATAAATTATTATATTTATTTATTTTTTTTTTTTTTTTTTTTTTTTTTATATCAAGCACCGTTATTGATTGAGAAATTTCCTTTCCATCTAAGAAGTCGATTAAAATTATTGTTCCTTGTCTGGAAAAATAGTTATTACTTTAATTAAATAAGAAATTGATAAGTAAAAGCATTATAGTACTTGGATAAAGCAAAAAATGGAACCAATAGATGGACAGTAACAAAAAGAACTAAAATTGCTTCCAATGTAAATGGAAAAAATAATATTCATATATCAAAAAAATATATGTTGTACCTGTAATGGAATATCTGTTGTAGATGACACAAATCCATTATTTACTCTGGATTGGTTACTGAGATCAAATTTAGACTTCAACTTCAAAGGTCTATAAGTATTATAAACCACTATTAAAATATCTGGTACTAAGCAAATGACAAGGGCCAAAACAGTTAATAACCAAAACGTTGGCGACATTGTTAATTTATGAAACACCCAATAAATCTTTCCATCATGGTTTCTGAAAATGCAATTTTTTAATTTAAAAATAGAGAATAAAAAACATTTGAGGTATTTTCTTTTGCAAAGTAATTTTGAAAAAGGATATTAAAATTTTATTGCAAATTACTTTATGAATAAAGATTTCTATTAAATTTATTCTTTATATAGTCAATTATTATCTATATAATATTATATCTTATATATATTATCTAAATGTTTGTATAATAAAATATATATATGATAATGTACTAGAAAACAATAAGAAATATTTTCGAAATTTTTGATTTATTGATTCTAATGGAGAGAAATTATATTGTTTAAATGAAGACACATATAATAATTTGAAAATACTTACAAAAATACTGAACAATAAATGAAAGCAGCAATGTAAAATACTGCTTCTGATAATACTATACTGGATACAAAAAGCGTAGACCAATAACAACTGTGTAATAAAATCTAAAAATCAAAAAAGAATATAATGAAGTTTCACCTCAAGGGGATGTCAAAGTCGTTGCGATTTTTACACAGAGCTTCATTCAGTGGAAAAATCGTATCGACACATGTAATAATAATTAAAATTCTTCCCAGAAATTCAATTATTTTCAAAAAGTTCTCGTCAGCATTTCAATTATCTTCATAAATATCAAAATTCTTCGATAAACTTTAATTTTATTCAGGAATTTTAATAAAATTCATTTTAAAATTCAATTATTTTCATAAAAATAACAATATTCATCACAAGAATTCAATTATTTTCAAAATTAATCAAATTCTACGCAGAAATTCAATTACTTTCAAAAAATCTATAAAAAAATTATCGTCAACATTTCAATTATCTTTATGAATAGAAAAAAATTTTCCACAAAATTCAATTATTTTGCAGGAATTTTAATAAAATTCATTGCAAAATTCAATTAATTTCAAAAACTTTCCTTAATTCAATGATTTGCAATATTTCTACTATTTGAATAAAATTTAAAAATTCTTTTCAGGGATTTAATTATTTTTATAAAAAATATAAAACTATTCGGAGGAAGTCAATTATTTTCATAAATAACAATATTCATCAGAAAAATTCAATTATTTTCAAAAGTAATAAAATTCAATTATTTTCAAAAATTTTAATAAAATTCATTGCAACAATTATTTTCAAAAAATTTTCTTAATTTAATAACTTGTACAATATCTAGGTATTATTTTAATAAAATTTCCCAAAAGAATTTAATTATTTAAAAGCAAATTTTGACAGAATTTCAATTACTTTTTAATACAATTTTAATCGAATTCCTCGAAAAATAAAATTTTTCTTAAAAAATATGTTATTAAAATTCGTCGAAAGAATGCAATTTTTTAAAAATTTGTTGATAAAATTATGTATAAGATTTAAATTTTAAGAAATATTCAATTATTCAATAAATTATCTGTTTTTATTTAAATAATTATTGAACTCTCATAGAATTCTCTAATAAAAATTGATTTAAAAATTAATTTCAGTAAAAGTTTTAAATTAAAATCTTTGAAAATTTGAATTTTTCATACATTTAATTAGAAATTCTATGGAAATAATTTTTTTGAAAAAGCTTAATCCAAATTTTTAAAAATTATTTTAAGTTTATTTTCAAATGTATATTTAATTAAAGAATTTCCAATAAATTGAAATTTCGTAAAATTGAGATTGTAAACAAATGGATTTGAAAATTTACAAAGAACTTTTTCGAAAATTATTAAAAATAATGGATTTAATGAAGAATTTTATTTAAAAATTGTAGAAAATATTAATTGAATTGAAATGATGAAAATAATTTTGAAGGAGTTACATGTTACAGTAACATTATTATTATAATATTGAAAATCATTGACTTACAAAAAGTTTTTAAAAACAATTAAATTTTACGAAGAATTGAATTAAAATTTTTGACAATAATTGATAAAATGATATTGGAAAAGCATTGAATTGAAAAAAATTTCTGAAAATAATTGAAAAATTTTAATATAAAAAAAACTTTTGTTGTAATATTGAATTTTACTATAAATAAGTTTTTGAATTTATTAAAGCAAACGTAGCATTTTTTGTAATCACTTCCAATAATAAAATGTACATTACGCGATTTTTTAATACCGCAGCGATTTGACTGGGTGTTGTAAATAATTCTTTTTTATAGTTCTTGCAAAAAAAAGATACTAGAATCAAGGATAAATAGAGGATGACTTTTTAAAAATTTTTCATAATGTAAAAAGTTTGGAAAAAAAGTGAAAATGAGTAATTCTTGTGTCAAAATTATTTTCTACTTGAATTTAGTGTTTTTATTAACAGCAAGTGCTGTTGATGAAAGTGTAAGTATTTTTATTAATTGATAATAATTAATATTAATTAGTAATTGCACAGAAATACAAGATCAGGTCCGGTTTTTTTTTTTTTTTTTTTTTTTTAAATCAATCGGATTTGCTAGAAACTTGTTACTTGGGAATTATTAGGGTTTCTGATTACAAATATAAAATCTGTTTTTAATGTTTAAAAATGACAAAAACAAATATTTTTTAAACATAATTGCAGGCAAACGAAAGGAATGAACTAAACCCAATAAAAGAGAGAATAAATTCTCACTACTATGAATTTGTTAACGAATTATATAGCAACAGATATTTAATTGGCAATTGCTCTCATGAAGATGATGCATTACTTGATATAAACAGTTTAAACGAAGATCTTGAAAATTTTGAATTATTATTTACTGAAACTACACTAAATAATAAAACTCTTATGATATTACATGAAAAAGAAATTATTAGATATTTAAAATTTTTAAAAAATGATCTACATGATATGAATTCATGTAGAAATAAAAACAAAATATTTAAAGAAAATGATTACAAAATAATCAATGAATCGAGAAAATTTTTATTACATAAGAGTGACGAAATCTCAAGATATTATTGGGTATTAAACGTCTTTCGTTGTCCACAGAAGGATAAGGAAATAAATGATTTTCAAAACAGAATAAATTCGGACAGAAAAGTATGTAACTGAATTCAAATAAATTTTATATAGGTATTATTTATTATTATTTTAATAGAGTAATTTAGTTAATAATTTAACTAAATTACTCTAGCATTCAATAAAAGCGTTTAATTTTTACAAATAATTTAAAGAGAAAACTAATATTTTATATCTTTACAGAATAAAAATTTAACGATCCATGAAACGTATTTAAATCTAAGACAAATCTACTACAATACTTTGCTTGACTTTGATAAAAATTTTGAATTCCTAATTCATTGTGCAGCTCGTAAAATTAGAAATAATTGTGAAACATTTCTTAAAAGGAGTAACAAATTACTTTCCAACTATGAAAAGTTTAATATCAAAATTGGAATTCAAGAATATTTGTTAACTGAAAAAACATATTTATCTTTTCAAAAGTATTTTAAATACATTCAAGAGTGTGCAAGCTTGAAAAGAAAATTTCCAAATAAAAGAAACGATATCTTTAATAATTGGATGATTAAAAAAAATAGAAAACATTTTCTAAACATTTAAAACTATGAAAAATTCATACTTCAAATTTTCAAAGACTATAATTTAAAAGCCTTTTCAAAATTCAATTACTTCTAAAAATTCACGTTAAATGCTCTTAATACTCAATTATAATCTAAAATTTTAACTGAAATTCATTTTTATGAAATGAAAATCAATTTTTATTAAAAAATTCTACAAGAATTCAATTATTTAAATATGAATATAATAATAATAATTTATTGAATAATAATTGAATGTTTCTGAAATTTGAATTCTCATAAAGAATTTTAATAAAATTTTGAAGAATGACTCTATTTTTTAAGGCATTCATTTAAAATTTTGCGAAGAATTTTATTATTTTTGAAAATAATATTGAATTCCTGCAAAGAATTGCATTAAATATTTTGAAAATAGTTTACTATTTTTTAAATGAAATTAAATTCTGAATTTTCAAAAGGCGTCAGCTTGTTTTTTAGAGATATATGTAGTGATATTAATTATATTGATATTAATGTCGTGGTATATTTCATTAAGCACTATAATTATATATAATTGCTATTAGGTTCTACTACTCAGCTAAGTTTATATTGTTTTATTCTACTTCTTTTTTTTATACTCCTTTGTATATGCAGAAATTGTAAAATGCAAACTGTTCCTTTGTGGGCTTATTAGCCCTAGGAACGTATATTAATAAACAAATAAATAAATATGAATGTAATTCACTATTTTTAAGTTCAGCCACTTATGTTTCATTTTTGATAATATTTATAGTAATTTTGCTTAGTGCAATAAAATTAGTATTAAGAGTACTTTGTACAAAAGGGGATAGTTCCGTTTATTACTTAAATAAAAAATAAATAACTGAATTCCTGAGAAATTTTTATTATTCATGAAAATAATTTCATTTCTACGAAGAATTTTTACAAAAAATCTTTGAAGTAATTGAATTCTGTTTGGAAATTTTATGAAAATAGTAGATATTGAAAATCATTGAAATGCGAAAAGTTTTTAAAAATAGGTATAATTAAATTTTACAAAGAAATCATAATCTATTACAATTTTTAACAATAATTGAATGTCTGTGTGGTATTTTATTAAATTTTTTTGAAACTAAATTAAATTCCTAAAAGTATTTTATTATTTATGAAAATAATTGAATTCTTGCGAACGATTTTATTAGAATTTTTTAAAAATAATTTTAAAACAATTGAATTCTTGTGATGAATATAAATGAAGATAATTGAATTTTCGGGATTAATTTTGTTATTTATCTTTAATAATTGAATTCTTTCGAAGAATTATTATTTATGTAAATAATTGAATTCTATTAAAGAAGAAGAATTTTATTAAAATCTAAAAGAATAATTCAATTATTTTTAAAAAATTTAATTAAAATTGTAGTAAAATAATTGATTTCTTTCCAACAATTTTTATTAAAATATTTGAAAATTATTGAATTCCTATGAAAAATTTTATGATTTTTGTAAAGAATTGAAATCTTTCAAAGAATTTAAAAAAACATTTTTTTAAATAATTGATTTTTTCGAGGAATTGAAATTAAATTTTTAAAAATAATTATATTTTTTGATCAATTCAGATAAAATTGTATTAAAAATAATTGAAATCCTAAGATGAATTTTATTATTTATGAAAATAATTGAATCGTTGCTAAGAATTTTAATTTTCAAAAATAATTTAATTTTTGAGAAGAATTTTATTATTTATGAAACTAATTGAATTTTTGATGAATTTTGTCAATTTTTTCTTAAATAATTGAATTCTTTTGCGAAATTTTATGAAAATACTAGATACGTATTGAAAATAATTGAATTTCGAATATTTTTTGAAAATAATTGAGAAGATTTTTTTTATTTCTAGAATTTAAATAAGTAGTGGAAATGAAAAAAAAACAGAAATAGTAGCAAGAAAAGTAGTAAATAGTAGGTTTTAGTAGATGAGTACGAAGCTTGAAATAATAAAATTATGTAATAATTTACCTGAATATTTGTTGTTAAAACTACTATGTAAAAAATACAAGTACTGAAAGTCCAATGGTCTGCGGAAGTACTGTCGTGTAAAATTACCGGATTTATTATCCAGTAAAAATGGCATAAAAAGTAAATTGCACAGCCTTGCCAAATTCCTGTTAATTATTGCAATATTAAACATTAATGACAGTTTCTTCTCTGTCAACATTCAACTACCATATGCACACTAATTTTTTAAAAACCAACCTGTTAGGAACCAAATTAAAAATTGTTTAGTTGACAATAAACTATTTTTCCTATGAAGAATATACAATTGAGGCGATTGTAAGAGTGTTTTTGCAGAATAATTCTGTTCCAGAAGACCGTACATTAAAACTGGAAGAGATGTAAATATGACATTGTAACCCATCATAAAGAAACTGTGATACAATGCCTGCAATAATACGAAGAATAATGAAATAGATATATTATTTACTATTATTTTAAATATTTTTTTAAGTTCTCTACATAATTCAATAAAAAAATTTAATTTTTCTTACTTGTTCAGAGAATCCATTATGAATTTCAAATAGGAATTGTGGCGTTACAAAGACTACATTTTTGTAAAAAAAGTATTGTATTAAATTACTAATTCGAATATAATACCAATGCCCATGAACTAATAGGGCTTTTCTTAAAAACTTAAATTTGGCAAAGGCAAAATCTGCACTCATTGTTGCTTGACGACCTTCTTTGCCCATGATACCTATACCAATATGTGCTTCTTTTATCATTGAAACATCATTTCCTCCGTCACCTATAGCTGCTGTAATAGGTTTCTCTTTAGAATTCTTTATTAAATGCACTATCTGAAAAAAGAAAAAAATACATGGCAGAAACTAATAACTCACATCTTGGTCCTTTTCTTTTCTTGTTGGACATAAATGATATTTCTTTGATCTTTCAATAACATTGCATACCTCACTTTTTTGAAGAGGAGACATTCTGCAGCAAACGACAGCTTCACAACTTTGACTTACATTACGCAGCAAACTTGGAAAATGAGTAATTGCAAAAGCCATACTAGATCCATCTATTAGTAGGCCATAATTGGCAAGAGGTTCTAATTTGATTTTCCTTCTGTAAATTACAAATGTCGAATAAACAACTTTTTGCAATTGTTTCTTAATTTTATTCTTTTACAAAGAGAATACAGCTTATAATTTTTTAATTTTCTTAAAGTATACCTACTCAATGTGTATGAGTGTAGCAAAACATGATTGTACGGAATTTTCCTTCATAAGTCTCAAGACCTCGGTACCCTTCTTAAAATGTCCCGAATGAAAGGCGATATTTTCAGCAGTTTCCGCTTTGTCTCCTGTTAAGACCCAAATCTTTACGAAAATAAAAATTAATATTCTGTTTATTGTATAAAAATAAATTCTTATTCTCTACTTGCACTGTTATAGTAAAATATTTTAGAAGGTTAATTTTACAATTCCGTTATTTTTATTAATAAATAAATTTATTATTAATACTTAATAAAGTATGAGAAAATTAATGTAGGAAATAAAACAAGTTAGGTACTTTTATGTTAGCAGCTTTGAGACTTTCCATTGCATGCGAAACGTCATCTTGCAAACGATCTTCGACTGCAGTAACACCCAATAATGTCAAGCCTTTTTCGAAAAGATCATACGCTTTAGAAATATCATCTTTTCTTCTGTCACCAATTTTTTCACGCGCATTTTCCACATTTCTCATCAATTCCTCGTACTCCAAAGCATCCAGCTTTTTATAACCAATTACAAGTGTTCGATAACCTCTCTGTATGAAAAGTGATTAATTGTTTCAAAATAGAGCATATAGGCAATAAGTTTTATACATCCAATTAGTATTAAAATTTTTAAATTTGTTTGACATATTGGATCCACTATTTTGAATATCTGACTTCAGATTCGTAAATAGTGAAATATTTTTAAAACTTCAGGGTGTCTACTGAAAATATGACTTAAAATTCCAGGACATTACAGGACAGATTTCTTATTTTTCCAGGACATTTATATGTGTAACAGAGTTGCCACAAGTCAGGGAAGTCAAGGAATTTAGGGAAAAGTCAGGGATTTTTACTAAAAATACTGGAAAAAATTAAATTTTTAGAATTTATAGGAAAATTCTGAATTTTTGTGTCTTTTTTGTTATTGCCTTATAAACTATGAAATTGCCAAGAATTCTAATACAAACCCTTCAATTTTTTCTATTTTTGACAATAATTTCTTTTTAAATAACTTTTAAATAATTTCGCATAAGCATAAATTCAATTATGTTCAAAATTTTTTAAAAATTCTCGTCAAAATTTCAATTAACTTTATAAATAATAAAATTCTTCTCCAAAATTCAATTATTTTCAAAAAATTTAATAAAATTCTTGGCAAAATTTCAATTATTTTCAAAAATTTTCCTCATTTCAATTATTTTTAATATCTACTATTTTAATAAAATTTTCCAAAAGAATTCTATATTATTTAAGCAAAATTTTAATAAAAATTTAACAGGAATTCAAATTATTTTAAATTTTTTAATGAAGTTTCTCTAAAGAAATCTGAGAAATTCAATTATTTAGAAAAATTAAAATAAAATTCTTTTAATAATTCTATTATTTAAAAAAATGTTGACAAATTTCTTTGCAAGATTTAGTTCATTAAATTGCAATTTTTATAAAATTTTCCTATACAATTCAATTGTTTTCAATACATTTCTTCTTAAGAATTCAATTATTTTCACAAATAATATATTTTTTATGAGAATTCAATTATTTAAAAGAATTTGAATAAAATTATTCGCTAGAAATCATAATTATTTTCTTTCTTGAGAATTCAATTATTTTTAAAAATTTTGATAAAATGCTTTATAAATTTGAAAAATTATAATAAAATCGGTCATAGAAGACAATTATTTTCGTAAAATACAACATTTTTTCTAGAAATACAATTATTGTCAAAAATGTTTGTAAATCTCTTCGAAACAATTCAATTATTTTCATAAAAAATAAAATTCTTCTAAGCAATTCAATTATTTAAGAAACTTTAATAAAATTCTTCCCAAGAATTAAATTCTTTTTTTAAAAATAAACATTTTCATTTTTTTCTAATTCTTTGTCAGATTTAAATTATTTTCAATTTTTTAATGAAATTTCTAGATAGAATTTAATTATTTTTAAAAAGTTTTTAAAAATTCTGAAAAATTCAATTACCTATTTAAAAAAATTTGAATAAAATTCTTCACAAGAAATTAATTATTTTCATAAATATATAATAAAACTTATCGCAGAATTTCAATTATTTTTATAAAATTTCAAATAAAATGATAGAAAATTGCATTTATTATTACATTTTTTTTTTGATTCGCCGAAAGAATTCAATTATTATTAAAAATTTTGATAAAATTCTTCATAAAAATTCAATTTTAAAAAATATGCAACACACTGAATAAATTATTTATTTTTGTATTTAAATAATTGAATTCTCGGAAAATTTTCTAATAAAAATTAATTAAAAAATGGATTTCATTTAAAATTTTAAATTATCATTGAATATTAAAAAGATTAAAAACATTATAGAGTGAATTTTTAGAAATAATTGAATTTTGAAAAGGGTTATAATTAAAATCTTTGAAAATTTGAATCTATAGTTACAATATTCTTATGAAATAAAATAATGATTTTATTACTTTGTCATCTTAAATTTAATATAAAACATGAGGAAATCGATCACTTCGAATCGAAGACTCGATTTCTTCATGTTTTATAATAATTTTCCCATAAATTATTGAATTTGAGAATCTTAATTTCTATAGAAAAATAATGATGATGAAATATAATTATTTAAAAAAGAAGTTATTCATGTTCTTCAGGGTCAGGGAAAAATGAAAATTTTGTCTGGAAATCAGGGAAAAACAAAATTTAAATTTTGTGGCAACCCTGTGTAATATTATTTCATATTACGATTAACATAATTTAAATTAACCTACTTGAACAAAAATATTTATTTTATTATAAAAAGAGTTAAAAATCATTATTGTAGATACCAGTTTCTTTAATCAAACGACAAATTGAAACTATTTTTTGATAGATCAAAAAAATTATTTTTTTAAATTTGAGTCCTAAAATTTTTAAATTATTGAATATTGAAAAGCAAAATATGGAAAATCCAGGACATTTAAGGACATTTTTTCAAATTCCAGGACATTACCAGGAATTCCAGGACTTCAAGGACCAGTAGGGTTTAATATTATAATAAAAAATTTAATTATAAAATTAAGTTTACAAGAAAATTATAAATAATGTAATAAAAATTAAATTAAAACTTTTTAAATGTAGTAAATTATAATAAAAATTGAATATTTAAAATGAAATATTTAAGTAAATTAAGTAATAAAATTTTAAAAATTAAATTATTTTAAGAATACAAATTATAGATAAGTAAGTTTAATTATTTTAAAATTATTTATTAAAAATTTGTAAAAATTTGCCACATTTTTTTTAAAAATGCTAATTTTTATATGTAAGAAAAATAAGAAATAAATATCTATTAATGGGGGGAACTGTAATTACATTTATAAGAAATAAATTAAACAAATTTAATAATTTTTAATTAAGTGAGTTATTTTTATTAATTGACTTTTGTCAGTAATGGAAAACTGATTTTCTCATAAGTTTTAGAAGAAATTTAAGAAAAAGAGGCAAAAAAAAGAACTTAAAATTTTTAATATGATATAAAATTTAGACCTGATAAAATATTGAATTTTTAATATATATTAAAATATATGTAAATAAATATAGATATATCTATGAAAAAATGTAATTTTTTTGTCATATTAACAAAGTTGATTATATAATTAAATGTAGAATACGTACCATCGAGAAATCAAACACTTGAGCAGATACTTCATCAATGTCTGTTTCAACAATAAGCGGTAAAATTGAGGAATCAGCTCCTTTACAATATAGCCATATGTCGTTTGAAGAATCCTGTACAATTACGGACATTCTTCTTCTCTCTATGAAAAAAAACAATTTAAAATTTTAAACCAAAATGAAGCATTAAATTTTGATCTCTCTCTCTCTCTCTCTCTACCTGAAGTAAACTCAAGAGTTTCCAGTCTTTTAAAAGTAAGTCTTTGATCCTTAGCTTTAATTTCTATTTTATCCTCAAAGTCAGACAGAAGTACAATTCCACATCTTGCGCTTGCTTCCACTAAAGATTTCTCATCAGCTGAAGTTGCCTGCATTACGTCGTAGCATTGAAAAAACAATAAAAAAGATTTATTCAATTAATAGTAAATATAGTCAAATGCTCACTAGTTAAAGTGAATAAATTTCCTCTCTTCTTACCTGATATTCTGGCAATGACGGATGCATAAGAAGAGAACTATGAACTCTTGTTATTTTCTTCATCTTAAAACTGTCCCGATATTCCGTTCGTTTCTTAATCGCATTTGCTGTTTGACTGGGTGACGCTATGTGAACCGTATGACAAAGTGAAATACCCAACCAAAAGTGCCACAGCACCGACTGAAATACATAATAATTAAAATTATTTTTACATTATTAGTCAACTTTGAAACCATATATATATTACATAAGAATTAGATGCGTGAAATATAATTTTTAAATACAATTTTATTTTACATGCCAAGATGTAAGCTTCACTGCTTCATTTTCGTTTCCACTTTGGGGCAAAAGATGGAGATATCCATCACAATCTCTTTCCATATAAACATTTCCATTCACATAGCAGCGCTTGAACACCATTAAATTCTCCGTTAATGTTCCAGTTTTGTCAGTGAACAAATATTCCACCTGACCAAGCTCTTCGTTTAAATCGGACGTGTTGGACAGAGGTGCTTGATCAGTAACTTCGTCATACATTTCAAGATCCCATGTGAAAAATAAGGAACCAAGAAACTTTTGCATTTCTGAAAAAGGAATATTTAATATTCTAAGAATATTTTTAAATTGTTCATTTTCAAATTTTAAAGATTTTTAACGAATTGCCAAAAAAAATATTGTAAATTTTAAAGCATATATACGTCCTAGTCTTCAAATTCATTAACAACGTCGCATAAACTAAAATTAGTTTAAAAATAATTCAGAGAATATAAATAAGAAAAATATTTTCATACCTACAGTAACATACAAAGATATCGGTACAATGTAGTTAAACAACAGCATAAAGTTAAGTATGCTAATTAAGATTTTGTAAAATTTCTTTAATTTGGCTTCTCCCAAATATGCAATCCATTTGGAATTGTAGTTAAATATTTGTTGGAGTATAACAGAGATTAAAGATGTAACTATCAAAAGTGCGATGAATACCATTAGATATCTGTTTATGGACCTGAAAAGAAAAGAAAATAAAGCATGGTTTCAATAAGCTCTTTGCCAAAGATCAAAGATGTCAGCTTTGATTAAAAAATTTAAATATATTTCAAAAAGGATCCTAAAGAATATTCTGATTCACTCTAAAAATTATTAGATACTCAAAAAAATGTTCTATTAAATTTGTTTACAAATTTCTTCAAAAGTAAAATTATTCGAAAACATCAATTGTTTTAAATAAATATTTAATCATTAATTATTATTATTATTCCATAGGAATTAAGATTTAAAAAAAATTCCAAACTCAAACCTTTATAAAATTTAAATTTCCATAAAATTTTTCAAAAAAAATTAAATTATTTACAAAAATTTTTAATAAAATCCTTCGCAAGAATTCAATCATTTTTAATAAAATTTTAAATAAATTCCTCGAAAAATATAATAATTTTCAAAAATTCTTTGCAAGAATTCAGTTATGAATTATTTTTAATAATTTTTGCAAAAATTCTTTGAGTACATATTTTCAAATCCATTTGTTTACGAAATAGAACGAAATGTTTACGAATTAATTTTACGAGATTTCGATTATTCGGAAATTCTTCAATTAACCCTCGGAGAACACACGGGATCATTTTGACCCCACGATTTTTTGCGAAAAGCTTTTTATCTATTATTTAATATTTTTTATAAGGATTTTAAAGTACACAGACTTATTTTACAGAGTTTAAACTGTATTTTCAAAAAATCCTTAGGTTAAGCAGATGAACAGTTCAAAATTGGTTGAACATTGAAAAATGACCTAAAAAAGAGGTGTGTTCTCCGAAGGTTAAATATTTAGAAAATAAAAACTTGAAAATAATTTTTAAAAAAAGGACTTTTTCAAAAAAATCGATTATACAGAATTGTTAAATTTTAAATCAAAATTCATTTTTAAATCAATTTTTCTTAGATACATAATCTATTATAAATAATTAAATGTTTCTAAAAATTGAATTTTTATAAAGAATTATTATTAACAAATTTTTAAATAATTGAATTTTCTCCGACGTAATTTAATAAAAATTTCAAGAATAATTACATTTTTCGAGGAAAACGATTAAAATTTTGTTTTTAAAATAATTGAAATTCTATGATAAGTTTTATTATTCATGAAAATAATTGAATCTTTGTAAAAAATGTTATTATTTATGATGAAAATAATTAAATGTTTGCTTAGAATTTTATCAATATTTTTTTAAGTAATTAAATTCTTTTTTTTTCTTTTTTTAAAATTTTCTTTAAAATTATAAATTCTTTTAGAAAATTTTATGAATATAGTGGATATTAAAAATCATTGAATTATGAGGAAATTTTTTGAAAATAATTGTAATTTTGCCAAGAATGTTATTAAAATCTTTGAAAATAATTGAATTTCAGAGAAGAATTTGATTATTTATAAGGATAATTGAAATTTTGAAGAGAATTGTGTTTAAATTTTTTGAACATAATATTGAATTTCTGTGAAGAATTTTATTACTTTTGAAAACAATTGAATTTCTGCAATCAGTTGTAATTTCTCCAAAATTCAATTTTTTCCAGTACTTTTATAAAAATTCCTGACTTTTTAATTATTAATTAAATTAAAATGTAATTAATTATTTTTTTAAAACACTTATTGATTGTCAAATACACAATAAATGTTTCTAAATCATATAAAGGAAAATATATAATTTTTATTAAAAAAATAAGTGCAAAATGAGTTTAACAAAAAAAAAAAATTTGCAATAAAAAATTTTTTTTTAAATGTTCAACGCAAGATAACTCGAAGTTACAGTATGAAAATTTATACTCAATATTTATTTTGTTATCTTACACACTACTTACAGTTGCCATTATCTTGCACTTCACTTTAAAAGAAAAATTATCTGGTGCAAATTTTTTAATAATTTCATATTACACCTGCTTTCTAGTATAAGAATTCTTTTGAAAATTATTATTAATTGAATTATTAATTATTTTTATGAAATTTAAAAAATTGTTATCTCTTAAAAAGCAATATTTTTATTTTCAAGTTTTTAAGTATGAATTTTTACTCGCAAAGAAAAGAAGGTGATCTATATTAAATTTATTGTAAAACTAACTTACTTCTCGGCTGTGGAAAATTTATTTACAACTTGTTTCGAGTTGAGAGATAATTTTGTATCCTGACCAGTATAAATGCAGCAACCAATTACGTAATCCGTGTCCTTAAGTCTTGATCCTCGTAGAAGAACATTGTCTATTGTGAGAGTTCTACTTATTGTTTCACTCTCCATATTTACTTCCAGTTTGCCATGAAAAGAATACAGATCGGCTTGTGGATGCTCACAAGTTACAACTGCTTTCAAGCCAACAATATCTGACATGTTGCATGAGGATAAAATTTTAGGCACATATAAAGTCTGCAATAAAAGAGATATATAAACATCCTGCATTCTTACTTCATTATGATATAATATTAAAAGAAATATTTTTAATTTTAATTTTTAACCGAAACCAAAAATTTGCCCTATTCTACCCCCGAGAAATCCAGCGATTGAATTTTGTTGAAACTTGTTACTCAGGTGCTTTTGGGGTCGCTGATTACGAATCTGAAGTCAGATTTTCAAAATTTTGAAAATTCAAAATGGCGGATCCAATATGGCGGACATTTTTTTTAAATTGTTTAAATTTGCATAAAACTTGTTACTCGGGGGTTTTCGGGGTCGCTGATTACGAATCTAAAGTCAAATTTCAAAATTTCAAAATGATGACCCCAAAAACCCCCGAATAACAAGTTTCAAGTGAATTTGAGTGAATTCATCATCTATTTAAACTTAATTCAAATAAACATAATAAACTGTTTATAAATTACATTACCTTTAAATTATTTTCTCCATCAAGATTGGACGTTGTAATGTAACAATAACCAGACGTTTCACTGCTATATAGAAGAACCAAATCACACGGGACATCTTCATTTCGATTAATTTTCAATAAATCCCCTACAATTATTTCTTGACAATATATTTTCTGTAAATTTGTTTAATAAACAATATGAAATTTTTTTTTAACAATTATTATTTTCTACAATTTTTCACTAACATTCTTCTTTAAATCAATTATTTTTAATAATGTTTTAAAAAGTACTTTGACAATTTTCAAATCCATTTCTTTATAATTCCATTTTACCAAATTTCAATTATATTCGGAAATATTCTTCAATTAAATGTATATTAGAAAATAAAAACTTTAAATAATTTTAAAAAAAATTCAATTAAACTTATTCGAAAAAATTAATTCTACAGAATATTTTCAAAGATTTTAAATATTAAAGCCTTTTCAAAATTCAATTATTTAAAAAAAAATTCATGCTATAATGCTTTTAATATTCAATTATATTATTATCTAAAATTTTAAATGAAATTCATTTTCAAATTAATTTTTTAAATTTTTATTAGAAAATTTTACGAGAATTCAATTATTTAAATATAAAAATAAATAATGTATTGATTAATTAAATGTTTCCCAAAATTGAATTCTCATAAAGAATTTTAGAATTGTTCATAAACAATTTTTTAAATAATATTGATTTGAATTTATCACTCGGTGTACAATTTTTTAAATAATTAAATTCTTTTGATGAACCTTTAATAAAATTTTTTAAGAATAATTTTATTTTTCGAGAAATTCGATTAATAATTGTGTAAAAAATAATTCAAATTCAGCAATGAGTTTTATTCAAATGTTTATGAAAATAATTGAATCTCTGTAAACAATTTTTAATTGTTTATGAAAATAATGGAATTATTGCGAAGAAATTCATAAAAAATTTCTAAATAAATGAATTCCTGAGAAATTTTTATTATTGATGAAAATAATTTTTTAAATTATTAAAATTATGGATTTTTATAAAAGCAATATAATATCACACTAAAATAATTAAATGTTTACGTAGAATTTTATTAAATTTTTTTTAAAAATTCAATTCTGGAAATGAATTTTGTAAAATTTTGAAATATTACATATATTTAAAATCATTGAGTTGAAGAAAATTTTTGAAAATAATTGAAATTATGCCAAGAATTTAATTACAATTTTAAAAAATAATTGAATTTCAGAGAAGAATTTTATTATTTTTAAAAACAATTTAATTCATTTTTAAAGATAATCCCGTTTACTGCTTAAATAATAATAATTGAATTATTTTTAAAAATCATTGAATTGAGGAAAATTTATGAAAATAATTGAATATTGCCGAAGAATTTTATTATTTATAAAAATAATTAAAATTTTGAAAAGAATTTTAAAAAATTTTTGAACATAATTGAATGTTTGCGAAGAATTTTATTGCTTATTGAAAATGATTGAATTTCTGCAATCATATTTGTAACTATTCCAAAATTAATTTTTTTTTACTGTTCTTCACTAAAATTCTTCTATAAATTCACTATTTTTAATAACTAATTGAATATATATTTTTAAAAATTTTACTAATATTTTATATATTTAATTAAGTAAATATATATAGAAAATTTAACTCTCACCTGAAGACAATTATTCCGAACAGCTTCAATTGAAGTTAAATTGACCCGTTGATCTGATTTGTAACGAAGAAAATCCTCATATCCTTGTTTACAAGCAGTGACAAAAATGACGAACGACAATGGCAAAGCACTCGTCCAAGGTGAAATTGGAGAATCGATCAATAGTGAAATGATAATTGTTATTAAAAAATAAAAATTCGTCAATCGTCTAAATTGTTCGTAAAGATTTTTTGGTACAAAGTTCCACAGTGTGTACTAAAATAAAATTTTTAAATTATTTTTTGTTTCGAAAAGAAAAAAATTTTAACAAAATATATATATTAAAAAATACCTTATTTGTCGATATACGATTACAGTAAAATTGATTTTTTGAAGGCACATTATTGCAGTTTATTTGAATTGTTCTGTAATCGGAAACAATTGAAGTTTCATTACCCTGGAAAATAAACAAAAAGTGTGAATTATAATTTCTTATTTTTGTACTTGACTTCCGCTTCTGAATAAAATTACATATATTTTAATAATAAATTCTATTATCTAATTGTGTGATTGAATATTAATTAATTCAGAAACTGTGCATTTACGATTTTCCGCATTTTATATGACGCATTCGGCGAATAATTATTGTCTACCCACATTTATGCGTATGTATTATAAATATTGCAACTGTAAATATCACATTTTTACTTTTGTCATTTGAAAATTAAAAAAAAATTCATTGAAATTTATTTCTTACGAGACTATTTATAGTTTCATATTTTATTTAAAAATAATTACTAAACTCTTAAAAAAACCGGAATTTCATTATCATTTATCATTAATTAGTGATGAAAGAAAATAAATTCCAATAAAACCCTTTTTTCGCTAAAAGAAACTCTAAAAATAATTATAATTATTACAAATTAAAATAAAAATTTGTAAAATTGCTTTAAATATACCCCACATTTAACAAACAGAAACCTCGCAGGTTTCATGTAAATTTTTCTGTAAAAATGAACTTGCGAATGACATTTAAAAAAAAATAATAAAAATACAATAAACTTTTTTCTATGAAAATAATTATCTTTTCTCACTAAAAAACATTTTTTATAACAATTATTCTTTTTAGTATTATCAAATTTTTCTCTGTTTATAAAATAAAAAAAGGAATATTTTGATTATGAAATATTAGAAAAAATAATTTAGTAAAAAATGGCTCACCGTTATAGATTCATACATGTAGTTTCTCATTTAAGGAAGTAAATATTTACGATTAGAAAGAGTATAGAATTATAATTTTAAAAAAATATATTCTACTTAGAGTTGAAAAGTTAAATTTTTTAAGAAATTTTTTCATGTTTAACAAATGATTTGAGACGATAAACTGAAGTGTTTTTATTGGTATACGTTAATTATTACTAACATCTAAGATTATAATTCATAATTTAATTCTCACACTTGGAACAATTACTTGCTTTGTTTATGAGACTTTCAATAGATTCTTATATATTCGCTAATATTTATATATTAATATAAAACATATATGATTATTTATTCAATAAAATATTTTATTAATAAATAATTAAATAAATATTGTATTTTTAGAATTTATTTGTTTTTATAATATTTTTATATTTATAAAATATTTATAAAATATTTATAATAATAATTATAATATATTATTTTATAAATTATAATAATTTACAATAATTACAAAATAAAGTGTCCCATCAATAATTTTTGTTATTTTCCCTCCCCTTCTAATTAAATTGTTCAAATAATTTATTATTATATTGATGTTTCAAATTTATTTAATAAATAATTAAACATGTTATCGTTCCATATAGTTTAGGCCAAAAAAAAATAAAAACATAATTAAACATAAGTTGCAATTTTTTCTTGCTTTAATTTTTAATAAAGTTTAGGATTAGAAAAAAAAAGTTTAAAAAGTCCTCTGCTTCTAAAAAAATTGAATTTAAAAAAATCATATTTTCATTTAGGAACAAAATAAAAAAGTAAGTATTATCTTATTTTTCATACAAAATTAAAAAAAAAATTGTTTCAAAAAAAAAAATTCTTTTGATGAAAATTTCTCACGGAATGGTGCACAAAATCTTGAGAAAGAGCAATAAAAATACAATCATTTATATTTTTCTAAAAATTTCATATTTTTTTAGTGATTATTTTCGTCTTTAAAAAAATGTCATGGTAATACTTAATTACTATCTATGGAACCTTAAGTTTATAGCGATTTCCGGCAATTCTTTTTATTTCTAAAACATTCACTTCGCCGCGCCGTATTTACTCATTGATAGATGAAACATTTTTTAAGATTTTACAATGACAATATAATGATAAATTATTGCTTACAAAATGATATAATTTTATCTTTTGTTAATATTAAGGATGATTCCTTCTTTTTATCTCTATTTAACTTAAAGAAAAACCGGAAAAAAAATTATAAGTATAACATTCTGTCTTCAATACCGCCACATATTTGATGTTTATCGATATATTTAAAAATTCCCAGATGAGTTAAACATTATAATTTAGTTTCAAGTTTAAATGTACCTACTTTATGTTTACTTGCAAAAAATGATTTCTTATTTTTTTTCAAAATATTTCAACAAAATACCACATTTTTAATACAAAATGCAACTCATTTCGATTTTTAAATAATGTTAAAAATAACTACAGGCAAATATCTCAAAATTACATTTTTGAATCATTTTTTACGATAATAATATTTTTCAAAAATAATTAAAAAATTTTTGAATAGTTGAAATTAGGTAAAATTTTTAATTGAAAATAATTGTTTTTCAAGTGTTTTATTACAAATTTTAAAAACCAGCTTTTAAAGAATTTTAATTGCAAATTTTGAGAATAATTGAATTCATTCTAATTTTTTAAAATTCAATAACATATTTCTGAAAATTCAAACACGAATAATAAATAATAACATTGAAACATTTTAAAATCGTTTTTATAAGTTTGGAGGAAACAATCATGTTCAAAATTTTTAATTAAAATTCTTTAAAAAGCTGTTTTTTTTTATATTTTTAAAAAATTGAATCATTTTTGTTACCAAATTTTAATTGTTTTGAAATAATTATTTTAATTGTATCTCATTGAAAAACATTTCACACATTATTTATGAATTTCTTTATTATAATTTTTTTGAAAATATTGTTTACATTATTACATGTTTCACACATTATTTAAACATTTCTTTATATTATAATTTTTTGAAAACTTTTAAAAAAACGTGAACGGTTACATTTTTTTTTTATAAATAAATTGAATTTTTGTATTTAAATAATTGAATTCTCGAAGAACTTTCAGAAAATTATTCAACATAATATTGATTTAGAGATAAAGTTTAGTTAGAAATTGTAGAAAATCTTTGAATTTTAGAAGGCAATTTTTAGAAATTATTAAATTTTAAAAGGTTTGAAATTGAAATTCTTCGAGTGGAAAAACAAATAAGAAGTATTTAAATATTTGTTTAACAAAATTATTCAAGTTTCATTGAATGTAGGGGAAGGGGGGGGGGTCAAAAATGGTAAAAAATTGTCCACATGGTATATGAACGACACCTTATGTTTGGAAAAACAAACTTGCCGCAAACTTACCAGCTATATCTGTTTTATAATATATATTATTTAAAATAAAAATTCAGAATCATTTTCTTTGTTACCATACCCACGCAATTTTTAATAAAATAAAATTAACACAATTTACAGAGTAACTTAAAAAAGTCATTCAAGGACTTTTAAATCTAGATATTTATGTACTATATTAGAAATGACTATATTACATTCTATTATTGTATAATCATAATTGTAAATTTAAAAATAGATAACTTTAATGTCCTTTTTTTTATAATGAACACCAGAAAGACAAGTTAAAGTTATTTACATTTAAAAAAATTTTTATTTTTTCTATAATTTTTATATTTATTAATTTGGTATTAATTAATTTATATTATATTATATCTTTAATATTTGTTTTTTCATTTACTTATTTAAATCACAGTCTTTATAATTTATATTAGTTCATACTTTATATTAATTAATAATAATATGATTGTTATGAATGAATAAATTTAAAAATATTTACATATTTAGTGCGGGTTTATTATTTGATTAAAATTCTATTTTATAAATTAGGAAAGTTTGTTTTACATAATATATTATTTATGAAACAAAAAAATTGTGCTTTAAAAAATGAATTAAATAACCGACTGCTTGACTATTATCGAATAAATATTTAATTGAATCAAGTAAATTTTATTTAATTCAAATAAATTGTATTTAAAGCAATAATTTTAGTATTTTGAGCAAATACTACGATTTAGTTGATTTAAATAAAAATTATTTGATCCACCTAAATATTTATTTGATAAGCGATTGTTTGAATGAAATACATTTTTTCTGTGTTGATTTTTTTCTATTTTAATTTATAATTAATAACAAAATTTAAAATTGAAACTTACCATTGAATATAAAACTTAATATTCACTTTTTTTTAATCCAATGAATTATTTGACACCCGAAAAAAAGACACAAATTAAGATGAGAAAATGATGTTATTATGTAGACATTTTTGTATATTTTGCGGTGAGAATATAAAAGTGAGAGTAAGTAAAGGTATAGTTTTGGCTTTGCTGTAGATAAGAGGTATTTAACTAATAACTAATTTTTGGATAAGTCTCAGAGTGGGGAATTGTTTGCGAGTTTCGACAGTGATACACCGACCGCGGTCCGGATTTCTATTGAAAAACGTAATCAGTCATCAAACTGACTCACTCTGATTTTTTAATTTCTAACCCTGTTCAAAATTACCTTTTAATCCAAACAAAATTATAATTACAAACCATTAATGTCAATTTAAGAAATTTAACCATTTTCCCACTTTTATTTTAAGCTAACCGGCTTTTTTTTTATTTAAGACAACTATTAAACAAATAATTTTCAAGAAAAAATTTTTTTTTAATAAATTTTAAACCACTTGTTAGGTTCACTTTTTTTTAAATAAGAAAAGTTTGATATAAAAAAGAAATATTTCTGAATAATTAAAGGATGTTATGATAGTTGATTTATTTAAGAGTTCCGCTTTAATAATAACGTAAACGAATTAACGAACACAGCGACTCGTAGTACACTGACAACTAATAGTGTCGCTTATTTATCCTTAAACATATATAATGGATCAATTTCTTTATCGTTCGGCACATCTATAACCACACTCTACCTATGAGTAGTTATACGGAAACAATAATTTCACACGAGGTGGAAGTCCATATAGAGATAAGGATAAGCGCATATAATCCAAATGACTAAAAGTTAACAAGTTATTTTCTTTTTTCGCAAATTCATTTTTCTTTAAGAATCATTATTATAACTGACGTTAAGTATTTAATAGCTGATAATAAATTTAATAATTTAATATTACGAAACAATCGCAATTTTATAGGTCTGCATAGAATCTGATCTTGAACTATAAAAGGTAATATCTACCATAAATCGAAATAAGTTGCAATTTATACTAAAAATGTGGTATTTTATTGCAATATTTGAAAGAAAAGTCGAAAAAGTCTCAATTTTTGAAAATAAGTCGAAGAAAGTCGATGAAGTCCTATATAATATCGAAGGCCTGAATATTCACACAAATTCATGAAATTAAACAAAAATTCGTATAATACCAAAACTCCTACATGTTTTTTGAACTTGGGAAGAAATCCTGTCGTAATGGATCAAAACTACGATTTCAATTTTGACTCGTGATTTGAAAATTTTTACTAATTTATTTTTTCCATGCAGATATTAATACTAACATAAATAAGTTTACACAGCTTTTAATACAGGTGTCGCAAAATATAAGTAAATTAAAAATATTAAAATAAGTTTGAAAATTAAAATAAATTTCTAAGAATTTTGTCTATAATGCCAATAGCGGTGGAAAATAATACAAATATTAAAATGGAGAAATATTTGCCTTTGACGCTCATAATGAAATTAAAAATTAAAAATATACTTTCAAAAGGCGAACAGTTTGTTAAAATGTAAAATAATTAAAATTTGTATTTATAATTTATTGTAATTTTTGTTAATATAGAACAGTATAAACTTGATGATTTTTCAATTGAATTCGTAGAATATTTACTCCTTAACAGTTTGTTAAAAATCTCATATGAATTCATAAATTCTTGAGTTATCTGATTTATCTTGAAATAATTACACAACCTCACAAAAAAAGTACCCGGGCCGGGGAATGGGACCACCCTTTCCATGTATTTTGATGCGCTCACGAAGTAGTGATAGAATAGAAATTTCTACTGATCTGTTGTACACTCTCACTCTTTTGAATGCGCATTTCATATTTTGGTGAAGTCAATTAAGAATAATAGATTTTGCTACTTTTCCTTGCTCCACCGAGGAATTGTATTATTTTGGAAATTCGACCATTCAAAAGAAATGAACTTCTGAATTCTTTTCAATTCCTCGCTTCTTACCGGGTACACATACGAATTTCTTTATAATATATATAATACACAAAGAAAACAAATGTTTCACAAAATCTAAATAGAAACTATATGTGAAAATGATAGGAATGTTTTTATGACTCATATTTACCTCATAATTAACTTCAGTTTGCTATACCAGATTTCTCGAGTCTCATTAAAATTCATTTATTTTGATGTAAATATTTATGCACTTTGCATTTATAATTATCCACACTTGTTAAAATAAAAATAAATTATTTCAATATCGTTTCATCTAACAGTTGTGTTAATTGATTTAGAATTAACAATAGATTCCGAGTTCTATATCTATAACATTGCTGAATGATTATTTATCTTTTTTCTCAAAGAAATTCATTATTTTAGAAGAACAAAGAATACTTTATTGTTATAAGTAGCAAATTTTTGTGCATATAAAATTATGTGTATGACTCCACGTGAAATTTACCTATAACCTTGGGGTGGTTCATATACCACGTGGGCAATTTTTTATCATCTTTTACCCACCCCTCTTCCATATATAAAGATGGTTTTTTATTTTAAGATGGTAAATAAATTAATATTTGATAAAAAAATATTTACGATATTTTAAAATATCTTAAAGTTTTGTACCTCCGACCTCGAATCGACTGTATCTTTAGTCGATTCAAAATAAAAAAGAGTGGAAGAAATCGTTTATTTAATTCAGTGTTGCCACAAAAATATTATTTTTTATCCCTGACTGATCTGGCCATTGATTTCTAAATTCAATTATTCAACACTTTAATAACTTTGTTAATTAAATATTTAAATACTTTTTATTGGTTTTTCAATTATTAAAATATTTTCAATTTTATACCTTATTTGAAATTTAATAATTCCAAAAAATAATTTTAAAAAAATTCTTAAAATTAATTTTTTAAAAATATTTTTAAATAATTTTTAAAAATTAGAAGTTATTCAATTATATACAATTGAAAAATTTCGCAACAATTGAAATTTGGTAAATTTTTTTTAAAATAAGTGAATTTTGGTAAAATCTATTCAAAATAATTGGATTTTTTAAAATAATTTTTGGATAATTTAAAAGAAAACTACTTGAAAATAAGTGGAAAAAGTTGCATTTTTTGAAAATAGTAAAAAAAAAGTGGAAAAAGTCATATAACTATTAAAATTAATTTTTTTTAATAACAAATCTTTTTAAAATGAAATAAAACAGTTTTGTAAAATTTGAAAGTAGGATAAACAAAATAAATTTAGTAATTAAGAATCAGAATTTATCGATCACTCCGAGTCAGGTTGATAAAAACAACCAATTCAATCTACATATTAAAATAAATTTAAATTTAGGGTGGGCACTTTTTCAAAAAAAAAAAATTCACGGTCATGAATTATTTTTCCCGGTCATAAAGAATAACTCTGAAAATAAATTATTCCATGAAAGATTGAAAGAATTCCTTGATTTTTAGACAAAACTTTGAATTTTTTCCAAACCCTAAAAATATTTATAATTGAAACTCCAAAATAAGTTTATAATACATTTTTTTGAATATTTTTAATTGTAAAATCATTTGGAACTTAAATAGATCTTTGGAAATAAATATTTAATTATTATCCATTATATTTTACCGTAGGTATTACGATTTCAAAAAAAAAATTCAAATTTCAAATCCTTTGAACTTGAATAATTTTTAAGAATTGCTACTGTAATTATTAAAAATTATTTTCAAAATTTCAATTCAATTATTTTCTACAAATTTTAATTAAAATATTTGTAAAATCCACTTGTTTACAAGACAATTTCATGAAATTTTGAATAATTTTAAAGTTTCTCAATTAAATATTATATATTTAAAAATATAACGAATTTGAAAAAAACGTGAATAAAAATGTTTCAAAAAACTAAGTATTCAGAATTTTTAATTAAAATCTTTTACAATTCAACTTTTTTAAAACTTTAATTTGAAAGTTTTTTAAATTCAATCTATATTATAATATTAGTAATTAGTTCAAATTTTTTGTAATTCAAATTTGTTTTGTGATAAATAATATTATTGTAAAAAAAATTTATAAATTGATTTATTTTTCACTATTTTATAGGATGTGAAATATTCTCTCTTTCTAATTTTTTCGACGAATTTAATTAAAAATTATATTTTCTTTAATTATTGTTAGAAATAGAAAGAATTTAAAATTAAATTTAATATTATCTTTTTTTTAAGTCTGTTTACGTTGGACAACAAAATTCATCATTTTCTTATAAATTATAGAAATTGAATATTTTTCCAGTACTTTTGATAAACTCCCCTGACAAAATAAAACAATTTTATATATAGAAGATCATTCAATCTTTTTTAATGAAATATAATTAAATATAATAATATAATAATCAGTGGTTTTAAAAAAAAATTTCCAAAATACCGGTCAAGATCAAAATTTACTGTCATTTCCATTTAGTTAAAATGTTAATAATTTTTTACATGCCACTTATTCAAAATTAACTTATTTTGGAATAATTCCATAAAATCGCGCAGTGAAATTTACTTCACCGAATCACCAGTTGCCATAAGCTATATTTATTAGAATTATTATTTAATCTAATTTTCATTTTCCCGATGATTCATTAGCTCTAATTTTTATTTTGCAGATATATTATTGAATAGAGATTTCGTTATAGCCCGAAGAAACATTTGACATTATTTTCATTTGTCCAATAATTAATTGTTTGGACTAATTTTCGATTTTCCGATATTTCATCTGTTATAATTCCTATTTTTCTAAATCATTAATTAAAATTTGTTTTTTTTATTCGAAATGTTTTTTAACCTAAATATCAATTGCTCTAAATGTAAATGTGATTCGTTATAATTACCATTGTCTCGAATAATTATTTACCAGTATTTACTTTTTACAGAATTGTCATATAAACTATATCCTATTTGCTCTAATGTTTATTTAACAGAAATTCACTTACCTCGAAGTAGCATTCAGCCGAATGTCAGAAAGATTATTTAACATAATTTTCGTTTTGCCGAAACTTTATTTCACCTAATTTTAAATTGTGATATTAATTGTTTAACATAAATCTATTTCTACTTTATTTGTATGTGACATATTGTTCTTTTATTTGAATTGTCAAATCGTCGAATGCTCAAAACGTCGAAATGTCTATTCGTCGAATCGTCAAAACGTCGAATTGCCAAAAATTCGAAAAATTTGTTTGATTTAAGTTAACATATTTTTCGAATTGGTAATGAATCATGGGGAAAATGAAAATTAGATTAAATAATAATTCTAATAAATATAGCTTATGGCAACTGGTAATTCAGCGAAGTGAATTTCGGTTACTTGTTATTATGTCAAATGGGATTTGTGGAAGATTGATGCGTCCCCTTTCAGTGAAATAATTGAAATCGAAAATTTAGTTACAGCATTGACTTAGAACTGTGAGACTGTGTTTATCGTATGAGACAGTGTAAGATGAAATCAGACTTACCGACAATTTTCAAAAACCACGAGCTGTACACTTCTGCCATCTGTACAATAACAAAAAACTTAATCCTCGACCAATATTGGTTTTTTTATGCATTTTTTTAACATTCTGTTGCAGCATGTGTCAATTGATATCAATAAATACCCGCGACGAGAATGGTTTTATGTTACAATTAAATATGCAATAAAGAGAAAAACAAAATATTAAGCTACAAACAATGAAAACAAGCAGTAGCGACTTCAGGTTGGAAAATGACGAACTAACCTAGGTAGTAGAAAAAGCAAAATGGCCGCACTGGTCCAGCTGTGGTAAAGTCGATTGTCAAACTCTCCCACTGTTTCTCAACTCTCAAAGGAACCTACAAAAATTGTTTATTTACAAAAGTGTCGATACATCTTGTCGTCGAGTGAAGCGCGACAAATGGTAAGTTTAATTTCTACTTTTTGTCTATTTATTCATTCGTAATGTGTGAGATCGAATCATGTGTACGTTTTTCGGTGTGACAATTATTTGGCGCGCTGTTTTTGAAAGTCTAGCAGACTATACGACTGTCGTGCTTTCATCATCGCTTTCATTCCTTCCAGTGATTAATAGACTGCGGTCCCGTCTGTTTATTTTTCTCACTTTGCGTTTAAGTTTGTGTTTACTATTTACACGCGTACAAGCAGAAAGCCGGTTTACGTTCGTCTCGTTAAACGTGAAATTGTCAATGAAAATCGTAAAAGTCTACGACAAAAAGTGACGTTTTAATTTATTGTCGTGACGTCTGAATCGGCAGGTAAAATATTCTCGTTTTTTTTTTTGCCGCAAAGAAAGGCGTCGGTTATACGAGGAGAGATATAGATGAGATTTCTCGATAATAGGTCCCTTATCTAATCAAGGGTGCGATTGTTGACGTATGTGACGAACGTCAGCGAAAGCACAACAGTCACATGTGAGGGAGGAAAAGATCGTGGACATTTGTACCTGATTAAGTCACCGGATACGATTTTTATTTCTTCTCATCTTAAAGTTTTTCATTTTCAACAACTATATAGGACAATTTTTTGATCGAAGAAATTGATAAATCTTCCAAAGTGACATTGGTTTTTTTTCATAAATTATGACAAACAAGAAACAAAAGGTAAGAATGATATTCTAAAATATTTACTGTGAGAAGGAATTTTTTGTTATTTAAGTATTTTTTACTTATTTTTTAAAATTAATTTTACTGATAACATTTGCGGTTGGAATTTTTTTTTACAAAGTGGAATTATAAATTGATTTTTATGTATTTTTGTGGTAATATTATTGTGATAGCTTTGAGTCACCCAAAGAAAAATGGCTCATCAATTTAATGATAAATTGACAGTCAAGTTGATTACTCAAATTGATGAAAATGTGTCCCATATTTTAACTATTTTTTAACGTAAATTTGATATTAATTTGATGATAATATTTTTCAGTACTAAATTAATTTTCTAAAGAAATACATTTTTTATTTTAAAATTTTAATTTAAATAGGGTTGCCACAGGAAAAAATAAGAGATTTTTATTAAAAGTACTGGAAAAAAATAAATTTTTAGAATTCATAAGAAAATTCACAATTTTTTTGTCTTTTATGTTTGTCTCATAAACTAGGTTACCACGAATTCTAATATAAAACCTTCAATTTTATTTATTTCTGACAATAATTTCTTTGTAAACAACTTAATTCTTAAAAAACTATCATAAAATAATTACAACTTTTTTTTAAAATAGATCAATTTCAAAAGGATTCAAATTCTTCTGAAATTACTTAAATTTTTTAATATATATTTAATTAATTATTTAAAAAAATAGATTTATAGAAGAATTTAAATTAAAAACACTAAAAAAATTGAATTTTGTAAAAGTTACAAATGATTGCAGAAATTCAATTATTTTTCAAAACTTAATAAAATTCTTCTCAAAAAATCAATTATGTTAAAAATTTTTTTTAAATTCTCGTTAAAAATTTCAATTATTTTTATAAAATTAATGAAATTCTTCTCTAAAATTCAATTATTTAAAAAAATTTTTTTTTAAATTCTCGTCAACATTTTAATTATCTTTATAAATAGAAAAATTCAATTATTTTCAGGAATTTTAATAAAATTCATTGCAAAATTAAATTATTTTTAAAAATTTTAAAAATATTTATAACGAAATTTCAATTGTTTTCAAAAATTTTTCTTAATTCAATGATTTTCAATATTCTACTATTTTAATAAAATTTTCCAAATGAATTCAATTATTAAACAAAAATTTTGATAATATTTTACACGAACATTCAATTATTATCCAAAAAAATAAAAATTTCACAGGAATTCAATTATTTAAATATAGAATTTCTATAAATTTTTGCAAAAAAATCAAATGTTTCAAAATTTGGCATTAAATTCTTCTCCAAAATTCAATTATTTTCAAAAATTTTAGTAAAATTCTTGGCAAAATTTCAATTTTCAAAAATTTTTCTCAATTTAATGATTTTCAATATCCTATTATTTTTATATATTTTTCCAAACCAATTTAATTATTTAAAAATTTTTTTTATAAAATTCTACCCAAACATTTAATTATTTTCATAAATAATAAAAAAAATGAACAGGAATTCAATTATTTACAATTTTTTTAATAAATTTCTTCACAATAGAATCAATTATTTTCAAAAATAAAAAAAAATGTAATTATTCTCAGAAATTTTATTAAAATTCGTCGAAATAATTCAGTTATTTAAAATTTTTTCGATAAAATTCTTAATGAAAATTCAATTTTAAGAAAACATTCAATTATTCATTAAATTACTTATTTTTGTATTTAAATAATTGAATTCTAGTTGAATTTTCTAAGAAAAATTGATTAAATAATTAATTTCAGTTAAAATTTTAGATAATAATTTATTGAAAAACAATATATCGTGAATTTTTAGAAATAATTGAATTTCGAAAAGGTTTCAAATTAAAATTTTTGAATATCTGAATTCTTCATACTTTTGTGGAATTAATTTTTTTGAAAAAGTTTAATTGAATTTTTTTCAAAATTATTTGAAGTTTTTATTTTCTAAATATATTTAATTGAAGAATTTTCGAATAATCGAAATTTCTTACAAAATTGAATTATAAACAAATGGATTGAAAAATTCTCAAAGATTTTTTTCGAAAATTATTAAAAATAATCTTTTAGTTCGAAATTGTAGAAATTAATAATTGAATTAAAATGATGAAAATAATATTGAAAAAGTTACAATAACGTCAATAACAATATATTCTTATAATACGAAATAATGATTTTTATTCATTTTATTACTCGGTGACCTTCAATTATTATAAAACATAAAGAAATGGATTTCTCCGAGTCGAAGACTCGATTTCCTCATGTTTTATAATAATATTCTTATAAATTATTGAATTTCAAAGAGGTATGAATTTGAAATTTTTGAAAATCTTTAATTCATATGAAAAAATAATTAAATATTTATTTAAAAATGAAATTATTGATGTTTTCGAATAATTTTATACAATTAAAGAAATTCATAAATAAATACAGCAGAACATGTTAAATTTGAAGTATCTAAAATCATAATTAAATAAAAAAATCTTGGAGAAAATTAATAACACAGTTTTCCGAATTGATCCCTTTTCGAAATTTGCATTTCCATCAAGAAATTTTAATTGAAAGAAATTAAACTAAATTACTTCTGCAAAGAATTTATTAGGAAAATGAAGATTTTATCGCACAGTTAATAAAGCAAAGAAGATTATAAATATAATATCGAAAATTTAAGTAAGTTAAGTATACATTTTAGATAGAACTTCTTAAATAATAATTGCAATTTTACGATTTTATTATAATCTTATTTTTATTAATATATATAATATATACCTGTTTACAACTTGTATCCTTCGTGTATTTTTTTTTCTATCTGAACCGTGGAATTCTATCAAAGTAAACAAGTGTGGACTAAGGATCAGATTTCGTTGAATAAAACGAGTCCGATCGGATAGAATCTGTGGTTATCGATGTAAGACCACAAAAAAATATTGAAATCCGGATTCATTTAAGGGTTTAGCTTTGCAAAATCGAACGTCAGAGATTCTATATCAGATTTACCTTTCAAGGTAGTTTATATGCATGCATTTCGAAATAATTCACCCAATGCGCAGTGTAATTATTTATTTTTCTAAAGATGTTGAAATAATAATATTTCAGAAATATTTTTCTTTTAAATATAGCAAATTTTCTACATATGCAAGTTTCTTTTGTGTGCATATTACCCCATCTAGCCAAAATAACCGTAAGTTTTTTTTTATTAATTAAAGTTACCTTACAAAGTGACCTATTACCCCACCTTACCAGGTTTTTTTAAAAGCGACAATTTACCCCTTTTTTTAATTACAATAAGTATACTTCAAGTTTTTAACCTTTATAGACGCCCGGTAAATTTACACAGATTTTAGTAGTTCTTTTTTATTTAAAAAAAATTATAAATAAGAAGTCAATTCGATAAAAAAGATTTCTCAAAATAAATGGTGGCCACTCCGGCCGGCAACACTACGAAAGAAGAATTTTTGAAAAAAATGATCGATGTTGTCCGCCATATTGGGTCCGGCATTTTGAATTTTGAAATTTTGTTTGCATATTCGTATTCAGCGACCTTAAAAACCCCCGAGTAACAAGTTTCAAGTGATTTGGATCATTTTTTTAAAAAGTCCGCCATATTGGATCCACCATTTTGAATATTGAACTTCTGTTTGCAGTTTCGGATTTGGTGACCCCAAAAATTTTTAAGTGTTATGTTTCGAGGCATAATATATGTTACCTGACATTTTTTTGGAGTACTCCATATTTTTAAATTGACCAGTTATGTAATGTTATGTTTATACATTTATTATTAGTCACAAAAGGTTGAAGAAAATAACTCGTAATAAGTGATATTTTTCTATGAATTCTGTAAAATATTTGAATTGACCATTTTATCTCACAAAATACATCATCTATTCATATTGCACAAATCTCCTTAATATTAAATACTAAAAATCGAAAGTGATTTTTAATTTAGTTTAATTTCAGTGACGGACTGTGATTATATATAAATATTCGATTATTGACACTAATACAAAGATATCATTTTATTGGGGTTATCGTGTAAAGTTTATTAACTGAATGAATTTCATCAAATTTAAAAAAGAATAATTAACAAACTCTTGCGTTATCTTTAATTATGTTGTATTTTTACGATTAATTTTTTAGATGTAATTTTTTTTCTATAAAGAAGAATAGAAATTTTGTTTTACATATTTCCGTATAGTGTAATTGTATAATTGCATAATTAGAAAAATTATTAAAATAGTTGATCACACAAAAAAAAAGATGAGTCCTCAACGTTTTTAAAAAACGAAAACCAAAAGAATAATTAAATATTTATTATTTTATTTTCAAGTTTTAATTATTTTGTATAGAAAACTATCCTTTAAGAGAAATTTAATTTCTTAGAAATTTTTACACATCAAAATTTGAGATGAATTAACCTTAAATTTAAGTGGTTGCAGGAGAAGTATAAGGGTGCAACATGTGCGATAGCATTGCAGAATGGATCAAGATAAAATAGCTCGGGGTTTCTAGATTTAGGATTCCTCGTTGTGTATATATACGTTATCGGATTTGAAGGCTAAATATTTAGAAAAGTTTTTTAAATTTTTTCTAGTTCGTCTTTATATTTGATATAGTATGGTATCCAAATAAAAGAGATACAACTGATGTTGGATAGAACTAAGGAATTATATAGGATAGTGATTGTTGATCCTTATTTAGAAACGAGTAGATATGCAAATTAGGTAAAGAAAGACATTCTTATGAATGTCTATGACGAAGATATTCTTATGGCAGTTGCAATTGTGTAGAAAAAGATAAACAATATTGTCCATATTGTATATACTTCGATTACATTATATATAATGCCTACACCCTCCAAATAAGAACGAAATTTTAAGTTCATCATATCGTAGAATTTTAGTTTCTGGTTTCAATTAATGAAGTTAAATTTTTCATATTATTATTATTTTGTAAATTAATGTTAAAAAATAGTAGAATTTATTCATGTTTATCCTGCAGTCTTCACAGTCTGTCCCCTATTTCCCTAAAAGTCCTCTTTTTTTAGTTTTGGCCCCTAAACATACCCTATTTTCAAAATTTCCCCTATTTTCAATATTTACTATTTTCATAAAATTTATCAACAAATTCAATAACAGAAAAAACTTTTTCTAGCGGAATGTTATTAATTAGGTAATTAGAGATGATAGGTGTGCACTAGATGTTGTAAAAGATAAGGAATGACACTTAAAGGAATTCAAAGATAGTTGGTTAATTAAGGACCTATGAAAAATAGTATTTAACTTAAATTGTAATTGAGCTACGTCATCTTGAGATTGAATATTAGTCTAAATAGTTTTACGTTGTCAGCAAAAATAATGATTTTGAAGGAAATGTTTAAAGGAAAAACTTTTCTCACGCTTTAGAACGTGATTCTTTCCTGAAGTATTAAAATTATTCTCAACTTTATTGCATTTTGCCTAAACTTGTTTAGGTGTGAGAAAGTAGAAAATTTCTCTCTAGGTAAATTAATCTTATCTGTATGGAGAAGTGAACGCTTACTTAACGCAAATGAATGCAAAAACAATGAAAGCGTTATTGTGCAATAATAATAAATTAACAATGTGAGAGAGGTAAAATTCACGCATTGAGTGATATTTACAATGAAAAAATTTAATCACCGTTTATTTATAATAAAAATATCAACTGATAGGAATTGAAAAATTTTCTTAAATGTAAAATAAGAAAATTTTGAATTCCTGCATAAAAATAAAAATTCTCTTTAATAAAAATACTTTTTAAAATTAATGAGGTGAAAAAACAGAAGTAATTATAGATGTACAAAATTAACTTGGGTTATCACAATGTAATTACAAATGATATGAAATGAACTTAATCTAGTTGACAAAGATTCATTGACGTCAAACAACGCCAAAAGCCTCGGTATTAATATTTAAACAAATAATCCCGACATTATATAATGAGGAATTTTCAGCTTTATTTCATGATAAGAAAATGTCAGGTTAAAAAGTATGCAATCATAATTATAGAGTCAATCAACGTAGTGCAATTGTTTGGTACATTTCTTCTTCTTATTAAAAAGAAGTTTAATTATTTTTCTTCTTTTCATTTAGTGTTTTGTTTTTAATATTTTAAAACTAAGAATTAACATTTGTTTTCAATCTATTTTACTGATCTTAGCAGCGAAACGCAGTATTGGTTATGCTGGGATGTTATGTTAAGGGTCTTAGGTTGACCCCCCTAAATTTTTCGAAAAATCAATTCTTTTTTCCTAGTTCAAAAATCTATAATCTTACGAATATTTTGAGATATTTTTATTATTCTTTGTTTATAATAATTATTGCTATCTTAAATAAATTAAGAACTACATCAAAAAAATAATTTTTGATTAAAAGCTTTATCATTGTACATTTACATCAAATTTTAGGAAAATCTATCAAATAGAACAGTAAAAAAATTTTTTTAATTCTTAAAGCTCAAGATATCAATTTATAAAATAACAAAGTTTAAAAAAAAACTTTATCTTAAATACTTTTGTCTAAAGAAATTCCTCAAAAACCGTTCGACTTTCGTATTTGCATAAAGATTTAAAAATTAGAGGTAAGAAGTTTGCAAAAAATAATGTCTGAAATAATTAAAAAAATTTAATCATTATACATAAACTGAGAATAGAAAGTAAGCAGTATGATGAAGAATAAATTCGTTACTGTTGACTTTGATAACAAGTTTCATTCACAATGACTTGTCGCATTTCTATTCTCAACCATTGTTACAATTCTATGAAAAAAAAAAAATTATTTCATTGTACATCTGAAAGATATTAAAATCAAAAATACCTTGAAGTAAAAAGGTTTGTTTAATTCTACAGGTTTAAATGCAAATTGTAATAAATATTGAATCATTTCATTGACACAAGAATTAAATATATTTAAAATTTAGTGATGGTTTTATGTTACATAAAAAGTTTTTAAACAGAAAGGAGCAATGAACGGAACGGCCTAGTAGTCTACTACAGTACAATTACCGTGTAGTACAATTACCGTGGAAAAGCTGATGTAATGTGATTTTGAATATTAAAGTACGGAAAATAATTTAATAAAATTAAAATTTATTTTTAATTTTATATTTTTTTATAATAATGATATAAAAAGACATTTTTTTTTTCTGACAAAATAAATCATTTTTAAATAATTTTAAATCGTTTATAATTATTTTTAGTAATTTTTAATAAAAAGATTTTGTTTTTTGTTGCGAGATTTTTTTTCTAATACAAAACCGTTAATTTTTTCTATTCCTGGCAATAATTTATTTTAAATGACTTAATTCTTGAAAAACAATATCTTAAAATTATTACTTATTATTTAATGAATACTTTTACTTCAAAATTTAAAAATGAATTGAATTTTATAAGAATTGCGTTTACAATTTTCACAAACAAATCAATTTCAAAAGATTTAAATTTTAAATTAAATTAATTAGACATTTAAAAAGAATTTAGATTTTTGAAAAATTTTAATAATTTTAATTTTTCTGAAATTAATTAAATTTTTTAATATTATCTTAATTATTAAAAATAATAATAATAATAAATAAATGCACCGCCCGATGGAGCCACATGTTCAATCTTTACGAATTTAAACAATAAAATTGTTTAGCCCTTTTTAATTTTCTAACCTCATCTTTTGTAAATGTGATCGTGATACTAATATCTATTATAACTCACAGATTTTTTTTTAAATATTACAATAAAGTATGGCTTCAATTACTCGTATGAATATAGACTTTAAAATTAAAAAAAGACGAATTGGTTTTTGAAAATGTCAGGTGTAGCTTCTTAAAAACGAGAACAGCATTTTCAAAACGTAAAAATGATATATAATTGTTTTCAAGAAGTAAACTTAAAAAAAAGTTCATTTTCACTATTAATTAAGGCTATTTTATATTTTTGTACTTATATTTTCGACAAACATAAAATTTTTCCTTATAATATTTCACATATGCGTAAATTGACTTATCTTCCGTATATATGATGGTTAGATTATATAATCATAAAAGTACTACAATTATCAAGAAATGAAAATTTTTACAAAGTCTAAGTCTTCCATAGAATTTTACAAAATTCTCATATTGTAGAAGATAATAATATTATTATATTCGTGAAAAATAGAAACATATATAGAATTCCTGTTGCCTATATTCTTCTTTATATTATTATTATGTAAAACGATAAGAATGAGAAATGATAAGGCAAACGAAGTGGAACCAATATATATGTTGGGACTTTGCACTCTCTGATCACACTGCGTATGATTCTCTCGAGAATTTCATTATTAGAGTGGAAGATAAAATAAAGGTAACATCGTGCAAAAAAGAAATGAGTTTAAATTTCCCGCGTTGCGCGGCGTGTTCGACTTTTTTTTTTAAATAAAAAATACCAACTTTAATGTACAACGTAACAAATTTTAATTTTTAATAAATTCACTATTCCGTATCATTACCAACAGGTGAAACATTAATTAATTTTTAATAACTGTAAAATGAAGACATCAGTTTACAAGTAATGTGTACATAAATTAACGGAAAAAAAGGAAAACTTTTTGTTTTAAGAAGAAGAATTTAAATCGAATAAAAGTGAACACTGTGTTTAATGTTATGGAATATTAATAAACATATGATCAAAGGAGGTTTTTAGGGATAGTGATATTTTATAATAGTGCTAAAAATTTATAAAAATTATAAAACAATTTTGCAATGCCAGACAGAAATGTCGTATGGGTTTTGCGCACGAGGAAGGATCGAAATGAAAGACGCTTGAGATCCAGAAGAGAATCAACTTTCACACCTTTGATAAAAGAACCACAACTTTTAAATATAAACTATCTTTTTCTCGACCATAATATGAATTTTCGTGATTGTGACAAAGAGGATAATAACAAATGCAGAAGAAAGGTACAGAAACCATTTTTAAGTCAAATTTAAATTAAATTAGAAATACTTTTAAAAATATATATTAAAGTATAAACAATATTATCTTTTAACCCTTTCGCACAACCGGGAAACCCTGCGGTTGGATTTTGTTGAAAATAATTGATTAATAATACCATTTTTATGGAAATTCAATTTTATGATAAAATTCTAAGTAAGAATTCAATTATTTTACATAAATAATAAAATTCATCGAAGAATTTTATTTATTTTTATAATACAAATTTTAAATTAATTAATAGAAAAATTCAATTATTTTCACAAATAACATTTTTTACAAGAATTCAATTATTTGAAATAAAAATGTTCATAATATTTATTATATTTTGAAAAAATTAATTATTTAAAACAATGTTTATAAAATTCTTATATGAAGAATTCAATTCTTTATTTAAACATTTTAATAAAATTTTTCGCAATAAATCAATTATTTTCAAAAATAATAAAATTCTTACTATTCAAATTATTTTCATAAATAATGAAATTAATTATTTTTAATACAATTTTACAGGATATGATCAAAAAATGTAATAATTATAATAATAATGATTCTATCACTCGGTTTTCAACATATAATTAAAAAATCTAATTATTCCTAAAAATTTAATTTCAATTCCTGGAAAAAATCAATTATTTTTAAAACATTTTTTTTTTTAATTCCTTGGACGAATTTAATTATTTACAAAAATATTACAATTTTTCACAGGAATAAATTCAATAATTTTCAAATATTTTAATAAAATTTTTCGA